>NW_020174420.1:917126-1010721 GCF_003031525.2 Neophocaena asiaeorientalis asiaeorientalis | reverse complement strand
GGAGCTCAGTCTCCCCTTCCCCTTCCCCAGCACGGCTTTATCCTACAGAGTCAAGTATTTGGGACCCATATACTAACCGTGAAAATGCTGGAGCTGGGAAAGGTGAAGTCGCTCCAAAATAACAAAATTGGAAATAATAAATTTTTAATGAGTACAAACGTCATTAATTGTCCAATTTGGTATCATGAAAATCTCCCTCCATTTGAAAACAATTTGTACTTTTGATTCTCTTGCTTTGTACAGATTCTTGAATATGCGTGATGAGGGCTGGGAAGTCGGAGCCAATCGTAAACTAAACGCGTAAACTTCAGCCAAATAATTTCAAAAGCGAAATTATAAAAATTCTTTCCAAGTATTTTATAGCAAAATAATTCTATTTAATGTGGGATGCGGGTGCATTTTAATTCTTTTATACACTCTGGGGTGGGACCTACAAAAATAAGACTGTCTGGTACCCAGGAAGGCCCTGCCTTTCTCCTCTGCCCCTCCTTTCTTTCCCTCCCTCTCCTCTCCTTTTCTCTCTTCTCAGACGCCTTCTCCTCTGCAGCTTTAAGGAAGTATCATCAGAATCTCCTGCTAAAAATACTAATTTTTATAAAGATACTGATTCTTTTTTTCTTTTCCATTATGGTCTGTTACAGGGTATTAAATACACTTCCCTGTGCTATACAGTAGGACCTTGTTGTTTATCTAACTTATACATAGTCGTTTGTATCTGCTAATCCCAAACTCCCAATTTAGCCATCCCCCACTTCCTTTCCCCTTCGGTAACCGTAAGTTTGTTTTCTGTCTGTGAGTCTGTTTCTGTTTTGTAAATAAGTTCATTTGTATCATATTTTAGATTCCACATGTAAGTGATATCATATGGTATTTGTCTTTCTCTTTCTGACTTACTTCACTTGGTATGATAATCTCTAGGACCATCCATGTTGCTGCAGATGGAATCATTTCATTCTTTTTTAAGGCTGAGTAGTATTCCCTATCTTGTCTTTTTTTTTTGGCCACGTCGTGAGGCTTGTGGGATCTTAGTTTGGGGTTGAACCTGGGCCCTGGGCAGTGAGAGCACAGAGTCCTAACCACTGGACCATCAGGGAATTCCCATATACAACATCTTCTTTATGCATTCATAAAGATACTGATTCTTGACATTCGAAGGCCTCTCCTTGAGGGTGGTGAATGCAGACTAAAGGGATGGCTGCTTTTGTCTCCCTCTAGTCCCCTAGCTATTCCTAAGGACATGAGGCTCTGCTGAAACGGACACTTCCTCATAGCAGAGGAACTGAAAATACCCCTGAAGTACTGCCCCTGGCTCCTCCACACACGGATGGTCCCCTCACTCTAGCTGGCTGAGCAACAGGCCATCATCATGGTCCACGGATTTTGTGATGAGCCTGAAGGCTCAGCCAGCAGCAAACAGAGGCTGCAATCTGTGGTTTAGCTGCAAGGGGTCTTTTCAACCAGACAGGTGGGTCACCCAGCAGCCTGGCACCTTCTTGCCAAAATGCTCAGCATCCTCAGGGCTTCCAGGCAGCCTTCCCTGGGAAAACCGCCCGGAGCACCTGAGGGGCTCCTGAAGCAGAGGTGCAGCCCACAGGCCCCTCAGCAAGGACAGCCATTCACAGAGGCTGGCGGGCTGCTGAGGGAGCTCGTGGCCAGGAGAGAATCTTGGAGACTCTCCCGAACAACACTGGAAGGGGCCATTTGTCTCAGCATGGGGAAGCATGTTCCAGAATGTCCTCTAAGGCCCTCCCAGTGGCTAGCCACACTTAGCTCTGCAGCTTCTCTCCTTCCACTCCCCTCACACCCTGCTTTCCAAATGGCAGCTCTTGAGTTATCCCTGCCCTGCTGCCTGGCCCTAAGTCTCTGGTCTGCAGCCCCTCCTGCACTGCCCATGGCCCCAAGCCTGTGAGTGGCTAACTCCCCCATCTCCTTCAAGACTGAGTTAAGGTACCTCTTCCTCTCAGGAAACTTTTCCCAAGCAGCTCTCCCCTCCATGATGCTCTGCTGTGTTCACCGTGTCTGATAGATAGAGGCATGCATATATAGATGCTAGGTAGGCGGATAGATGATCGATACACAGATGATTTGTAGATACTTAGATGATGGATAGATTAATAGACACATACAGTAAGTCCGGTGCATATGAAACTTCAAGTTGTGAACTTTCAAAGATGCAAACGTGCGTTCGTAGGTCCAATCACGTAAATGAATTCAAGTGTTCAGCGTACATTTTTACGTGCGTGCATCCTCTACAAGTGGCTGTGCTTTAGTGTACTTTGCTGTACAGTACTGTATAGAGTAAAGTAGTACGGTATCTTTATTTCAACCTAGATCTGCAAGAGGACGACTGCATTGAACTCCTTGCTGTGCAACACCAGGAGCTTGCTAATGAAGACCTGATGGAATTGGAGGCCCAGAGAAAAGACGAAGAGAGACAAGAGGAAGAAGAAGTAACTGAAGACCTGAAGAGATTCACGACACAGGAAATGGCGAGGGGATTTTCTTTATGTGAGGAGGCACTATTAGTGCACTGTTAGTTTTTGAGGCACAGGACCCAAACGCAGAATGGTACACTAAGGTTGCAGCAGCCGTTCAAAATGCAATCCAGTGCCACCGTGTCATCTATGACACGAAAAAAAGAGCTACTACCCAGACATCACTGGATGGTTTTTTCAAGAGGGTAGATAGAACTGAATCCAGCAAGGAACCAGAACCTGTGCCATCCACGTCAGGCGTGAGTGAAATTGCAGCTTGCCCTCATCTCCTATTGCTGACGATCCCTCAGCTCTACCATCTCCCCCCTCCTCTCCCTCGTCCAGTCAGTAACGCTTCTTGCCTCTTCACTGATGCCAGCCCCTGTATGCCAGCTGTTGTACCACACTACTGTACTTTTCAGGGTACTGTGCTGTAAGATTAAAAACGTTTTCTTTATTTTTTGTGTTTGTTTCTTATGTATTATTGGTGTGAAAAGTATTATAAACCTATTACGGTACAGTACTATATAGCCGATTGTGTTAGTTGGGTACCTAGGCTAACTTCGTTGGACTTATGAACAAGTTGGACTCTTGGAACGGAACTCGTTCATATGTAGGGGACTTACTGAAGATACATAGATGATAGATACATAAAGACATAGATGATAGATAGATAGATAGATAGATTGATTGATTTAAATGTTGCCCCAACAGAGTGTGATGGCACAATGGAACCGTATCCATCACTGTGACACCCTCATTTCTAGCACAGAGCTGAGCACGCAGTAATGCTTAATGAATGAATGGATGGATGTCGAGGGCCAGGCTTGGGTGAGCAGGAAGTTGGGACAGATACCCATGGGTCTAGAATGACTCATCCGTTGCTGTCTGCAATGCTCCCAGGGAGGGTGTGGGGTCACGTGAGGCCCAGAGACCAGGATTGGGGGCCGAGCATTTCCAACTTCGCTCTGCCCCTCTTCTGTCAGCTCTTGGGTAAGATCATAAATGTGCTGTCATCTAGCAAGGGAGACGAGGCACTTGACCACCCACCAGGCCAGCAGAAGTGCTGCCTTTCCCTTCCTCCCCACCATCGTGGGTAGGTGCCAGCCTCGGGTGCCAGACCACCTGAGCCCAAACCCCAGCCTCACCACAGCCTGTGGAATCTTCACGATGCCTCCCAGATAGTGGTACTTAACTTCGATGAGTTGTCATGTGGATTTAAATAAATAAATCCATAGAACCCACTTAGAGCGGTGCCCAGCATGGGGGGAAGGGATGTGTAATATTACCACCAGTTATGCCCAGCCAGCCCCCTGCCCCCAGCCCCAGGCACCAGTCTGAAGACAGAGTCAGGGTCAGTTGAGGTCAGTTAGAGTCTGAATTCAGGGGCAGGATGTGGCCGTGGCTCCAACACAAGAGGGTTGGCAACTCCTGAGACATGCTCAGCACGTTCTCATCAAGCCACTGACACACCACGAGTCTCCTCAGGAGGAAGAAGGACATGCCCTGCTGGGGGACCCCTGCCCCAGCGCTGCCCTGGGGAGTAGGGGGAGAGCGGTGGTCTCCCGGCCCAGCCTGGCCTCCTCCCTGCCTCTCCACTACAGACTCATCTTCACACCCAGCCCCACACAGCCACAAGCACCAGACCCCGGCAGTCGCAGGCCCGGCCCTGGCGTACAGCATGTGGGAAACCCTACTGTCACGCTCCCCGCCTGGGAGCGCAGGCCAAGAACAGCCGGGCACCAGTCAGTGCCTGCCAGCCACCTGCCAGGAGGAAGGCCTCGCAGGGTGAATGGGGAGGAAGAGAGCCATATTCTGTTCTGGAAAAGTCCCTCCTCCCTGACCCCTTGGCTTCCCCAGGGGCCCTCACATCCATGCACCCAAACACAAGACTGAGGCCTGCTCAGAAGCACAGTTTCCTCCAACGTCCCTTCCACCCAAGCACAGTCAGGACTTCTGGGCAACGCAGAAAGGCCTATGGGGAATAAGGACACAGTGACGCAATGAGGGTGGTTTTTTTTTTTTTTTGCGGTACGCGGGCCTCTCACTGTTGTGGCCTCTCCCGTTGCGGAGCACAGGCTCTGGACACGTAGGCTCAGCGGCCATGGCTCACGGGCCCAGCCGCTCCGCGGCATGTGGGATCTTCCAGGACCGGGGCACGAACCCGTGTCCCCAGCATCGGCAGGCGGACTCTCAACCACTGCGCCACCAGGGAAGCCCGAGGGTGGTTTTTGAAGGCCTGTTTTATAAGAATCTGGGGGGTGGGGAAAGCAGTTCCATCCATCCATCCATCACACCCGGCTAATACTTCAAGGCCCAGTTTCACCCCCTATTGCATAAAGCCTTCCCTGACTGTCCCAGCGTACAACCCCTTCCTCTCCTCAGTTCCTCCTGCTGCTATTCTAAACTGCCCCCATAAATGAGTGTGTTGGACAAGGCTGGTGGCCAGGCCGAGGGTTTACGTGGGACCTGGGAGTAGACACCCCTCCATGCTCTGGTGTTGCTCTCTGATGGTTCCCACAGCTGTGTCTGGGCCTCCCCATCATCTCTTATCTTGTCCACAGTGTGCTCCAGGGAAGGACAAGAGGTAGCCAGCTGCCAGCCCAGCTGGGTCACATGTCTGGAGCCACATGTCAGCATCAGAGTCTTTCCAAACGTGAACACAGGGCTGGGAGAAGGGGCTTCAGAAGCCGGGCTGGTCTGCAGGCACTCCAGGTCTACAGCTCGTCTTTTCTCTGCTCACCTGGACAGGACCCCTCTGGCCTTGTGCTTGGAGGGGCTTGAAGAGGCTCCCTGCTCCCTGCCTCCCGAGAGCAAAACTCTAATCCATGCAGGACCAGGAGCCGGCCCGTCTCTCCTTGACACTAGCCAAGCTGTTCCTCCTTTACATTCAAAAAAGTTCTCTTCTGACTCGCTCCCTTAGGTCTCCAGAGAGCTGGGGAACAATGTCATCCTCCTCGCAGATCTGTCCCTGACTCAGTCCCCTTTAATTCACTCTCCTTCCTGAACCCCCTCATCTGTGGCCAGCCTGGTCAGCCAGGGGCCTTCCAAAGGACTCCATTGGTGCCTGAAAGCCTCTCTCTCTCGCCTCCCAGGGGAGAAGCAAAGGGCGGCCTCCAAAGCGGGGAGGCAGCCTCCACCCTCTCTTTACTGGGCTCTGGCAGTCTCACAGGGCAGCCCCGTTTCCTCTGGAGACCATGCAGGCCCCCGGGCCTTGGATACTTCTGAGGGGCCCATGACTATCTTCACCTCTTTCTCTCTTTGCTCCTTCCGCAGCCCTTCCCAGCCCCTCCTCTTCACTCCACCCAGAATAAGGGTTCCCTCAAGGCTTCTGACTCATGTGACGCATGAGGTGACGAGGGGGGTATATTGTTCTAAAGCCTAAATGGGTGTGGTCATCACCCAAGGGGCTTGTTGTCAAAGTGGATTCCCTGGCACCCTGCCCAGTGATTGATTCAGTTAAGTCCAGAGTAGAGCCTGGGACTCTGAATTTTTTTAAATTAATTAATTTATTATTTATTTTTGGCTGCGTTGGGTCTTCGTTACTGTGTGCAGGCTTTCTCTAGTTGCGGTGAGCGGGGGTTACTCTTCGTTGCGGTGCGTGGGCTTCTCATTGCAGTGGCTTGTCTTGTGGAGCATGAGCTCTATGAGCATGGGCTTCAATAGTTGTGGCACACAGGCTCAGTAGTTGTAGCTCGCAGGCTCAGTAGTTGTGGCACATGGGCTTAGTTGCTCCACAGCATGTGAGATCTTCCCGGACGAGACCTCGAGCCTATGTCCCCTGCATTGGCAGGCAGGTTCTTAACCACTGTTCCACCAGGGAAGCCCAGGACTCTGAATTTTTAACCAGCACCTCAGGTCCCATCCCTCTTGTCTCTGAGCCCCGTGTTCAGCTTCAGTGTGAGGGAAGAGACGGAGGAGTTGCGGCTGGTACACCTAGGAGGTGCCCCTGCTGCCCTGGTTAATCGGGGAAATCTGGTTCCATCACCCAGTGCCACGTGGAGCAATGAGGGTTTTTTTCTTTTTTTGAGGTACGCGGGTCTCTCACTATTGTGGCCTCTCCCATTGTGGAGCACAGGTTCTGGACGCGCAGGCTCAGTGGCCATGGCTCACGGGCCCAGCCGCTCTGCGGCATGTGGGATCTTCCCGGACCAGGGCACAAACCCGCATCCCCTGCATCGGCAGGTGGACCCTCAACCACTGCGTCACCAGGGAAGCCCGAGCAATGAGTTTAATGCACTCTCAGAGTGGGGTAAGATTCGGGAAGCATCTGAAGGTGGATTCTTTGATGAAGCAGGATTTAGTTTGGAGTTTGAATCCATAGAGAGGAGTGCAGAGGTGTCCAGGCACCAGCTAGAGGAATAGTGGCTCCAAGGGAAGGAAGTACCAACAGTGGCTTTTCAGACACTGTGATGGGCTGACAAATGGACTACTTACACCCTTCATCATGATTGGCCCTTGGAGGGATTAGCAAAAGAAGAGGGAGGGAATAGAGAAGATAGAATGGATCCCAAGAAAGGTTGGAAGTAAATGTTTCAAATATCTAGGTGAGCTCTAAGTTCCCAGTTCTGATGCCATTTCTGTCTTTCAGCTTCTTCAGGGTTAGAGTGCAGAAGAAACCAGGCCCCAGAAGAGGAGCACAGCCAGGTGCGGTCCTGGGCCCAGGCAGGGAGTCCCACAGCCCCAAGCCACACTTTCCTTGGCCTTGCACCCAAATGTCAGACTTTACTGGCCAAGACTGCTGACCTCTGACCACATAAGTATCCTGTAATCTTGCTTTGAGGGTTTGAGACTGGCTGCTGCCCACTGCCCTGTCCTGGCACCTGCTTCAGGGCCTGGCCTTGGCCTCCCAATGAATGACTCTCTCCCCACTCCGCATTTCATGCTCCTGGCTGTGTTCAAGCCTCCCCTCCCATGCGCAAGCTCAGAGAGTGTTGATGAAAGCCAGTGCCTGCTTGGGGTGGAAGGATGGAGCTCAAGGCAGTGAGGAATGTACCCAGAGCCCCCAGGAGAAGGCGCTCTGGCCCGGGAGGCCCCAGGCCTAGCTTCTGGTCATGGCTCTGTCCTGTGGTCTTGGGTTGGCCTTTCCGGGCCTCAGATCTCTTTTCTGTAAAATGAAGGGGTTGAAATAGCTCATCCTGCTCCAGAGAAGTGTCTGGTGGAAGGCTTACAAAGAGAGCATTAAAAACCAAATGTTGCGGGCTTCCCTGGTGGCACCATTTCCGTATTTGGGGTCTTTCGTAATTCCAGGGAAGCCGGAAATGGTATCAATCAATTTATTCATTTAAAAATATATAGTGTTGGGCTTCCCTGGTGGCGCAGTGGTTGAGAGTCCGCCTGCCGATGCAGGGGACACAGGTTCGTGCCCCAGGCCGGGAAGATCCCACATGCCGCGGAGCGGCTGGGCCCGTGAGCCATGGCCGCTGAGCCTGCGCGTCCGGAGCCTGTGCTCCACAACGCGAGAGGCCACAACAGTGAGAGGCCCGCGTACCGCAAAAAAACCCACAAAAAACCAAATGTGAAGTCAGAGCTGTACTAGGCACAAAAGGAGGAAGTTTTGTTACTGATATTGAGGCCACAGCCCAGCTAGTCTTGAAGAGGACAGAGGCATGATGCTTACTGAGAACTCATTGAGGACCTACTAGCCTGTACCGTGTGGCAAGGTTTGACTAAAACATGTTATCGTTCCGGCGATAGATGTACCTTCACTTCAATTGTAAGGAAACAAACTCTGGAAGTGTGACTTACATGCCCAAGGTCAAATCAGCTATTAAATGATAGAACTAGGATTCTCGCCCAGCTTGGTCCAGGCAGAATGGAATAACCAAGTCAGGACGTTTGCTTTGTGTGGCCCTTCCTTCAAACACTTGCTCTCCTTGAGGATGAAGCTGCCTCAGAACCCATGCCCCCGACCCCTGTCTGCCACCCACCGCCCCGGCCCAGGAGCTGCCTCTGGGCCTAACCTGTGTGAACCTGGCTCTAGGGGAGCCAGCCTCTTCACCCCACATTCCTGCCCATGGAGCAGCTCCTATGGATGTGGAAGCTCCCTGGGCCCCACACACACAGGCTTCATCAACACCCCAGGTCAAACCATCACTGGCTAAAGCACAGTTGGGGTGTTTCGGATTAAATCGGCCTCTTCTCTGAGAAAACAGAATGACAGGAGGTAGGCCCAGGATGGCTAAACATGGTTAAGCTTCTTGACTGACAGCTGAGCTCTGGGAGAAGGACTGCTAGGGACAGGAATGTGCTTTGTGTCTTTTTCAGAAATAGCTTGTAAATGAGTGAAGCATGAAATAGAGTCTCAAATATTAATTAACGTTTTTGGACACTTAGTATGTGCCAGCAACTGTTTTAAGTGCTTCATATTAATTAGCCCGTTGCATTCTCACAATAGCTCTATGAAATAGATATTACTATTATGAGCCCATTTTACTAATGTGGAAACTGAGGCACAAAGAGGGAAGTGACTAGCCCAAGGTCACGTAGCTGGTAAGCGGCAGAGCAAGTATTCAAGAGGAGCAGATATTCACCTGACCAGGATCTCACAAGGCAGGTATGGGCCTGAGCCCTCCTGACAGCCCTCAGTGCCCCATATTCTATGGGTTTCTGCAGACCCAGTCTGGTCTCCAAGGGGGCGATGAAGCTCCATGGCCTTTTGCTGGGGAGATGGAGCAGCTGGGGTCTCCCATTGCCCTCAGAAGGGCTGGCGCACTTCAAGGAGTATCCTTGTTCTGAACCGTGTTCCATGTGGACCCTTAACAGCCCTCAGCCTGAAACACACAGTGGTGACACATCATCTGTTCTTCATAAAACCTTCTCTGACACTTGAATCCTTGTCCTGAATCCCTCCTATTTGCTGCTGCTTTATGTTCAATGAACACGAGGGTCACTTGTATGTTTTTCTCTTGTAAACTGCCTGTTTATATTTTTGCTCATTTTTTCTATCAAAATATTTCATCTTTTCTTAGTGATTGGTAAAGGTTCTCTCACATTTGTGCTGTCTCTTTGACTGTTTGCCTTTTGGTCCAAGATTCTCATTCTTGCAGCTCAAGTATAATTCCCTAGCAGTAAATGTATTCAGGAGATTTGCACAGTGGTTAAGAGAAAATACTCTGCAGCCACGCTGCTTGGGTTCAAATCTTGTCTCACCTGTTCATTAGCTGTGTAACCTTGGATGAGTTATTTAACTTATTTGTGCCTCAGTTGGTCTGCACATAAAATGGGGGTAATAATAGTAGTACTACCTTCATAGGGCTGTTGAGAGGATTAAGTGAGAAAATCTATGTAAAGTGTTTAAATAATATTTGGCACACAATACGTGTTCAAGTGAGACCTATTTTTTTTAATAAAGATATTGACGCTTTGTCTGTCATTTGTTACAAATGTAGTAGAAACCAACTGCCCTGTAATGTTGAAGGGTCCTGGTGGATGGTGGTTTCAGCTCTGCTGAGCTTCTGGAAGGACTGTGGTAGTTTTGCTTTTGCGATAAGACAGAGTACAGAACAGCTGGAATGCTCTGCAAGACAGAAGGAGAAGAATTTCGAGTTGGAAGAATTCTGGGATGTAGGGTGAGAAGGGGAGATGGAAGTGAGAGAAGAGGCATTGTGAGTGAAGGAAAAATGTGGGTGGATTCCAGAATATGACCCCTCCCCATGACCCTCAGAGAAGTCCACTGGATAACACTTGGTGAACATATGGTTCTTTTGGTCTGAATTCTGCATCCTGGTTGACATGAAATGACTATCTCAAGCCTTGAAGTCAGAGGACATCAGAGCCAGCTACACCTTTGGCCCCTGAACTGGCAAACCCAATCCATCAAGATGCCCAGGAGGACCAGGAGTTAATATTTGGATTACACACACCTTTTTAAACCCAGTTTGTCTTTTGGCTGTGTGTTTTCGTTATGGTTGGAGTGGGCATTGTGATGGACCACCCAGGTCTCCCTTTAGGACTGTAGGGCTTAATCTCCCAGTTGCAAAGAATGCTGCTGGCAAAAAACCCTCAGCTATCAGCTCTCAGAGCCACCTTGCCCAAGATCACAGGTGCAGTAGTTATTTGATTCTACATAATAAACTACTCCAAAACATGGGAGCTTAAAACAACATTTATACTTTCTGTGGGTTAGGAACTTGGGAGCCACTTAGCTTGTGGTTCTGTCTTAGGGTCCCTCACAGGTGGCAGTCAAGATGTGACCAAAACTGCAGACATCTGAAGACCTGACTGAGGCCAGAGGATCAGCTTGTAAAGGTGACTCACTAGAACAGCTGTGGGCAGGAGGCCTTGGTTTCTCAATATGTGGGCTTCTTCCTGGGGCTACTTGAACATCCTCACAACATGGCAGCTTTTCTTCCTTCAGTGGAAGTCCAAGAAGAAGCCACGATGCCTGTTATGACCTGGTCTTGCCATCACTTTTGCCACATTCTATTTGTTAGAAGTGACTCACTAAGTCTAGCCCTTGTTCAAAGGGAGGGGAAGTAGGCTCCACCTTTCAAAGGGATGAATGTTAAATAATTCGTGAACATATTTTTAAACCACCGTAAAGCCCCATTCCTGGAGGAGCCCACATCTAAGGATGTAAAGGCCAGGTCCCTTTCCCCAACTTGGGACAACTCTGAAGGGCCATCCCAGCTACAGAGCTCCCTATGGAGTCAGCATAGCCTTCACTGAGATGCAACACAGTTCAGCCTCTCACTGCTCTGTCCTGCTGGCACACGTGATATTCTCAAGAACACTGCTAGTAGACCTCCTACACGCTCCATCTCAGAACGCACCTGTGAAAATGGTGTTTTTGTTAACGTGTTAATGTTTTCTTATGTGGTGAATCGATTAGCGTCTTCCTTTGTGGATTCTGCTCTTGTGAGTGTTTTTAGAAAAGCCTTCTAAATCCTGAGATGAGATAAATACCTAGATTTTATTCTAGGTCATCTATGATTTCAAACTTTACTCTTAATTATTTAATATAACTGGAGTTTATTTTAATATACCTTGTGAGATAGAGATCTAATTTCACTTTTCACCAATGTTTCATCAATGGTCCTAACATTATATTTTTAAAGAATTATTTTTCTACTGATTTGAAATGACAACTTTACATATGTACTAAATTCTACCATTTAATTGGATTGGTTTCTGAACTTTCTATTCTGTTCTGGACCCCAGCCACATTATTTTGATTATTATATATCTAAAGTAGATTCTAAAATCTGAGAGTACAAGTCTCTTTTCCTTTTTCTTCTTTTTTGATATTGTCATGAGTGTATTCTTTCAGGATAATTTTACAATTGTTTGTAATTTTAAATTTGACAATTGCTCCACCTCCTAAAATCACACTGAGATTTTGATTGGGATGTGTTAAATATATTGATGTCAGTTCTTCCAAAATATCTATATATGAAAATCTCATTTAAGGTTCTTTTTGGATATGGCTAGGTGCATAGATGGTATGTATGAATAAATATTGTGTGTGTGTCTGTGTGTGTGTGTGTGTGTGTGTGTGTGTTTTCACATAGGTTCCACTATGCTTATTAAGCTTATTCCTAGATGTTATGGTTTTTGTTGCTATTGGGGATATATTTTTCTTCATTATGTTTCCTAGCTGGTTATTTTGGTGTATAAGAAATCCATTGGGATTTGTATATCTGTTTTTCATCAAGCCACTGTCCACTCCTACTGTTTTAATACTTTTCTAATTGATTCTCTTTGGTTTTCTTAGGCAAAGTGTAATATTCTCAAATAATGATAATTTCTCTTCCTCTCCAATATTTAGACCAACAAGGAGGCTAGCATCACCCTCAAGATTCAGAGGAAGAGCACATTCTTGCCTTGTGTTAGTTTTGTTTCCTTTTCACATGCAAGTAATATACAAGCATAGCACAAATGTTAGAAAAATTTTTTTAAATTAAACACCTGAATTGTAACTGCCTATTTAACACTTTCATGTATTTTTGTTTTAGACTGCTTTCTATGGAAATATATATATATGTTTATGTGTATGTCTATCTATATAAAACCATAAATGAATTTATAGATACAAAATAGACACTATTTGTAATGTGAATTTTAAACTTTCTATATCATCAAAGTATTTTTAGGAAAATATATCTACAACATAATTTTATATTGTTTTATGTCTTTATATCATAATTCGAAACCTGCATACTTACATAGTTTGTTTAGATTTCTAGAGGGGCGATTGAGTAATTTTGTTATTGAATTTTAAGCATTCCATATATATAAAAGTACAAACCCCTTTTTTGTCACATATTTTGCAAATATTTTTACAGTTTGCGTTATGAAATATAGAAATATGACATAATACCTGTGTATTCTTTCATGTGGCCTTATGAAATAACAACTTGGCAATTTGCCTTAGATTTTAAAAGCAACAAAACATTCCTATTTCACTTGATGTACTCGCTGTTCCTTTCCATAATTGCATCCCCCTTCCTCTTTCTCCAGATCTAATCACTAACCTATTTTTTAAATATATTATGCTCATACATGTTTTAATAGCACTGCTACATGTGTGTGTCCATAAACGATGTATGTGACATTGTTCTGCATGTTTTATGTTTTGAAACTTTACATGAATGAAATTGTACTGTAGGTGTCCTGTAATTTGCTTCTGGTGAACACTGTGCTTTAAAAATGTATTTGTAATTAATTCATTTTAATGGAGGCATAGTATTCTATTTTATAAATAGATCACAATTTATCCATCTTTTTATTGTATGGCATTTAGGGCTTTTCCTTCTAAATTTTCATTATAAGAACAACATTTCATTGAATATTATTGCATGTGGTTCTTATGTGCATGTGCAAGTTTCTCCACATACATGCCAAGATGTGGACTGCCTTGGTAGCTGGTATGCATGTTTTCAGATTCCCTAGATGGTGACAAATAGCTCTCCCAAGCAGTGGTGCCATTTTACTCTCTCCTGGGTATTGTTTCTCTACTCCAACTCATAGTATTATCAGACTTCCAATTCTTGTAAATATTATGGATAAAAAGGGTTATCTCACTGTATATTTTTACATTTTCTTGAGCCTGAGTCAATTTGGTTAACTTTGCACACATTTTTTGGACATTGGGTTTCCCTCTTCTATAAATCCTCACATATTTTGTCCATTCTTCTACTTATTTTTCTAATTGACTTGTAGTATTCCTTTATAGTTTTACCTGTTGCAGATTTACAGTTGGTGGTTGGCTTAGTAAACCTGTATAATGTCTCTGTTGAGAAAAATCTTAAACTTTAATGTAATCTTACTATTAATCTTTTTTTCTTCAGGGTTTGGTGTGTGTGTGTGTGTGTGTGTGTGTGTGTGTGTGTTTTAAATTTGGCTTTCCCTATCCAAAGATCATAATGATAGTGTCCTATATTTTCTTCTAAAAGTTAAAAACTTTTGCTTTTTATATTTGATCTACCTGGAGTTTTGTGTTTTTTTTAATATGATGTGAGGTAGGGATCTAATTTTTTTTCTATATGGATAACCTACTATTCCAGCACCATTTGTTAAATCATTCACCCTTTTGCCACTGGTTTGTTATTGCCCTTTTTGTCATATTAACTTTCTATATATGAGTGTGTCTGTTTCTGTGCTCTCTGTTATATTACATTGGTCTTCTTGTCAATCCTTACACCACCAACACATTATGTTAATTATACCTTTATAATGTGTTGATACATGATCAAAAGAGTACCTGTATCAGGTTTTTTCAAAAGTTGTTTTTGAAGTATAGTTAAGTATAATATTTTCCCCCTTTATATTTAGTCTTATATTTGGGAAAGTGTGCCCCACCTCAAGATTACAAAAATGTCATAGGGAGAATTTTTGAATATTTGATAGCTTCCCTACCTTCTTCCATGCCAAAGAATATTCTGTGTCTGCTTAGATCCCTGATTTTTTGTTATATCTACAAATACTTGGTAGAAAGAGCTGCAGAATCAGAAGGACTTAGAAGAGGGGTTGGAGACTTTTACCTAGGAAAGAGGATTCTAGCAAAAGAAAAATGTATATCTACAGAAGAGAAGGAGTGGGAGAATTGAGCCATGCATTCTCAGTTTCAGAATGAATTTTGATTGGGAGTTTGAGTGGAACAAATACCAAATTTTGTAGCTACCAGCTGTTGTACATGTGGAGAACATAGAGAATGGCAGAGATGGGGAGAGAATTTTTTAAATGTTTTGTGGTTCATTAAATATGTGCTTCTCTCACACAGGCACATACTGTCACTACAGCCCATTGGTGTTTACTCAAGAGTAAGGTTTAAACTCTTTTCAGTTCTATTTTTCTGTATAGATTCTGTTTAACTGTAAGACTGAACTATGAAACTACCCAGGTTTTATTTGGATAAATAACCACCTGTTTTTTTTTCTAGTGCTTTCACAATTCTACAATTTATTTATAAATGCACATGGTAGAACATAGATGTCCCTTCCATACCTATTCCCCAGTATCCAACTTATCTTCTTCAGAAGAAAATTGTGTGACCAATTTCTTAGGTAACTTTCCTGAGATACTCTAGCATAAACCGTATATATACTTTATGTTCTCCACCCTCTTTTCCCACTTAGAGTAGCACACTCCATAAAGTGTTCTATACTTTCCTTTTGTCCCCACTGAATGCATTAATTGGAGATCACTCCTTATCAGTGCATAAATATCTTCCTCATTATTTTTAACAATAACATAATATCTTAGTATAATGGACACATCAGTGTACCTATCCAGCCCTTTCTGGTGGACCTTTAAGTTTTCCCAGTGTTTTACTGCTGTAACTGGTATGTTGAACAAGCATGTCTCATGACATAACAAAAATAAAACTGTATTTTTTTTCTTCCATCATTCGTTGAAAAGTATTTCTTTAGGCTAACATTTCCTGTGTTTATTTGAAAACACTGCAAGTTCTTATGGGTTTTCATTTTTGGTCAAACACAGCCTCAATTCAGAAATTATAATATCTATTCCCTTGTAATGAGCCAATTCCCTGAACTTGAGAGTGTTAGTAAGCCTTCAGTGGAGAAGGGACCTTGGTCCATTTGCTTCTCTTCCTTTCATCATCCCTCCCTCCCCACTAGTTGCTGTTTTACTCCCCATGACAGTCAAGATGGGGGTAGGGGTAAATGAACAAGGAAAGGTGAAGGAATGAGATGGTTGTTACCATTTGGCGGGGCGATTTTGAGTTCTCTGCCCCTAGCAGATGGCTCATGCGGCCTCTTTCTCTTGGTGAGGTTTGAGGGGCTGTTGGAGGTTCCCTAGAAGGCCTGTCTTTCCTGAAGTTCTCCTGGCATGTCCCTAACGATCCCTCGGGACTCCATCCTTGGTGTGAGTATATGGAGGTATTGCCACCCTTGTTGTCCCTTGGCTTTCTGGGCAGCTCTACTAAACCAGACTCAGGGGAACCCCATGCTGGTGCTCTTTTTGGCACATGGCCCATATCTGGCCTTGGAAACCTTTATGTATCCCTTGTCCTAAAAATCTCTGATCCCAGCACAGTGATGACTGCAGGGCTTCACCACCAAAGCCACAAGGCAGACCTTCTCTTACTTCTGAATTTCTTGGGAGTGTCAGCCCCTCGCCCCAGGCCACTTTAGTACCCCCAACCCTGGGCCAGGCACTGGTCTTCTGTGTCTCCCACCGCTGGCAAAGCCTCTTGAAGCTCCCTGAGAGGTTCCCTAAAAGCCCCCTTCCTAGTCTTGACAGTAGCCTCCCTCACTGGTCCCCCAAATGTCAGTGAAGACCCAGAGAGGCAACATTTCTCTCTAAAGAATCCCCTCCTGAAATGCCCCACCCTTGTAGTCTCAGACCTTGTTTTCATCCTTGATGTGGCTGAGCAGTCCAAGAATCATTGAACAGATTCTTGGCCAAATTCCATTGCCAGTTTATGGAGAGGGTGGGGTGTATGGCACATTCGCTTTGGTGTTCTGAGCCAAGAAGAGTTGCATCCTAATATTTTGTTACACTGTCATAAATAATGCTGCCATTAGTATTCGTGTCCAAGGATATCTATTTGTGTATATCTATACAAAGTACCAGATGAATTAACAGAAGAGGAATTGTGGGGTTGGTGTGTATGAGCATCTATTTATTATTTAGTAGGTATTGCCAAATTGTCCTCCAAAGAGTTATACAAATTGCTCTCCACCAAAAATATATAAGAGTGCCTATTTCCCACCCCCTTGATAAGCTTAATATTTTATTGCATTGGCCAAAATGTTTGTTCGGCGAATGAATAAGTTTTCAATAAAGTTCTTGGTGAAAATGAAAAATGTGTCTTTTATTTTTACTTAAAACTAAATGAACTTTTTGGCTAACCCAATACATTTAAGCCTTTAATCTACCTGGATTTATTCTGACATAAATTATTCCCTGTCCCAAAATACATTAGATAGTAAATTCAAATTTATTTATTGAATAAATTCATCCATCCCCTACCGACTTAAAATGCCACTTTTAACTTGCAATACTTTCTTGAATATTTTTGGACTTTTTCTGGGCTTTGTCTTTTGCTCCACTGACCTGTTTTGCCTATTCCTGCACTAGTTCCATATGATTTTGATTATTATAACTTTATTATACATTTTAATATCTGGTAGGGAAACTCCCATTTCATTACTCTCCTTCTTCAACCCCCCTCTGGATCTTCTCAAACTTTATTTTTTCAGTGATTTTTAGAATAATTTTGCCTAGTTCTAATCATTTTGCCATATGGATTTTGGTGAGGATTACAAACAATTTATAGCTTAATTTGTGGGCAATAGACAACTTTCCAGTACTAAATGGTCCCAAATTAGAACATAATATTCTTACTGATGAAAAATTCAAGTGAGCTTTGAGTTTTGTTTTTTGTTTTCTGTTTCTTTCGGTACGCGGTCCTCTCACTGTTGCGGCCTCTCCCGTTGTGGAGCACAGGCTCCATACGCACAGGCTCAGCGGCCATGGCTCACGGGCCCAGCCGCTCCGCGACATGTGGGATCCTCTTGGACCGGGGCACGAACCTGTGTCCCCTGCATTGGCAGGAGGACTCTCAACCACTGTGCCACCAGGGAAGCCGGAGCTTTGAGTTTTACATATATATGTGACATCACTTACATTTGTTGTTATTGTAATCAAGATCTTTTTCTCATTATATTTTCTAATTAGTTAATACTGGCATATAAAAACCTTTTTGCAAAAATCTTACCATCTCCAGTCATATTTAATTTTCTTGAGTTTTCTAAATAGACAATCAATCATATTATCTGTAAATACTGATAACATTTCTAACTCTATTCCAAGATTTATACTACTGATTTTTATTTTGTTTAATTACCAAGGCTTTGTCATCCACTACAAAGTTAAAGTTATGAACCCATATCTATTAGTGTCACCAAATATAGAGAGTAGTTGTGAAGACACATGTCAAAATATTAACAGTGGTTATTACCTTTGTCATAACTTCTGTGTTTTGGTACATCAGAAAAAATCAACAAAGATAATTTCTGCAACTAATTTAATTCTATAATTTAGTTCTATAATTATCCAAGTCAAGAAGGAAAAGAGTACCTACTCTTCCACTTCCAGTGTTGATGGATTAACAGGGATAGGACTTACCTCCCACCTTAAACAACTAGAAACTAGAAAAATATATGAAACAACTGCTTTCAGATGTTGGACAACAGGCAGCTCAACATTGTGGTCCTGGGGAGGCGGGGAACAAATAATGAGAGCCCTCTGATTGCACTGGCTTCTGCCTGGAGGTACCTTCTGGACCACAGAAGAGGGAGGGGTATCCCAAGCTGTGTATGGCAGTCTCACTAGGCTGAGGAAACAGAGGTTTGAGTTAAGGGAGTCTGAGGCAGCTGAGTGCTGAGAAGAATTCCTAGATGGAGTAAGCTATTTAGAAAAGAGCTTGAGAAATTTGCATACAGAGGGTCCTCTGTATTTTTGATGAATACTAAGATGATTATGCATAGAGTAAAGTTCCATGAGGGTGGGAAGAGAATAATCAGGGAGTCATGTGCTGAACAATTTTAACATATCAGACAGGACTGGAAGAGTCCTTGTTGTACATGTAGAGCAGAGAACATAAGAAGACTCAAACATTAATAGTAAGACTAAACCTAGATTAAAGGCTCATCAGAAAAATGCTTAAAACAAGTCTTGAAAGGAGGAGCTAAGCCACTAGGAATTTCACAGCTTACTACAACAAAGCCCAATGCTCTTTAGAGGAAGGCAACAAAATCCCAACTCTCAAGAATGCATCATTGACAATGTCCAGGGAAGTCTCCAATATAAAATGTGATCCATAAGCAGGAAAAATAACCACTCAATAGAAAGAGATTCAGATGGTATAGATGATGGATGCTTAAACAGATATTATGAATATGTTCAAGAATTTAAAGAAATGGAATAGATAGATGATATATTTCAAATGGAACATTTGAAATGAAAAATTTCCTGAATGAGATTAACAGCATATTAGAACCAGCAAAAGAAAAATTGGCAAACTTGAAGATACAGCATTGGAAACTATACAAATGAAGCAGAGAGAGAAAAAAGATAGGGGACAGGCTATAGAGCCTTAGTGATGTGTGAGATAATATCAAGGGATCAAGGGCATAACCTGCCCATATGCTATTAAAATCTCAAAGGAAAAAGGAGAGGGGCAGAGAAGTATTTGAGGCTATTATAACTAAAAAATTTCCAAAGTTGATGAAAATTATAAACCCACAGACCACCCCCAAATTTAACAAGCCCCACAAAATATTAACAGAAAGAGAAAACCATTATAAAATTTCTAAAAAGTGATGTTGAAGAGAAAATCTTAAAGGTATCAAGTGAAAAAAGATACATTATATACAGACAAGGATAAGTGTATAATCACAGACCTCTCATCAAAGACTTTTCAAGACAGAAAACAAAAATGACATCTTTAAAGTACTGAGACAAAGTGTAAAACTAGAATTCTAAATTCAGTGAATATTCATTTTAAAATTGTAAGTACAATTAAACCTTTTTCAGACAAAAGCTGAGATAATTCATTATTTCTATACTTCATTACAGGAGTGTAGAAAGAAGCAGTTCAAGTGGAAGGAAAATGATACCAGATGAAAATTGGGATCTATATAAAAGAATGAAGAACACTGAAAAGGATATAGATGTAAAATTTTTTTCTTATTTTAAATTTTTTTAGGGGGAGTGGCCAAGTTGGCAGAGTAGAAGACACTGAGCTCACATCCTCCCATGGGCATACCAAAATTACAACTATTTACAGAACAACTATTGATGAGAAAGACCAGAAGACTAGCAGAAAAGATCTTCTACAACTAAAGATATAAAGAAGGGACCACAATGAGGCTGGTAGATAGGACAGAGACATGGCATAGCCAAACCTCATACCCCCAGGTGGGTGACACACAAATAGGAAGATAATTACAAATGCAGAAGTTCTCCCCAAAGAGTGAGGGGGTCTGAACCTCACATCAGGCTCTCAAGGCTGGGGGTCCTGCACTGGGAAGATAAGCCCTCAGAAAGTTTGTCTCTGAAAGCCAGTGAGGCTTACTTTTGGGAGAGCCAGAGATTTGTGGGAAATAGAGACTACATTCTTAAGGGGCACATACAAAATCCAACACACTCTGGGACCCAGGGCAGAGGCAGTAATTTGAAGGGACCCTGGGTCATATGGAAGAAGAGGCAGGAGGAGAGGCAGGAGCAACTGGAGCTCAGCCTGGGGACATAGGCACTGGGGCAGCCATTTTTGTGAGCTCGTTCTACCTTGAAGACATTGGTGCTGGTAAACACCACTTTGGAATCTCCCACTAGCTTATTAGTGCCTGGACCCAGCCCCATCCACCAGTACTGGGATGCCTCAGATCAAGCAGCTAGCCAAGTGGGGACACAGCGCTATTCATAGGCAGACTGGATGCTTAAGACATCCTGAGGCAGTAGCTGCCCTGGGACTTAGTCCTATCCCCTAGAGGGCCCAAGACCAGACCCCACACACACCAGTGCATGGGCACTAGCCCTGGGACCCCTGAGGCCATGCAGCCAGAGAACCTGGGGCCTGACTCCACACACCAGTGGGCTAGCACTAGCTGTAAGAACAGCTTCATCCACCAGTAAGCAGGCATAAGCCCCAGGATCACCAGGGTCCTGGCCCTGTCCACTAATTTGCTAACACACCAGCTCTGAGATCTCCAGGGCCCTGCAGTCAGAGACCCTGGGACCTAGCTCTGCCCACCAGCAGGCTAGCACCAGCCCTGGGACTCATTTTACCACTCAGCCAGCTGCCCCAGGATCCAGCCCCACACACCAGAGGGCTGTCACCAGCTTTGGGACACCCTGGACCCTGCAGCCAGCCATGTCAGGAACTGGCCCTACCCACCATCAGGCCAAAACTAGAGCCAGAACACCTGGCTCTGCAACCACTCACCCTGGAACCTGGCTCTGCCCACCAGAGGGCCAGCACTTGCCCCAGGACACCCTGGCTTCCACAGCCAGACACCTTATGACCCAGCCCCACACAGAGCAAGCAGCCTCTTCACAAGCCAGGGCCTGGCAACCAACAAGACTGGAGGCCACCCATGCCTCCCAGATCACTCATAGCAGTCAACCCACAAAAACAAAAGGACCCATGCAGTGCGCATGGTGGCCAACCCTATGCATAGAGCTCTGGTGACCAGAGAGAGTTTTCTGCTGCGGTGCATAGGACATCTCCTACAAAGATCACTTCTACAAGGTTGGGAAAAATAACCATCCTACCAAATACATAGAAATAATAACAGCCAGGCAAAATGAGGTGACAGAGGAATATGTTCCAAATGAAGGAACAAGATAAAACCCCAGAAGAACAACTAAGTGAAGTGGATATAAGCAATCTACCTGATAAAGTGTTTAAGGTAATGGTCATAAAGGTAGTCAAAGAACTCAGGAAAAGATTGGATGAACAGAGCAAGAATATAAAAGTTTTAAACAAAGAGTTAGAAAATATAAAGAAGAACCAAACAGAGATGAAGAATAAATCACTGAAATGAAAAATACACTAGAAGGAATCAAGAGTAGATTAGATGATACAGAGGAATGGATAAGTGAGCTGGAAGACAGAGTAGAGGAAATTATTGATGCTGAACAGAACAAAGAAAAAATAATTTTAAAAAATGAGGACAAAGAGACCTCTAGGACAACACCAAATGTACTAACATTTGCATTGTCAGGAACCCAGTAGAAGAAGAAGAGAGAGAGAAAGGGGCAGAGAACACATTTGAAGACATTATAGCCAAAAACTTCCCTAACCTGGGAAAGGAAACAAGCATCCAAGTCCAGGAAGCAAAGAGAGTCTCAAACAGGATCAACCCAAAAATGACCACACCAAGACACATTGTAATTAAAATGGCAAAAATTAAAGATATTTTAAAAAAGAATATTAAAAACAGCAAGGAGGAAGCAACAAGTTCCATACAAGCAAACTCTTATAAGGCTATCAGCTGACTTTTCAGAAACTCTGCAGGACAGAAAGGAGTGGCACTATATATTTAATAATGAAATGGAAAAACCTATAATCAAGAATACCCTAGCTAGCTAGGTTCTCATTCAGATTTGATGGAGAGATCAAAAGCTTTACCAGCAAGCAAAGGCTAAAAGACCAGCATCACAAAACCAACTTTACAGAAAATATTAAAGGAACTTCTCTAAGTGAGAAAGAAAAGGCCACAAGAAATATGAAAATTACAAAAGGAAAAATCTCATTATTAAAGGAAATATACAGTAAAGGTAGTAAATCGACCATGTGTAAAGCTAATAGGAAGGTTAAAAGACAAAAGTAGTAAAATCATCTATAACCACAACAAGTAGTTAAGGGATACACAAAACAAAAAATATAAAATATGATGTCAGAAACAGTAAACATGGTTGGGGAAGAGTAAAAATGCAGGGTTATTAAAATGTGTTTGAACTTAAGAGATTAGAAATTTAAAATAATCACTTTTCTATATAGATCACTATAAATAAAGCTCATGGTAACCACAAACCAAAAATCTGTAATAAATAAACACACAAAGAAGAGAAAGGAATTCAAACATAACACTAAAGATAGTCATCAAATCAGAAGGGAAGGAAGCAAAAGAAGAAAGGAACAAAAAAGCACTATTAAAAACAACCCTAAAACAGTTAACCAGATGGCAATAAGTACCTATGTATCAATAATTACTTTAAATGTAATGATGGAAAAAGCTGTTCCATGCAAATGGAAATCAAAAGAAAGATGGGATAACAATACTTATATCAGACAAAATAGACTTTAAAACAAAGACAAGAGATAAAGAAGGACATTACATAATGATCAAGGTATCAATTCAACAAGAAGACATAACAGTTGTTAAATATATATGCACCCAACATAGCAGCACCTAAATTCATAAAGCAAATATTAACAGGCATAAACTGACAGTAACACAATAATAGTAGGGGACTTTAACACCTCACTTACATCAATGTACATATCATTCAGACAGAAAATCAACAGGGAAACATTGACCTTAAATGACACATTAAAACCATAGACTTAATAGATATGTATAGAACTTCCATCCAAAAGCATCAGAATACACATTCTGTTCAAGTGTACATGGAACATTCTCCAGGTTAGATCACATGCTAGTTCATAAAAGAAATATCAGTAAATTTAAGAAAACTGAAATCATATCAAGTATCTTTTCTGACCACAACACTATGAGAGTAGAAATCAACTATGAGAAAAAAAAAACTGCAAAAACTACAAATGTGTGGAGGCTAAACAATATGCTACTAAACAACAAATGGTCCAGTGATGAAATCCAAGAGGAATTCAAAAAATACCTGGAGACAAATGAAAACAAAACACAACAATCCAAAATTTATGGGATGCAACAAAAGTAGTTTTAAGAGGGAAGTTTATAGTGATACTAGCCTACCTTAGGAAAGGAGAAAAATCTCAAATAAACAATCTAACTTTACACCTAAAGGAACTAGAAAAAGAAGAACAAAAAAAGTCCAAAGTTAGTAGAAGGAAAGACATCATAAAACTCAGAGCAAAGTAAATGAAATAGAGACAAAAAAGAAAGAAAGAAAGAAAGAAAAGATCAATGAAACCAAGAGCTGTTTCTAAAAGATTATCAAAACTGATAAACCTTTAGGCAGACTAATAATGAAAAGAGAAAGAGGGTTCAAATCAATTAAAATCAGAATAAAATTACAGGAGAATTTACAACTTACAGTATGAAATACAAAAGATCATAAGAGATTACTATGAATAATTATACACCAATAACATGGACAACCTTAAAGAAATGGACAAATTCCTAGAGATTTACAATCTCCCAATACTGAACCAGGAAGCCATAGAGAATATGAACAGATCAATTACCAGTTATGAAATTTATTCAATAATTTTTAAAACTCCCAACAAACAAAATCTGGTAACAGAAGGCCTCGTAGGTGAATTCTACCAAACATTTAGAGAAGAGTTAACATCTATCCTTCTCAAACTTTTCCACAAAATTGCAGAGGAAGGAACACTTTCTGAACTCATTATCTGAGGCCAGCATCATCCTGATACCAAAACCAGAGGAAAAAAATCACAAAAAAGAAAATATCATTGATGAACATAGATCCAAAAATCCTCAACAAAACATTAGCAAAACAGATCCAACAATACATCAATAGGATCATACACCATGATAAAGTTGGATTTATCTCAGGGATGCAAGGATGGTTCAATATCTGAAAATAAATCAATATGATACACTTCATTAATTAAATGAAGAGTAAAGAACATGATTATCTCAATAGATGCAGAAAAAGCTTTTGACAAAATTCAACATCCATTTATGATAACTCTCAACAAAGTGGGTATAGAGAGAATATACCTCAACATAATAAAGGACATATATGAGAAATCCACAGCTAACATCATACTCAACATTGAAAAGCTGAAAGCATTTTCTCTAAGATCAGGAGCAAGACCAGGATGACTAATCTCACCACTTTTATTCAACATAGTATTGGAAGTCCTAGCCATAGTAATCAGACAAGAAGAAAAAATAAAAGAAATCCAAATTGGAAAGAAAGAAGTAAAACTGTCACTGTTTGCAGATGATATAATAATATACATGGAAAATCTTAAAGATGCTACCAAAATACTACTAGAACACATCAATGAATTTGGTAAAGTTGCAGGATACAAAATTAGTATACAGAAGTCTGTTGCATTTCTATACACTAACAATGAACTATCAGAAAGAGAAATTAAGAAAGGAATCCATTTCCAATTGCGTCAAAAACAGTAAAATACCTAGGAATAAAGCTAACTAAGGAGATAAAAGACTTGTACTCCGAAAAGTATAAGATACTATTGAAAGAAATTGAAGATGACACAAACAGATGGAAACACATACCGTGTTCATGGATTGGAAGAACTGATACTGTTAAAATGACCATACTACCCAAGGCAACCTACAGATTCAAAGAAACCCCCATCAAAATACCAAATGCATTTTTCACAGAACTAGCACAAATAATTCTAAAATTTGTATGGAAATATAAATGATTCTGCATAGCCAAAATAATCTTGAGAAAGAACAAGGGTGGAGGTATCATGCTCCCTGGTTTCAAGCTTTACTACAAAGCTGCAGTCATCAAAGCAATATGGTACTGGCACAAACACAGACACATAGATGTATGAAACAGAAGAGAGAACTCAGAAATGAACCAACACTTATATGGGCAATTAATCTATGACAAAGGAGGGAAGAATATACAATGAAAAAAGACATCGCCTTGAAGAAATGGTGTTGGGAAAAATGGACAGCTATATGCAAAAGAATCAAACTGGTCTTCTATCTCACACCATGCACAAAATTAAATTACAAATGGATTAAAGATTTAAATGTAAGATCTGAAATCATAAAACTTCAAGAAAAAAATACTGGCAGTAGTCTTTTTGACATCAATATTAGTAACATTTTTTTTGATATGTCTCCTCAGGGAAGAGAAACAAAATAAAAAATAAACAATGGGACTACATCAAACTAAAAAGCTTTCTCACAGTGAAGGAAACAAAACAAAAAGTAGCCCACTAAATGGGAGAAGATATTTGCAAATAATATACTTGTTAAGGGGTTAATATCCAAAATATACAAAAAATTCATACAACTCAACATCAAAAAACAACTAACCTGATTTTAAAATGGGCAGAGGATATGAATAGACATTTTTCTAAAGAAGACATATAGGTGGCCAACAGGCACATGAAAAGATGCTCAATATCACTTATCATCAGGGAAATGCAAATCAAAACTACAATGAGATATCACCTCACACCTGTCAGAATGACTATTTTCAAAAAGACTACAAAAAACAAGTGTTGGCGAGGATGTGGAGAAAAGGAAAACATCATGCACTGTTGGGGGGAATGTAAATAGGTGCAGTCACTATGGAAAACACTATTGAGAGTCCTCAAAAAATTAAAAATAGAACTACCATATAATCCAGCCATTCCACTCTTGAATATTTATCCAAAGAAAACAAAATCACTAATTAGAAAAGATATATGCACCCCTATGCTCATTGTAGCATTATTTACAATAGTCAAGATATGGAAGCAACCTAAATGCTCATCAATAGATAATAGATAAAGAAGATGTGATATATATATATATATATATATGGAATATTAGCCTTAAAAACAAATGAAATCTTGTCATTTGTAACAACTTGCATGGACCTAGAGGGTATATGCTACATGAAATAAGTCAGGCAGAGAAAGACAAATACTGTATG
Organism: Neophocaena asiaeorientalis asiaeorientalis; assembly: GCF_003031525.2. Classification (NCBI taxonomy): domain Eukaryota; kingdom Metazoa; phylum Chordata; class Mammalia; order Artiodactyla; family Phocoenidae; genus Neophocaena; species Neophocaena asiaeorientalis. The sequence goes on along the minus strand of NW_020174420.1, from coordinate 984,448 downwards.
ATTTTAATTATATGTGGAATCTAAAAGGCAAAACAAATGAAAAACATAACAAAACAGACAGAATTACAGATACAGAAAACAAACAGGTGGTTGCCAGAGGTGCAGTGAGTGGGGGAGGAAAAAAAGGTGAGTGGATTGGATTAATGGGTTAGGGTTAGGGTTAGGGTAACCTAACCCTAGGTTAGGATATTACAAACTCCAGTTGCAAAATAAATGAGTCATGGGTATGAAATGTATAGTGTGGGGAATATAGCCAGTAACTGTAATATCTCTGTGTGGTGGCATATTGTAACTACTCTTCGTGGTCATCGTTTTGAAATGTATAGAAATATTGAATCACTATGTTGTGTAACGAGAAAGAACATAGTGTTGCAGGTCAATTATACTTCAAAAACAAACAAAAACTCATAAAAAAAAGAGATCAGACTTGTCGTTACCAGAGGTGGGGGGTGGGGGTGGGGATTGGATAAAGGCAGTCAAAAGGTACAAACTTCCAGTTATAAGATAAATGAGTACTAGGGATGAAATTACAACATGATAAATATAATCAACACTGCTGTATGTTATATATGAAAGTTGTTAAGAGAGTAAATCCTAAGAGCTCTCATCATAAGAAAAATTTTTTCTATTTCTTTAATTTTGTATCTATATGAGAGGATGGATGCTCACTAAACTCATCGTAATAATAATTTCTTGATGCATGTAAGTCAACTTATTATGCTATATACCTTAAATTTATACAGTACTATATATCAATTATATCTCAATAAAACTGGAAGGAAAAAATAAATTTCTTTAAAATATAATTTGATTGTTTGAAAACAATAAGAATGAAATGTGGGGTTTATAATCTATTAGGAGGTAAAATGTATGCCAATAACAACACAAAGAATGGAGAGAGTGGAAGTATGTTGTAAGGTTTTATGTAATACATAATACATAAAACAGTATAATAGTATCTGAAGGTGGACTGTGATTAAAGAGATATATAAAAAAAAAAAACTAGAGCAATTTCTAAAAATAAAACAAAGAAGTATAGCTAATGAATCATAGTGGAGCCAAAATAGAATTATAAAAAAGAATTAACAGGGCTTCCCTGGTGGCATAGTGGTTGAGAGTAAAAAAAAAAAAAAAAAAAAAAGAATTAACTCAAAAGAAGACAAAAAGTATAAATGGGACAAAAAGAAAACAAATGGTAAGATGGTAGACTTATATACAACTGTACTGATAATCACATTCAATGTAAATGGTCAAAACCAGAGTTTGGTAAACATTTTCTGTAAAGGGCCAGATTATATGCATTTTAAGCTTTTGTGGGCCATACAGTCTTTGTCACAGCTAGTCAGCATGCAAAAGCAGTGGTAGACAATATGACACTGAATGGTACAGCCATATTTGGTCCACAGAATATAATTTGTTGACCTCTAATCTACACAATTCCAAAAGAAGGCAGAAAATTTCAGTCTAGATAAAAAAGCAAATTCCAACCATATGCTCTAAATCATTTAAAATATAAATTTACCAGGAGCGGAGTCAAGATTGCAGACTAGGAGGACGTGGAATTCGTAGCTCTGCACAACTAGGGCACCTACCAGGCACTGGTGGGGAACCACAGACACCTAAGGGGATGAGAGGAACCCCCAGCAACCTGGTAGCATGTGGGGCATGGAGGGGAGTGACGGGGGAGGAGAAGTGGAGGTAGGATGGGACCAGCACCTCTGAGGGGCGGCCGGGGGAGGGGAAGGGATCCCACACCTGAAGAGGGAAATTGGGGGACATTGGGAGGGCAGAGGAGCAAAAGGGAGTGTGGTCAGGTTTTACCTGTCCACTTAGGCTCCCAGGAGCCTGCTGAGATCCCGGGCCTGATCCTCTGTCCACTAAGGCCCCCTCCAGCCTTGTGGGTCCTGAGGGAATGGGAGGGAGTGATGGGGGAGCAAAAGTAAAGGCTGGACCAGCATCCCTGAGAGGTGGCTGGGGTAGGGGAGGAGTTCCTACACCCAGCCAGACCCAACTACGGTTAGGTCTCCAGTGGGGATGGGAGAGACACTTCCATTCCTCTTCCAGACACTGGAAGATTTATTTTATCTAATAAATCTTTTATTTTTCTAATTTTATTTTATTCTTTATACTTTCTTATTGTTCTGCTCCTTTCGGATTGTTCCCCCCAACCCCCCCTTTTTTTTTCTTTTTTCTGTTGTGGTTTTGTTTTACCTTGTTGCAGTTTTCTTCAATTATATTTTTATAATATATTTTTTATCTTTCTAATTTTATTTTATTTTGGATTCTTTGTTTGTACTGTTGCTTTTTTCCTTTTTTCTCTTTCACCACACCAAGCAGTTTGTGGAATCTTGATTCCCAGGCCAGACGTCAGGCCCATGCTCCTGTTGTGGGAACAGAGTCCAAACCACTGGACTAACAGAGAACCTCAGGACCCAGAGAATATTAATCAGAGTGAGGCCTCCCAGAGGTCCTCGTCTTGAGACCAAGGCCCAGTTCTACCTAACTGCCTGCAAACTCCAGTGCTGGATGCCTCAGGCCAAACAACAAGTAAGACAGGAATACAGCCCCACCCATCAAAAAAAAAAAAAAAGGAAAGGACAAAAAAATACGTTACAGATGAAGGAACAACGTAAAAACCTACAAGATCAAATGAATGAAGACAAAATAGGCAACCTACATGAGAAAGAGTTCAGAGTAATGATAGTAAAGATGATCCAAAATCTCGGAAACAGAATGGAGAAAATACAAGAAATGTTTAACAGGGATCTACAAGGATCTAACAAAGAGCAAACAAACAGTGATGAACAACACAATAACTGAACTTAAAAACATTCTAGAAGGAATCAATAACAGAATAACTGAGGCAGAAGAACAGTTAAGTGACCTGGAAGATAAAAGAGTGGAAATAACTACTGCAGAGCAGAATAAAGAAAAAAGAATGGAAAGAATTAAAGACAGTTTCAGAGACCACTGGGACGTTAAACTCACCAACATTTGAATTATAGGGGTGCCAGAAGAAGAAGAGAGAAAGAAAGGTTCTGAGAAAATATTTGAAGAGTTAATAGTTGAAAACTTCCCTAACGTGGGAAAGGAAATAGTCAATCAAATCCAGGAAAGGCAGAGTCCCATACAGGATAAAACCAAAGAGAAACACACTGAGACCCATATTAATCAAACTTTCAAAAATTAAATAGAAAGAAAAGTTATTAAAAGCAGCAAGGGAAAAGCAAGGAATAATATACAAGGGAATCCCCATAAGGTTAACAGCTGATCTTTCTGCAGAAACTCTGCAAGCCAGAAGGGAGTAGCAGGTCATATTTAAAGTGATGAAAGGGGAAAACCTACAACCCAGATTACTCTACCTGGCAAGGACCTTACTCAGATTCGATGGAGAAATCAGAAGGTTTACAGATAAGCAAAAACTATGAGAATTCAGCACGACCAAATCGGCATTACAACAAATGCTAAAGGAACTTCTCTAAGCATCAAACACAAGAGAAGAAAGAGACCCACGAAAACAAACCCAAGACAATTAAGAAAATGGTAATAGGAACATACATATCGATAATCACCTCGAATGTAAATGGATTAAATGCTCCAACCAAAAGACACAGACTGGCTGAATGGATACAAAAACAAGACCCTTATATATGGTGTCTACAAGAAACCCACTTCAGACCTAGGGACACATACAGACCGAGAGTGAGGGGATAGAAAAAGATATTCCATGCAAATGGAAATCACAAGAAAGCTAGACTAGCAATACTCATATCAGATAAAATAGACTTTAAAATAAAGACTGTTACAAGAGATAAGGAAGGACACTACATAATGATCAAGGTATCAATCCAAGAAGAAAACATAACAATTATAAATATTTATGCACCCAACATAGGAGCACCTCAATACATAAGACAAATGTTAACAGCCATAAAGGGAAAAATTGACAGTACCACAATAATAGTGGGGGACATTAACACCCAACTTACACCAATAGACAGATCATCTAAACAGCAAATAAACTAGGAAACACAAGCTTTAAATGACACAATAGACCAGATAGATTTAATAGATATTTTTAGGACATTCCACCCGAAAGCAGAAGAATGTACTTTCTTCTCAAGTGCACATGGAATGTTCTCCAGAATAGATCACATCTTGGGTCACAAATCAAGCCTCGGTAAATTTAAGAAAATTGAAATCATATCAAGCATCTTTTCTGACCATAATGCTATGAGATTAGATATCAATTACGGAAAAAACCCTGAAAAAATACAAATACAGGGAGGCTAAACAGTGCACTGCTAAATAACCAAGAGATTATTGAAGAAATCAAAGAAGAAATTAAAAAGTACCTAGAAACAAATGACAAGGAAAACACAATGATCCAAAACCTATAGGACACACACAAAAAAAGAGTTCTAAGAGGAAAGTTCATAACAATTCAAGCTCACCTCAAGAAACAAGAAACATCTCAAATAAACAATCTAACCATATACCTAAAGTAACTAGATACAGAAGAACAAAGAAAACACAAAGTTAGTAGAAGGAAAGGAATCATAAAGATCAGAGCAGAGATAAATGAAATTGAAATGAAGAAAACAATAGCAAAAATCAATAAAACTAAAAGTTGGTTCTTTGAGAAGATAAACAAAATTCATAAAACTTTCACCAGACTCATCAACAAAAAAAGGGAGAGGACTCAATAAAATTAGAAATGAAAAAGGAGAGATTACAACTGACACTGCAGAAATACCAAAGATCATAAGAGATGACTAAAAGCAACTATATGCCAACAAAATGGACAACCTGGAAGAAATGGACAAGATCTTGGAAAGGTACAACCTTACAGGATTGAACCAGGAAGAATTAGAAAATATAAACAGATCAATCACAGGTAATGAAATTGAAACTGTAATTTAAAATCTTCCAACAAAAAAAAGTCCAGTACTAGATGGCTTCACAGGTGAATTCTATCAAACATTTAGAGAAGAGTTAAACACTTATTCTTCTCAAACTTTTCCAAAAATTTGCAGAGGGAGGAATACTCCCAAACTCGTTCTACAAGGCCACCATCACTCTGATACTGAAACCAGACAAAGATATCACACAAATAAAGAAAAATACAGACCAACATCACTGATGAACATAGATGCAAAAATACTCAACAAAATACTAGCAAACAGAATGCAACAACACATTAAAAAGATCATATACCATGATCAAGTGGGATTTATCCCAGGGATACAAGGATTCTTCAATATATGTAAAACAATCAATGTGATATACTGTATTAACAAATTAAACAATAAAAACCATATGATCACCTCAATAGAGGCAGAAAAAGCTTTTGACAAAATTTAACACCCATTTATAATTTTAAAACACTCTCCAGAAAGTGGAAATAGAGGGAACCTACCTCAAAATAATAAAAGCCATATACAACAAACCCACAACAAACATCATTCTCAATGGTAAAAAACTGAAAGCATTTCCTCTAAGATCAGGAACAAGACAAGGTTGCCCACTCTTGCCACTATGTTCAACATATTATTTGAAGTCCTAGCCATGGCAATAAGAGAAGAAAAAGAAATAAAATGAATACAAATTGGAAAAGAAGAAGTAAAACTGTCACTGGTTGCTGATTACATGATACTATACATAGAAAATCCTAAAGATGTCACCAGAAAACTACTAGAACTAATCAATGAATTTAGTACTGTTGCAGGATACAAAATTAATGCACAGAAATCTCTTGCATTCCTATACAACAAAAGTTCAGAAAGAGAAATTAAGGAAAAAACCCCATTTACCATTGCAACGGAAAGAATAAAATACCTAGGAATAAACCTACCTAAGGCAGCAAAAAAACTGTATTCAGGAAATTATAAAACACTGATGAAATAAATCAAAGATGACATAAACAGATGGAGAAATAAACCATGCTCCTGGATTGGAAGAATCAATGTTGTGAAAATGACTATACTACCCAAAGCAATCTAAAGGTTCAATGCAATCCCTATCAAATTACCAATGGCATTTTTCACAGAACTAGAAAAAGAAATTTTACAATTTGTATGGAAACACAAAAGACCCTGAATAGCCAAAGCAATCTTGAGAAAGAAAAACGGAACTGGAGCAATCAGGCTCCCTGACTTCAGACTATATTACAAAGCTACAGTAATCAAGACAGTATGATACTGGCACAAAAACAGAAATATAGATCAATGGAACAGGATACAAAGCCCAGAGATAAACCCAGGCACATATGGTCACCTTATCTTTGATAAGGAGTCAAGAATATACAACGGAGAAAAGACAGACTCTTCAATAAGTGGTGCAGGGAAAAATGGATAGATACATGTAAAAGAATGAAATTAGAACACTCCCTAACACCATACACAAAAATAGACTCAAAATGGATTAAAGACCTAAATGTAAGGCCAGGCACTATAAAACTCTTACAGGAAAACATGGACAGAACCCTCTATGACATAAATCATAGCAAGATCCTTTTTGACCCACCTCCTATAGTAAAGGAAATAAAAACAAAAATAAACAAATGGGACCTAATGAAACTTAAAAGTTTTTGCACAGCAAAGGAAACCATAAACAAGATGAAAAGACAACCCTCAGAATGAGAGAAAATATTTGCAAATGAAGCAACTGACAAAGCATTAATCTCCAAAATATACAAGCAGCTCATGCAGCTGAATATCAAAAAACAAGCAACCCAATGCAAAAATGGGCAGAATACCTAAATAGACATTTCTCCAAAGAAGACATACAGTTGGCCAATAAATATGTGAAAATATGCTCAATATCACTAATCATTAGAGAAATGCAAATCAAAATGACAGTGAGGTATCACCTCATCCCAGTCAGAATGGCTATGATCAGAAAATCTAGAAACAAGAAATGCTAGAGAGGGTGTGGAGAAAAGGGCACCTTCCGGCACTGTTGGTGGGAATGTGAATTGATACCACCACTATGGAGAACAGTATGGAGGTTCCTTAATAAACTAAAAATAGAAATACCATATGATCCAGCAATCCCACTCCTGGGTATATACCCTGAGAAAACCATAATTCAAAAAGATACATGTACCACAATATTCATAACAGCACTCTTTACAATAGCCAAGATATGGGAACAACCTAAATGCCCATCAACAGATGAATGGATAAAAAAGATCTGGCACATATATACAATGGAATATTACTCAGACATAAAAAGGAATGAAATTGAGTTATTTGTAGTGAGGTGGATGGACCTAGAACCTGTCATACAGAGTGAAGTAAGTTAGAAAGAGAAAAACAAATACCATATGTTAACTCATATATATGGAATTTTAAAAAGCAGTACTGATGAACTTAGTGGCAGAGCAGGAATAAAGACGCAGCCATAGAGAATGGACTTGAGGGCACAGGGCGTTAAGGGGAAGCTGGGATGAAGTGACAGAGTAGAATTGACATATATACACTATCAAATGTAAAATGGATTAGTGGGAAGTTGCTGCATAACACAAGGAGATCAACTTGATGCTTTGTGATGACCTAGAGGGATGGGATAGGGAGGGTGGAAGGGAGGCTCAAGAGGAAGGGGATATGGGGATATATGTATACATATAGCTGATTCACTTTGTTGTACAGTAGAAACTAACACAACATTGGAAAGCATTTATACTCCAATAAAGATGTGAAAAATATATATATATATATATTTACCAATACATGAAAAGCAAATGAATGAAAATATATATGCCATACATACATTAATCATAAGAAAGCTGGATTAGCTATTTTAATAACAAGGTTAACTCAATAACAAGTAATATTATCAGACATAAAAAAGGATATTTCATAATGATGGAAAGCTAATTCATCAAAAAGATTTGATAATCCTAAATGTTCTGGTGACCAATAACACAGCATCAAAATAAATGAAGCCAAAGCTGACAGAGATGAATGGAAAAATAGAGTAATCCATAGCTACTTATAATTTTGAACATGCCTTTCTCAGTAAATGAAAGAATAAAGAGGGTGACATCAGCAAGGTGGAGAGCAAAGAGTCCCAATGCTCATCTGCTCCCATAAAACCAATAAGGAAACAACTACAAACTGATGAAAATATCTCAGGGAAAGCTCTGTACTACAAAGAAGCATCAGGCAAAACCCTGCAGAGCTCAAAAATTGAGGATAGTCATATAGAAAATATAGCAATCATCGTACCTGCATTACCACGTCTCATATTTCAGAGCTGCTCGCAGCCAAGAGGGATACCCTTAGAGGCATTTTTCTCCATGGGGGAAAGAAGAAGGGGAAATCCCAGCCAGTCTCACCTTGTGGACATTTGCAGCCTTTGGTACTGAGTCCTTCTACTGTATTTGCCAACACTGATCCCAGCTGATGAAGCTGCTCAGAGTTCCTGTCACTGAATCTCTTCCCAGGGACCAGGCTGTCGCTGAGGTGAGACCTGCCTCCAGGGGTCCCAGTTGGTTCTGTGCCCTGCTCTTGAGGATCAGGATGCTACAACACCTCACCATATATGGAAATGAAACTGCTGTTTCTCTGTGCCCCACCTCCAGCCCCTTGCTTTGTCCCACTATTACTACTCCTGCTCTGAGCCTGAGTAAAATGAGAAGTTCAACAATGAGATAGAAATCATAAAAAAAACCAAGCAAGTTCTGGTACTGAAAAATACAATGAATGAAATGAAGAACGCAATAGAGAGCTTCAACAACAAGCTCAACCAAGCAAAAGAAATAATCTGTTAACTCGAAGACAGATCTCTTGATATTATCCAGTCAGAGAAAAAATAATTTAGAATTAAAAAGAGTAAATAAAACATACATGAATTATGAGGTACCATCTAACAAAACAATATATGCATTATTAGAGTCCCAGAAGGATAAGAGAGATAGGGACAGAAAGCTTATTTAAATAAATAATGGCTAAAAACTTCCTAAATCTGGGAAGAGATATGGTCCTCAGGGGACACGAAGCTCAAAGATTCCCAATGAGTTTAACCCGAAGAGATCTTCACTGAGACACATTATAATCAAGGTCTCAGAAATCAAAGACAAAGAGAAATTTGAAAGCAACAAGAGAAAAAAGACCCATCACACACAAGGAAATTCCAATAAGGCTATCAGCAAATTTCTCAGCAGAAACGTTGCAGGCCAGGAGAGTGTGGGATGGTATATTCAAAGTGACCAAGAAAAAAACTGTCCACCAAGTATACTTTACTCAGAAAAGTTGTCCTTCAGAAATGAAAGAGAGAAAAAGAATTTCCCAGAAAATTATTAAAAAGTTATTAATGGATCTAAAGACAAAAGTAGACAGCAATGAAATAATATTAGGGGACTTCAACACCCCACTTCAGATAGATCATCCAGACAGAAAATCAACAAGAAAATAATGTATTTGAACTAAACTTTATACCAAATGGACATATACAGAACATTCCAACCAACGGCAGCAGAATACACTCTTCTCAAACCCACATGAAACATACTCCAGGATAAATCATATATTAAGTCACAAAACAAGTTTCAACAAATTTAAAAATATTGAAATCATATCAGGTATCTATTCTAAACACAATGGTATAAAACTAGAAATCAGTAACAGGAGGAAAATTCACGAATATCTGGAAATTTCACAACACACTTCTGAACAACCAATGGGTCAAAGAAGAAATCAAAAGAGAAAATTTAAAATATCTTGAGAAAAACAAAAATGGAAACATAACATACCAAAATTTGGGGGATACAGCAAAAGTAGTTCCAGAGGAAAGTTTGCACCAACAAATGTTTAATTAAGAATAAGTAAGATTTTAAACTTACAAACTAAACTTACATCTCATGAAACTAAAAAAGGAAGAAAAAAGTAAGCTGAAAGTTAGAAGAGGAAAGGAAATAGTAAAGATTAGAGCAGAAATTAATAAATTAGAACTAGAATGACAATGGAAAAGATCAACAAGACTAAGAGCTGTTTTTTTTAAAAAAAGATAAACAAAACTGACAAACCTTTAGCCAGACTAAGAAAAAAAAAATGACTCCGATTAATAACATTATAAGTGAAAGAGGAGACATTACAACTGATACCACAGAAATACAAAGAATGATAAGAAACTAGTAAGAAAAATTATGCCAACAAATTAGAAAACTTACAGAAAATGGACAAATTCCTAGAAAAACACAACTTATAAAGATGTAAGCTTGAGATAATAGAAAAACTGAATAGATCAATAATGAGCAAGGAAATTTAACGAGTAATGAAAAAACTCCCAACAAATAAAAGCTCAGGACCAGGTGACTTCACAGGTGAATTCTACCAAACATTTAAAGAATAATTAATACCAATCCTTCTCAAACTCTTCCAAAATACTGAGGAGGAAGGAATACTTGCACACTCATTTTATGAGGCCAGCATTACCCTGATACTAAAGCCAGAAGGATACTACAAGAAAATAAAACTACAGGCCAATATCCCTGATGAATACAGATGCAAAATTCCCAACAAAATGCTAGCAAACCAAATTCAAGAGCATAGTGAAAGGATCATACACCATGATCAAATGGGATTCATCCCTGACATGCAAGGGTGGTTTAACATAATGCAAGTCAATAAATGTGACACACTGCATTAACAGAATGAAGAATTAAAATAACGTGATCATTTCAATAGATGCAGAAAAAGCACTTGACAAAATTCAACATCTTTTCATGATAAAAGCTCTGAACAAATTAGGTATATAAGAAATGTTCCTCAACATAATAAAGGCCATATATAACAAGGCCACAGCTAACATCATACTAAATAGTGAAAAGTTAAAAGTCTTTCCTCTAAGATCAAGAACAATTCAAGAATGCCTACACTGACCATTTCTAGTCAACAGTACTAGAAGTTCTAGCCAGAGCAATTAGGCAAGAATAAGGAATAAAAGGGCTCTAACTTGGAAAAGAATAAGTAAAATTATCTCTGTTTGCAGGTGACACATTCTTATATACAGAAAATCGTAAAGACACCACCAAAAACTGTTAGATCTAATATATTCAATAAAAAAAGTTTTCAAATTTGCAGGATACAAAATCAACTATAGGAAACAGTTGTATTTCTATACACCAACAACAGACTATTTGAAAGAGAAATTAATAAAGCAATCTCACAATAGCATCAAAAACAATAAAATACTTAAGAATAAAGTTAATCGAGAAGTACACTGAAAACTATAAGACATTGATGAAAGAGACTGAAGACAATACAAATAAATGGAACAATATACCGTGTTCTCAGATTGGAAGAATTAATATTGCGAAAATGTCCATATTACCAAAAGCAATCTACAGATTCAATGCAATACCTATCAAAATTCCAATGACATTTTTCACAGAAAGAGTTAAAAACTATCCTAAAATTGGTATGGAATTACAAAAGACCCCAAATAGCTGAGGCAATTCTGAGAAAGAATAACAAAGCTGTAAGCATCGCACTTCCTGATTTCAAGCTGTATTACAAAGCTAGTTATCAAAACAGTATGGTACTGGCATACAAATAAGCACATAGACAAGTGGAACAGAATAGAGAGCCCAGTCATAAGCCCACATATATACAGTCAACTAATTTTTGGCAAGGACATCAAAAACACATATGGAGAAAGGATAGTGTCTGCAATAAATGGTGCTTGGAAAGTTGGATATCCAAATGCAAAAGACTGACTGGGCACCTGTCTTACATCACTCAGAAAAATTAACTTGAAATGGATAAAAGACTTCAATGTAAGTCCTGAAACCATAAAACTCTGAGAAGAAAACATAGGGAAAAGAACCTTGACATTGGACTTGGCAGTGATTTTTTGCATAAAACACCATAAGCACAAGCAATAAAAGCTAGAACAAACAAGTGGAACTACATCAAACTACAGAGCTTCTGCACAGCAAAGGAAACAATCAATAAATTGAAAAGATAACATACAGATTGGGAGAAAATATTCATAAGCCATATACCTGGTAAATGGTTAATATCTAAAATATATAAAGAACTCATAAAACACAATAGCAAAAAGCAAATAATCCAACTTAAAAATAGGAAAATAAGTTAATAGACATTTTTCCAAAGTAGACATACAAATGACAAAGAGGTATATGAAAGGCTGCTCAACATAACTAATCATGAGGGAAACGCAAATCAAAATCACAATGAGATATCACCTTACACATGTTAAAATGGCTATTTTCTAAAAATGAAGAAATAACAAATGTTTGTAAGGATGTGGAAAAAAGGGAACTCATACATTGTTGGTGGGAATGTAAATTGGTACAATAATTATGGAAAACAATATGGCAGTTCCTCAAAAAAAATAAAAATTGAACTACCATATGATCCAGCAATCCCACTCCTGGGTATATATCCAAAGGAATTGAAATCAGTATCTCAAAGAGATATCTACATACCCCTGTTCACTGCAACATTATTCACAATAGCCAAGATATGGAAACAATGTATAATTAAGCCATAAAGAAGAAGGGAAATCCTGCCATTTGTAACAACATGGATTAATGTGGAGGGCATTATGTCAAGTGAAATAAGTGAGACAGATAAAACAAATACTGTGTGGTATCATTTATATGTGGAATCTTCTATAAAAAAGTCAATTTTATAGAAACAGAATAGAATGATTTTTGCCAAGGCCTGAGGTAGGGAGAAATGAAGTGGGTAAATTAAAGGGCACACATTTTTAATTATAAGAAGAATAAGTTCTGAGAATCTAATGTATATCATGGTGACTATAGTTAATAACATAGTATCATATACTTGAAAGTTACTGAGAGTAGATCTTAAGTATTTTCATTACACAAACAAAAAGAGTTAAATATGTGAGGTGATGGAAGTGTTAATTAATTTGATACTGGCAATCATTTCATAATGCATGTGTGTATCAAATCATCACATAGTAGACTTTAAATACATACAATTATACTTGTCAATTATTCCTCAATTAAAAAGAACCAAGTAGACAGAAAGTCAGGAAGTATATAGGAAAGTTGAACATCATTATTGAGCAACATGAACTAATTGAAATTATAGTAAGGACATACATCAATGAAGAATAAGCATTCTTTTTAAGAGTTTATGGAACATTCACCAAGATAGAACACATTTTTGGCCATAAGACACACCTTAACATATTTAAAAGGTTAGAAGTTATACAATGGCTGCTCTCAGACCACAATGAAATTAAACTAGCAATTAATAAAATAAAGATAATTAGAAAACCCCAAAATACATGGGGTATTTTGGGAATACATGGGAATACATACTTCTAAATAACACATGGGTAAAAGAAGAAATCTCACGTGAAATTTAAAAATATTTTGAACTAAATGAAAACACTATCAAATTTTTTGGAATGCAGTGAAAGCAGTACATTTAGAGGAATACTTATAGCATTAAATATATATTAGGAAAGAAGAAAGATCTAAAATAAATAATCTAAGTTTCCACCTTAGCAAAATAGAAAAAAGAAGAACAAACTAAATCAAAAGTAAGCAGAAGAAAAGAAATATTAACATTTAGAGCAAGAATCAATGAAATTAAAACATGACATCAATAGAGAAAATAAAGAAAACCAAAAGCTCGTTCTTTGAAAAGATCAATAAAATCAGTAAGTCTCTGGCCAGGCTAATTAAGGAAAAAGTAGAGAGGACACAATTACTAAAATCGGAAATGAAAAAAGGACATCACTACACGTCCTATAGACATTAAAAATATAATAAAGGAATCTATGAATAATTCTATGTCCAAAATTTGATAACCTAGATAAATGTACCAATTCCTAGATAGACACAATTTACCAAAACTCACACAAGAAGAAATAGACAATCTAAATATGCCTATAGAAACTAAAGAAATTGAATCAATAATTAATAACTTTTCAAAACAAAGCACTATGTATAAATGGGTTCATTGGTGAATTCTGCTACACATTTTAAGGAGGAAATTATACCTATTCTCTACAATGTCTTTCAGAGGATAGAGGCAGAAGAATTATTTCAGAACTCATTCAATGAGGCCAGAATTACCCTAATACCAAAACCAGACAAAGACATAAGAAGAAGAAGAAGGAGAAGAAGAAGAGGAAGAGGAAGAAGAGGAAGAGGAAGAGGAAGAGGAAGAAGAAGGAGAAGGAGAAGGAGAAGAAGAAGAAGAAGAAGAAGAAGAAGAAGAAGAAGAAGAAGAAGAAGAAGAAGAAGAAGAAGAAGAAGAAGAAGAAGAAGAAGAAGAAGAAGAAGGAGGAGGAGGAGGAGGTGCAGAAGGAGGTGGAGAAGGAGGAGAAGATTATTACAGGCCAATATCTCTCAAGAGCATAGTGCAAAAATTATCCAAAAAATTTTAGCAAATAAAATTCAACAATATATAAAAAGAATGGTACACTTGACCAAGTGGGATTTATGTAGGTATGCAAGGCTGGTTCAGCTTTCAAAACTCAATTATGTAATCTATCACATCAACCGGCTAAAAAAGAAAAATCACATGATCATGTCAACAGATGCAGGAAAATCATTTGACAAAATTCAACACCATTCATGATAAAAACTCTCAGTAAGCTAGGAATAGAGGGGAACTTCCTCAACTTGATAAAGAATATGTACAAAAAACAAACAAAAAACCTACATCTAGCATTATACTTAATGGTGAGAAACTGGAAGGTTTCACATTAGGATCAGGAACAAGGCAAGAATGCCCCACTCACCACTCCTTTTCAGCATCGTACTGAAAGTACTAGATAATGCCAAAAGATAAGAAAAGGGTGGGGAAGAGCATACAGATTGAGAAGAAAGAAATATAACTGTTTGTTCACAGATGACATGATAGTCTATAGAGAAACTCTGAAGGAATCAACAACAAAAAAAATCGTGGAACTAGTAAGTGATTATAGCAAGGTTGTAGGATACAAGGTTAACATACAAAAGTCCATTGCTTTCCCATATACCAGCAATGAACAAGTGAAATTTAAAATTAAAAACACAATACTATTTATACTAACACTCCAAAAACTTAAATGGTTGGATATAAATCTAGCAAAATATGTATAAGATCCATATGAGGAAAACAGCAAAACTCTGATGAACAAAATTTTAAAACTAAATAAATAGAGAGATATTCAATGTTCATGGGTAGGAAGACTTAATATTGTCAAGATGTCTGTTCTTCCCAACTTGATCTATAGATTCAATGCAATCTCAGTCAAAATCTCAGGAAGTTACTTTGTGGATAGCAACAGACTACTTCTAAAGTTTATATGGATAGGCAAAATACCCAGAACAGCCAACACAATATTGGAGAACAAAATTGGAGGACTGATGATACTGCATGAAGACTTACTATAAAGCTACAGTAATCAAGACATGTGGTATTAGCAGAAGAATAGACAAATGAATGAAACAGAATAGAGAGTCCAGAAATAGACCCCAACTGACATAGTCAACTGATCTTTGACACAGAAGAAAAGGCAATGCAATGGGTTAAAGATAGTCTTTTCAACAAATGGTGCTGGAAAAACTGGGCATCCACATGAAAAAAGAATCTAGACACAGATCTTAAATCCTTCACAAAAATTGACTCAAAATGGATTATAAACATAAGCATAAAACAACACTATAAAACTACTAGAAAATAACAAGGGAGAAAGCCTAGATGATATTAGGTATAACACTTACTCTTTACATACAACACCAAAGGCACAATTCACAAAACAAATAACTGATAAGCTGGGCTTCATTAAAATTAAAAATGTCTTCTTTGTGAAAAATCATTGTCAAGAGAATGAAAAGACAAGCCACAGACTGGGAGAAATTATTTGTAAGAGACACATTTTATAAAGAACTATTATATAAAACACACAAAGAATTCTTAAAACAATAAGAAAACAAACAACCGAATTAAAAAATGGGCCAAAGACCTTAACAAACACCTCACAAAAGAAGATACACAGATAGAAAATAAGCACATGAAAAGATGCTTCATATCATATGTCACCAGGTAAATGCAAATTAAAGCAATGAGATACCACTACATACCTATTACAAAGGCCAAAAGTCAGAACATTGACAACATCAAATGCTGGTTAAGATGTGGAGCAACAGGAACTCTTATTTATTTATGATGGGAATTCAAAATGGTATAGCCACTTTGAAAGATAGCTTAGCAGTTTCTTACAAAATTAAATATACTCTCATCATACAACGCAGAAATTGCACTCCTTGGTATTTACTCCAATGAGCTGAAACCTTACACAGAAAACCCTGCACATGAATGTTTATAGAAGCTTTATTCATAATTGCCAAAACTTGGAAGTAACCAAGATGTCCTTCAGTAGGTGAATGGATAAACAAACTGTGGTATCCCTAGACAATGGAACAATATACAGCACTAAAGAAGTAAGCTATCAAGCCATGAAAGATATCTAGAAAGCATAAATGCATATTACTAAATGAAATAAGCTAATCTGAAAATGCGACACACTGTATGATTCCAACTACATAACACTATGGCAATGGAAATAGCAAAACTATGGAGACACTAAAAAAGAGTCAGTGGTTGCCATGGGTTGGGGGGTTGAATAGGCAGAGCACAAAGGATTTTTAGGGCAGTGAAAATATTCTGTATTATAGTATAACGATGAATATATGTTATTATGTATTTGTCCAAACCTCTCGAATGTAAACCACCAAGAGTGAATCCTAATGTAAACTATGGACTTTAGGTAATTATGATGGGTCAGTGTAGGTTGATCAGTTGTAACAAATGTACCATTCTCATAGGAGGTGTTTATAATGGCATGGACTGCACATGTGAGGGGTGTAAGTGGTACATGACATCTCTTTATGTTCCTCTTAATTTTGCTATGAACCTGAAACCAAAAAAACCCTATACCTTACATAATACTTAGCAATGACAATACTTGCCACCTAACATGGGAAACAATGCAAAGATATTCAATTTCACCCCTTATATTTAACATTTTGCTAGAAATCCTAGCAAGTACAATAAGGCAAGAAAAAGAAACAAAGGGATATAATTTTGACAAGTATTAGTTAAACTCTATTTACAGATGACATGTTTAGGTTCATAAAATAAGGAATCAATCTACAAAAATCCTACTGAAATGAATAATTAAATTTACAAATGTTACAGAATAAAATGTCAATAAACAAATACACATTTTATTTTTATATACTAGCAAGGAATGACTAGAAATTAAACGTTTAAAAATACCATTTAGAGGCACATTCAAAATGGCTGAGGAGTAAGATGTGGATATCACCTTCCTCCCCACAAATACATCAGAAATACATCTACATGTGGAACAACTCCTACAGAACACCTACTGAATGCTGGCAGAAGACCTCAGTCTTCCAAAAAGGCAAGAAACACCTCATGTACCTGGGTAGGGCAAAAGAAAAAAGAAAAAACAGAGACAAAAGAATAGGGACAGGACCTGCACCTCGGTGAGGGAGCTGTGAAGGAGGAAAAGTTTCCACACACTAGGAAACCCCTTCACTGGTGGAGATGAGGGGTGGTGGGGTGGGGAAACTTTGGAGCCACAAAGGACAGCACAGCAATAGGGATGCAGAGGGTAAAGTGGAGAGATTCCCACCCAGAGGATCAGTGCCGACCAGCACTCATCAGCCTGAGAAGCTTATCTACTCACCCACCAGGGCAGGTGGGGGCTGAGAGCTGAGGCTTGGGCTTCAGAGGTCAGATCCCAAGGAGAGGACTGGGGTTGGCTGCGTGAACACGGCCTGAAGGGGGCTAGTGAACCACAGCTATCTGGGAGGGGGTCTGGGGAAATGTCTAGAACTGCCTAAGAGGCAAGAGACCATTGTTTCAGGGTGCGCAAGGAGAGGGGATTCAGAGCACCGCCTAAACAAGCTCCAGAGAAAGGCATGAGCCGTGGCTATCAGCGCAGACACCAGAGATGAGCATGAGATGTTAAGGCTGCTACTGCAGCCACCAAGAATCCTGTGTGCAAGCACAGATCACTATCCACATGTACCCCTCCCTCCCCCTGGTCTGAGTGAGCCAGAGCCCCCTAATCAGCTGCTACTTTAACCTGGTCCTGTCTGGGCAGGGAACAGATGCCCTCAGGTGACCTACATGAGGAAGTGGGGCCAAATCCAAAGCTGAGGCCCAGGAGCTGTGAGAACAAAGAAGAGAAAGGGAAATTTCTCCCAGCAGCCTCAGAAGCAATATATTAAATCTCCACAATCAACTTGATGTAGCCTGCATCTATGGAATAACTGAATAGACAACAAATCATCACAAAATTGAGGTGGTGGCCTTTGGGAGCAACTGTAGACTTAGGGTTAGCGTTCTACATCTAATCCATTTCTGGTTTTAGGTTTATTTTAGTTTAGTATTTAGAGCTTATTATCATTGGTAGATTTGTTTATTGATTTGGTTGCTCTCTTCCATTTTATATATATATATTTTTTTCTTTTTCCTTTTTCTCTTTTTCTGAGTGTGTATGTGCATGCCTTTTGGTGTGATTTTGCCTGTATAGCTTTGTTTTTACCATTTTTCCTAGGATTCTGTGTGTCTGTTTTTCTTTTTTTTTAAAGTATAGTTTTCACGTTTGTTATCATTGGTGGTTGCTCTCTTCTTTCTTTTTTTATTACTTTTTTATTTTTACAATATTTTTAAATTTTTTATTTTAATAACTTTTTAATTTATTTTTTCTTTCTTTCTTTCTTTTCTCCCTTTTCATCTGAGCCAAGTGGCTGACAGGGTCTTGGTGCTCTGGCGAGGTGTCAGGCCTGAGCCTCTGAGGTGGGAGAGACAAGCTCAGGACATAGGTCCACCAGAGACCTCTGGGCCCCAAGTAATATCAAATGGTGAAACCTCTCCTAGAGATCTCCATCTCAATGCTAAGACCCAGCTCCATTCAACAACCAACAAGCAACAGTGCTGGACACCCTATGCCAAACAACTAGGAAGACAGAAACACAACCCCACCCATTAGAAGAGAGGGGCTGCCTAAAATCATGATAAGGTCACAGACACCTGAAAAGACACCACCAGATGCAGTCCTGCCCACCAGAAAGACAAGATCCAGCCTCATCAACCAGAACACAGACACCAGTCCCCTCTACCAGGAAGCCTACACAACTCACTGAACCAACCTTAGCCACTGGAGGTAGACACCAAAAACAATGGAAACTACGAACCTGCATCCTGTGAAAAGAAGACCCCAAACACAGTAAGTTAAACAAAGTGAGAAGACAGAGAAATATGCAGTAGATGAGGGAGCAAGATAAAAACCCACCAGTCCAAACAAATGAAGAGGAAATAGGCAGTCTACATGAAAAAGAATTCAGAGTAATGATAGTAAAGATGATCCAAAATCTTGGAAATAAAATGGAAAAAATACAAGAAACGTTTAACAACAACCTAGAAGAGCTAAATAGCAAACAAACAGTGATGAACAACACAATAAATGAATTTTTAAATTCTCTATAAAGAACAATAGCAGAATAACTGAGGCAGAAGAATGGATGACCTGGAAGATAAAATAGTGGAAATAACTACCACAGAGCAGAATAAAGAAAAAACAATGAAACGAATTGAGGAAAGTCTCAGAGACCTCTGGGACAACCTTAAATGCACCAATAATCGAATTATCAGGGTCCCAGAAGAAGAAGAGAAAAAAAAAAAGGACTCAGAAAACATTTGAAGAGATTATAGTTGAAAACTTCCCTGATATGGGAAAGGAAATAGCCAATCAAGTCCAGGAAGCATAAAGAGTCCCATACAGAATAAATCCAAGGAGAAATAAAGCCAAGACACATATTAGTCAAACTATCAAAAATTAAATACAAAGAAACAATATTAAAAACAGCAAGGGAAAAGCAACAAATAACATACAAGGGAATCCCCATAAGGTTAACAGCTGATCTTTCAGCAGAAACTCTGCAAGCCAGAAGGGAGTGACAGGACATATTTAAAGTGATGAAAGGGAAAAGCCTACAACCAAGATTACTCTACCCAGCAAGGATCTAATTCAGATTTGATGGGGAAATTAAAACCTTTACAGGCAAGCAAAAGCTAAGAGATTTCAGCACCACCAAACCAGCTTTACAACAAATGCTAAAGGAACTCCTCTAGGCAGGAAGCACAAGAGAAGGAAAAGACCTACAATAACAAACCCAAAACAATTAAGAAAATGGTAACAGGAACATACATATCAATAACTACCTTAAATGTAAATGGATTAAATGCTCCAACCAAAACACCTAGACTGCCTGAATGGATACAAAAACAAGACCCATACATATGCTGTCTACAAGAGACCCACTTCAGACCTAGGGACACATACAGACTGAAAGTGAGGGGATGGAAAAGATATTCCATGCAAATGGAAATCAAAAGAAAGCTGGCATAGAAATTCCCATGTCAGACAAAATTTAACAATTGTAGATACTTCTGCACCCAACATAGGAGCACCTCAATACATAAGGCAAATGCTAACAACCATAAAAGGGGAATTCGACAGTAATACAATCATAGAGGGGGAATTTAACACCCCACTTTCACCAATGGACAGATCATCCAAAATGAAAATAAATAAGGAAACACAAATGATACATTAAACAGGATGGAGTTAATTGATATTTATAGGACATTCCACCCCAAGACAACAGAATACACTTTCTTCTCAAGTGCTCATGGAACATTCTCCAGTATAGATGATATCTTGGGTCACAAATCAAACCCTGGTAAATTTAAGAAAACTGAAATCATAACAAGTATCTTTTCTGATCACAACGTTATGAGTCTAGATATCAGTTACAGGGAAAGATCTGTGGAAAAAATACAAACACATGGAGATAAACAATACACTACTTAATGACCAAGAGATCACTGAAGAAATCAAAGAGGAAATCAAAAAATACGTAGAAACAAATGACAATGAAAACACGATGACCCAAAACCTATGGGATGCAGCAAAAGCAGTTCCAAGAGGGAAGTTTATAGCAATACAATCCTATCTCAAGAAACAAGAAACATCTCAAATAAACAACCTAACCTTACACCAAAAGAAATTAGAGAAAGAAGAACAAAAAACCCCCAAAGTTAGCAGAAGGAAAAAAATCATAAAGATCAGATCAGAAATAAATGAAAAAGAAATTAAGGAAACAATAGCAAAGATCCATAAAACTAAAAGCTGGTTCTTTGAGAAGATAAACAAAATTGATAAACCATTAGCCAGACTCATCAAGAAAAAAAAGGAGAGGACTCAAAGCAATAAAATTAAAAATGAAAAAGGAGAAACTATAAATAAAAAATAAACTATAAACTAAACTAAAACTATAAAACTAAAAATAAAAAGGATCCTAAGAGACTACTACAAGCAACTCTATGCCAAGAAAATGGATAATCTGGAAGAAATGGACAAGTTCTTAGAAAAGCACAACCTTCAGAGACTGAAACAGGAAGAAATAGAAAATATAAACAGACCAATCACAAGCACTGAAATTGAAACTCTGATTATAAATCTTCCAACAAACAAAAGAAAACCATAATGCAAAAAGAGCCATGTACCGAAATGTTCATTGCAGCTCTATTTACAATAGCCAGGACATGGAAGCAACCTAAGTGTCCATCAACAGATGAATGGAGAAAGAAGGTATGGCACATATATACAATGGAATATTACTCAGCCATGAAAATGAATGAAACTGAGTTATTTGTAGCCAGATGGACGGACCTAGAGACTGTCATACAGAGTGAAGTAAGTCAGAAAGAGAAAAACAAATACCATATGCTAACACATATGTATGGAATCTAAAAAACACAAAAAAAGAAAATGGTCAGAAAAGCCTAGGGGTAAGACAGGAAAAAAGCTACAGACCTACTAGAGAATGGACTTGAGGATACGGGGAGGGGGAAGGGTAAGCTGGGACAAAATGAGAGAGTGGCATGGATATATATACACTACCAAACGTAAAATCGATAGCTAGTGGGAAGCAGCCACATAGCACAGGGAGATCAGCTCAGTGCTTTGTGACCACCTAGAGGGGTGGAATAGGGATGGTGGGAGGGAGGGAGATGCAAGAGGGAAGAGATATGGGGACATATGTATATGTATAACTGATTCACTTTGTTATAAAGCAGAACCTAACACACCATTGTAAAGCAATTATACTCCAATAAAGATGTTAAAAATTAATTAATTAAATTAAAGAATATTTTTTTAAAAAGTCCAGGACCAGATGGTTTCACAGGCGAATTCTATCAAACATTTAGAGAAGAGTTAACACCTAGCCTTCTCAAACTCTTCCAAAATATAGCAGAGGGAGGAAAACTCCCAAACTCATTCTACAAGGCCACCAAAACCAGACAAAGATGTCACAAAAAAAGAAAACTACAGGCCAGTATCACTGATGAACATAGATGCAAATATCCTCAACAAAATACTAGCAATCAGAATCCAACAGCACATTAAAAGGATTATACACCATGATCAAGTAGGGTTTATCCCAGGAGTGCAAGGATTCTTCAATATACAGAAATCAATCAATGTGATACACCATATTAACAAACTGAAGGATAAAAACCATATGATCATCTCAATAGATGCAGAAAAAGCTTTTGACAAAATTCAACATCTATTTATGATAAAAACCCTGCAAAAAGTAGGCATATAAGGAACTTACCTCAACATAATAAAGGCCAAATATGACAAACCCACAACCACCATCATTCTCAATGGTGAAAAACTGAAACCATTTCCACTAAGATCAGGAACAAGACAAGGTTGCCCACTCTCACCACTATTATTCAACATAGTTATGGAATTTTTAGCCCCAGCAATCAGAGAAGAAAAAGAAACAAAAGGAATCCAAAACAGAAAAGAAGAAGTAAAACTGTCACTGTTTGCAGATGACATGATACTATACATAGAGGATCCTAAGGATGCTACCAGAAAACTCCTAGAGCTCATCAATGAATCTGGTAGAGTAGCATGATCTAAAATTAATGCACAGAAATCTCTGGCATTCCTATACACCAACAATGAAAAATCATAAAGAGATATATAAATACCATATGCTAACACATATATATGGAATCTAAAAAAAAAAAAAAAAGGTTTTGAAGAACCTATGGGCAGGACAGGAAAAATGATGCAGATGTAGAGAATGGACTTGAGGACACAGGGAGTGGGAAGGGTAAGCTGGGATGAAGTGAGAGAGTGGCGTGGATATATATACACTACCAAATATAAAATCGATAGCTAGTGGGAAGCAGCCGCATAGTACAGGGAGATCAGCTCGGTTCTTTGTGACCACCTAGAGGAGTGGGATGGGGAGGGTGGGAGGGAGATGCAGGAGGGAGGGGATATAGGGATATATGTATGCATAGAGCTGATTCACTTTGTTATACAGCAGAAACTAACACACCATTGTAAAGCAATTACACTCCAATAAAGATGTTTAAAAAATACCATTTACATTACCGTAAAAATATGAAGCATTTAGACATAAAATTAAAATATATAAAACACTGTGAGAAAAATTAAAGAAAATTTAAGTAAGTGGATAAAGACAGGCCATATTCATGTATTGGAAAACTCAAGATCATTAAGATGCATATTTTACCTAAATCAATCTATAGATTCAACAGGAAATTCCGTCAAAATTCCAGTAGCCTTTTAAAATAGAAGTTCACAAGCTGATTCTAAAATTTACATGAAAATGTTAAGGAAGTAGGATAGATAAAATGATTTTGAAAAAATAGAACAAAGTTGGAGAACTTACAATATTTGATGTCAAAGCTTATTAATTATACTGAAGAAAGGAAACCAGGTGTAAAAGAGTACATACTACATGATTCCATTTATATTAAACTCTAGGAAAATTAATCTAGAGAGATAGAAAACAAATTAATGGTTTCCTGAGGTCACGGTGGGGTGGAAGGCAGTGATTAACTGGGAAGGGCCACAAGTAGACCTTCCAGGGCAAATAAAATGTACTATACCTTTTCTACAGTGGTGGTCACATTGTTGTATATATTTGACAAAACTCATTTGTCCATATACATAAAATGTGCGTGTTTTACCATAGTAAACTATACCCCAATAAAATGTATATTTAAAAAGAATATCTATTAAGGTGACCTTATGAAAGATAAAGAACTGGTATATGTTTATGTCAGACTTCCCCTAAATATCTCCTCTCAATTTTTGTCAAAATGATTTGATATTTTTACCTCAGTTTTATCATTGTCATTATTGTTTTTACATTTTTATCTTTTAAAAATACAACTAAGAAAGCAGTCTGCTTCAAAACAATAACTACAATAATTTAGACTGTTTTGTGTCCACATTACTTCAATTATCACCATTTTCTTTTATATCATGACTTACCCATTTGTGAACTCTTGTTTTATCTCCTTGTTAGCTGGTTTATCTGGCAGGCAGACTCCCAACCACTGCGCCACCAGGGAAGCCCCTGGTTTATCTTTTTAAGTGGGTTTTTTTTTCTGGAAAATGTAGATGTGTGGTATTTTTCCTTAATATGTATATAACTGAGAATTTATTTCTATTGCTTTAATACACTAATGGCACCTTACCTTGCTTATAGAATTCTTGAATCTCAACTTTTCCTTTAAAAATTCTGGATAGATTGCTTTTAATTTCTTCTGCTATGTAACATGGCAAAGAAATAAGAGCGCAGCTTGATTACTGTCAATCTTGAGAAATTTCTCTTCCTTTGTTTCCAGGCCTTCTGCTCTTCCCTCTTTCTCAGGATGTTCCTTCTTACACTCCTTTGTAATACTTCTTCCTCCCCTGATCTTGAATATTGGTGCTCCTAGAGCCTCTTTCTAGGCTCTCTTTCCTTCTCATGCTAATCCAAGGGTTACAAACTCAGTCAAGTCTACACTTAAAGCATTCAATAAGGTAAATTATTTTCTTGGGAAATACAAATTGTCACAAGGAATTAAAGAAATATAAAGCCTTAAAAGACCAATAATTAAGGAACAAATTGAGAAGGTTGATATAGAACTACCTCCAAAAATGGTGCAATGACCTGAATGTTTTATCACTCAAATGTTCATGGAATTGAGGATTTAAATGCTACATAAACTTTGACAGAGAATAGAAAAAGATATAAAAGATCACAGTTGATTTTATAAATGTAGGCAATCATGATACAAAAACACAAGAAATAAACTAACAAAACTAAACTACTTAACAACACTAGAAAATCAAATCTAGTACTACAGTAAAAGAATAATATAACATGAGGCAATGGGCATTATTAAAATAATGTAGATATGATTTAATAGGAGTTACATTAACATAATTTACTGCATCCTTAGGCAAAAGGAGAAAACACAATGATCCTCTAGATAGGCATGAAAAGGCAAGAAAAATCTGCTTTCTCTTAAGATTCAGAAAATCACAATGGAACACTGTTTCCCCTCCTAAAAATGGTTTAAGAAAAGCCAGGTAATCTAGAGAATTATCAGTTTGCCTGAACCCATCAGAGAGCTGAGGTCACAGGCTACCACATGAACTAGATTTCAAAGAGTAAAAAGCCCATTTGAGGAGAAATGGAACACACAAACTATTTCCTTTTGGCAGAGGGCAGAAGAAAGGGGTGGTTGCACAAGTAACAGTGACCCACTGCTAGAGGAATTTGCAAGGTATGATATTGTGAAGATAACTATAGCAACAGCAATACTCAAACCCAGTTCAAATATTGACTAGATTAACTCAGCAACTTCCCCTGACATACAAACACACACACACACACACACACACACACACACACACACACACACAAATGGTCTCAGAGAAAAAGAGTCATGTCCATTTCAGGGCAAAAGTACTATTTATCTCAGTCTCTGCTATTTTACTACACACCATGTCAAACATTCAACAAAAAATTACAAGATACATTTTAAAAAGCTATCAAAAATTAAGAGATAAGGCAGTCAATAGGACCAGACCAAAAGATGACCCAGATTTTGGAATGATCAAATAGGAACCTTAAAATAACTGATTAATTCATTAAAGGATCTAGTGGAAAAAGCATGCTTAAACAGGTGGGGAATTTAAACATAGAGATGAAAATGATAAAAAAAAAATCAAATAGAAATACTGGGGTGGGGAGGACTTGTTCCCTGTATTTATAGTTTCAATGAAATTCCAATAGAAATCCCAGTAAGTTTTGGGTAGAAATTGGCAAGCTAACCCTAAAATTTACAGGCATACCTTGTTCAATTACACTTTGCTTTATTGTGCTTTGCAGATATTGCATTTTTTAACCAATTGCATGTTTGTGGCACTGATACACCTGCACTGAGCAGGTGTATCAGTGCCATTTTTCCAATAGTATTTGCTCACTTAGTGTCTCTGTTGCATTTTGGTAATTCTTGCAATATTTCAAACGTTTCCATTATGATTGTATTTGTTATGGTGATCTGTAATCAGTGATCTTTACTGTCACTATTATAATTGTTTTGGGGTGCCATGAACCACACCCATACAAGACAGTGAACTTAATCGATAAATGTTGTATGTGTTCTTACTGCTGCACCAATTGGCTGTTCCCCCATCTCTCTCCCTCTCCTGAGCCTCCCTTATCCTCTGAGACACAACAATATTGAGATTAGGTCAATTGATAACCCTACAATGGTCTCTAAGTGTTCAAGTGAAGGGAAGAATCACATGTCTCTCACTTTAAATCAAAGCTAGAAATGATTAAGCTTAGTGAGGAACGAATGTCAAAAGCTGAGATAGGCCAAAAGCTAGACCTCTTCCACCAAACAGTTAGCCAAGTTGTGAGTGCAAAGGAAAAGTTCCTACAGGAAACTAAAAGTGCTCCTCCAGTGAGCACATGAATAATAAGAAAGTGAGACAGATTTATTGCTGATATGGACAAAATTTTAGTGTCTGGATAGAAGATCGAACCAGCTACAACATTCCCTTAGTCCACAGCCTAATCCAGAGAAGGCCCTAACTCTCTTCAATTCTGTGAAGACTGAGAGAAGTGAGGAAGCTGCAGAAGAAAAGTTTGAAACTAGCAGAGGTTGGTTCATGAGGTTTAAAGAAAGAAAACATCACCATAATATAAAAGTGCAAGGGGAAGCGGCAAGTGCTGGTGTAGAAGCTGCAGCAAGTTATCCAGAATATCCAGCTAAGATAATTAACGAAGGTGGTACACTAAACAACAGATTTTCAATGTAGACGAAACATCCTTGTATTGGAAGAAGAGGCCAGGTAGGACTTTCATACCTACAGAGAAGTAAATGCCTAGCTTCAAAGCTTCAAAGGACAGACTGACACTCTTGTTGGGGGTTAATGCAGCTGGTGATTTTAAGTTGAAGCCAATGCTCATTTACCATTTGGAAAATCCCATGGCCCTTAAGAATTTTGTTAATCTACTCTGTCTGTGTTCTAGAAATAGAACAACAAAGCCTGGATGATAGAAAATCTGTTTACAACATGGTTTACTGGATACTTTAAGCCCACTGTTGAGACCTACTGGTCAGAAAAAAAGATCCCTTTCAAAATATTACTGTCCATTGATAATGTACCTAGCCACCCAAGAGATCTGATTGAGATGTACAATAGATTAATCTTTTTACACCTGCTAACACTACATCCATTTTGCAGTCCATAGATCAAGGAATAATTTTGACTTTCAGGCCTTATTATTTAAGAAATACATTTCATAAGGCTCTAGCTGCCATAGATAGTGATTCCTTGGATGGATCTGGGCAAAGTAAATTGAAAGCCTTCTGGAAAGGGTTCACCATTCTAGATGTCACTAAGAACATCTGTGATTCATGGGACAAGGTGAAAATACCAACATTAACAGGAGTTTGGAAGAAGTTGATTCCAGCATTCACGGGTGACTTTGAGGGGTTCAAGACTTCTGTGGAGGAAGCAACTGTAGATGTGGTAGAAATAGCAAGAGAACTAGAATTAGAAGTGGAGCCTGAAGATGTGACTGAATTGTTATAATTTCATGATAAAACTTTTCATGGATGAGGAGTTGCTTCTTAACAATGAGCAAAGAAAGTGTTTTCTTGAGAGGAAATCTACTCCTGGTGAAGACGCTCTCAAGACTTGAAATGACAGCAAAGGATTTAGAATATTACATAGTCTTAGTTGATTGATAAAGCAATGGCAGGTTTGAGAAGATTGACTCTAATTTTGAAAGAAGTTCTACTGTGGGTAAAATGCTATCAGACAGCAATGCATACTACAGAGAAATTGTTCATGACAGGAAGAGTTAATTGATGTGGCAAACTTCATTATTGTCTTATTTGAAGAAATCGCCACACACACACACACACACACACTCACACACACACAAAGCAATTGCCACAGCCACCCCAACCTTCAGCAACCACCCCCCTGATCAGTCAGCAGCCGTCAACATCGTCAACATTGAGGCAAGACCCTCCACCAGCAAAAAGATAATGACTTGCTGAAAGCTCAGATGATGATGAACATTTTTTAGCAGCAAAGTATTTTAAAATCAAGGTATGCACATTGTTTTTTTAGACATAATGCTATTGCATACGACAGTATAGTGTACACATAACTTAGACTACAATATAATGTAAACATGACTTTTACACGCCTCTATATGTAAAAGCAAAGGAACTACAATAGCCAAAATAATTTTGAAAAAGAAAGTTGAAAAACTCATACTATCTGATTTCAAAACTTAATATAAAGCTACCGTAATCAAGATAGTTGTATTGGTGAAAAGATAGACACTAAGATCAACAGAACAGAATAGAGTCAAGAAACACACCCTCACAAATATGGTTAACTGATTTTTAACAAAGGATTAAAAACAATTCATTAGAAAAAGGATAGTCTTTTCAACAAATGGTGCTGAAACAATCAGACATCCACATGCAAAATAACTGACTTCAATCCATACCTCACGCCATATAAAAATTATCAAAATGTATCATAGACCTAAATGTAAATTCTAAAACTGTAAAACTTCTGGAAAAAAACTTTGGAGGAAATCTCTGTGACTTTGGATTGAGCACAGTTTTTAAACTATAACCTAAAAAGCACAATTCATAAAAGAAAAAATCAATAAGTTAGACTTTATCAAATCAAAAAATTCTGCTCTTCAAAAGGCACAGTTAAGGCAATGAAAAGCCAGGACACAGATTGTTAGAAAATATTTGCAAAACACATATACAATAAAGAATTTGTATCCATAATATATAAGGAATCCTTACAACTTAATAATAGGGAAACAATTAACCCAATTAAAAAATGTACAAATGATTTAAACTCTTAACCAAAGAACATATATGGATAGCAAATAAACACATGAAAAGAGGCTCAACATTATTAATGGTTAGGAAAATGTAAATTAAAAGCACAGTATGATTCCACTACATTCCTGTTAGAATGGCTAAAATTTTAAAAACTGATAATTCCAAGTGCTGCTGAGGAATATGATTAATCAGAAGTCTCAACCATTGCTGGTGGAAATGCAGAATAACACAGCCTCTGAGAAAAACATTTGGCAGTTTCTTATAAAGTTAAAGATACATTTACTCTTATACATGACTCAGAAATTCTACTCCTAGGAATTTACCCAAGAAGAATTCCAATGACTGGAATGTAAATTTTTAGGAGCTTTATTTATAATAGGTCAAATTGGAACCTTCTTACACTATTCGTGGGAATATAAATCGGTGGAGCCACTATGGAAAACAGTATGGAGGTTCCTCAGAACACTAAAACTAGAATTACCATATGATCCAGCGATCCCACTCCTGCATATATATCCAGAGAAAACCATACTTTGAAAAGACACATGCACCCCAGTATTGATTGCAGCACTATTTACGAAAGCCAAGACATGTAAACAACCTAAATGTCCATTGAGAGATGAATGGATAAAGAAGATGTGATATTTACACACACACACACAAACACACACACAATGGAATATTACCCAGCCATCAAAAAGAATGAAATATTGTCATTTGCAGCAACATGGATGAACCTAGAGATTATCATATTAAGCAAAGTAAGTCAGAAAGAGAAAGACAAATACCATATGATATCACTTATATGTGGAATCTAAAATACAATGCAAATCAACATAGCTACAAAACAAAAACAGACTCACAGATATAGAGAAGAGACTTGTGGCTGCCAAGGGGGGGGGGGGTAGGGGAGGAAAGGAATTGCAGTTTGGGATTAGCAGAGGCATACTATTATATATAGGATGGATAAACAGCAAGGTCCTACTGTATAGCACAGGAAACTATATTCAATCTCCTGTGATAAACCATAATGGAAAAGAATATGAAAAAGAATACATATATATAATTTTATATATATATATGTATGAGTCACTTTGCTGTACAGGAGAAATTAACACAACATTGTAAATCAACTATACTTCCATAAAATCTAAAAAAATATAATAATAGGCCCAAATTGGAAATAATCCAAAAGTTTATCAACTAATAAATGGATAAGTAAATTATGTTATACCCATATAATGGAATACTACATGGCAATAGAAAGAAATGCAGTATTGATATATGCAACAACATGAATGAATCTTAAAAGCATTATGCAAAATGTAAGAAGCCAGACACAAAACAATGCGTACAATAAGATTCTATTTATTTGACATTCTAGAAAAGGCAAAACTATAGGGATTAGAAATCTCCAATATCTCCTCCAAGTTCATAAGCATAAATATTCTCCAAGTTAATTTTCTTCATGCAAATTAACTTATGCAAAAATAAACTTGTGTGAGAACAGATCAGACTCAAGCTTGTGCTCTCTCAGAATGCAGAAGGATGTTCATCACAGTGTTATTTATAACAGATGTTTAAAGGAAAAGGTTGGCCAAATAACATGACAAGAATACAGCCATTCAATCATGTCATAGAGAATATTAATGACATATGGAGATGTTGATGTCATACATATAAGAGGAAAAGACAGGATACAAAAAAGAAACACGAATAGCTAACAACTATTGAGTGGCTACTATGCACTGGGACTCCTCTAAATGCTTCATGTATGCTATTCCACTCAATCCTGGCCACTACCATATTATTTTTGTTGTCATTGTTGTTGTTATCAATTTGAGATGCGGGACCTGAAGTTTAGGAGAAGTGATATAACAGGCAGCAACTCGTGGAGTTTGGATTTGAACCCAAGTAGTCTAGTCTAGACCCCAATTCTAACCAGTACACTTTACTGTCTCCATCCTGCATGACTCTGAATCTGTATTTTTTTAAAAAACATACAATATGGGCCTGGAAGCAGCTGTACTAACACGTTAACAAAGTCACCTCTGGGTGGGGTTACAGGTAGCTTTTATTTCATTTTGCTTTTCTGTGCTTTTAAGATGTACACCAAAAAAGTGATGTTTATAAAAAAGTAAAAGAATACATGTGACTTAAATAGATGAAGACACAGTCTTGCCTGAGAAGTTGCCTCCTCATGAGACACCACGTTGTAAGAAGGGGTCTAGTCCCTGTGAGTCCCAGGGGGCTACTCTGATGAGGGCCTTGTACACTCCCTGGCTCTGCCCTCCTGCCCGGGTCACCCACCTCAGAAGTCTAGGATGAGCAGCAAAGCATAGTCTCCAGAGAAAAGCCTTCCAGCTGCTTCTGCCAGGCATCCTGGATGGCCGCCGGAGGGAGGCTGGGAGCATCCAGCTCTCCCTGAGTCTGACGCCGGCAGGGCTGGCCCTGGATCTTACACTGAGCACGGGCAGAAAAGGTCCAGGCCTCCCACTCCTGGGGGTGGAGTAGGGGAGACGGTGGAGGCCAGGGAGCCCTGGGGCAGTGGTGGCAAATGTTAACTGAAAAAGAAAAGACCTGTCTGATTAAGCCACGTCTTTCTTCCCCAGAACCCCCACCCCCCGCCCTTCCCTCCCTGAGCTGTATTCAAACCCCATTACATTTGGAGGGAAATCCAACCCATGTGTTTCTGATTCATTTACACTTAACTCATCAAAATCCTGTTTTGAAAGAGACCACTGGATGGTCTACAAATTCTGAGCAGAGCTCCCGCCACTGCGGGCTGGTTATGGGCTCACCAAACACCGCTTCTAATCCACCAGGCCAGTGAGCAGGCTCTGCACCACCGCGACCAGGGCTGTCTGAATGGCGCTCCCCAGCCTGGCCCCCTTGGAGCCCTTCCCGACCACCTTCCATTTCTTTGGGAGCTCTCAGGCTGCCTGCAAGGGTCTGGGGAACTCACATGGCCTGGGGAGGGGCACCAAATATGTCGTCCTTTCTGGGGTAAGGCTGGGTTTGAGATGAGCCTGTAGAGGAGAACCCAAAGGAAGGACACAAATAGTGAGATTCCAGGTGCAGAAAGCACATTTTGGGGCAAAGGGCCCTGCGTGGGGTGTCCATCACAGTGGGCACTGTGCCCATCTCAGAGTAAGTGATGAGGAGGAAGCAATGTGCCTTGTTGCCCCAGCCTGTCTCTCCCATTATTTCTCAGCCTCATACCTGCATGTATCGGATTTGAACAAAGAGACTGTCTTCCATCAAGAGGAGAGCACCTACTTACCACCTTCAGGCCCAGCAGGTTCCTTTGGGGTCAATGTGGGTGGTACTCAGTGTCAATTACTCGTACAAAGGCAAGTCCTCCCAAGCAGACACTTGGGAGTCATTCAGCCAAAAATGGTTGTCTCAAACGCAACGCATGCCAGAGCTAGGAGAGACCTCAGAGAACTTTGTGGTCCAACCCCCATGTTTACAGATCCCCTCCAGAAGGATTTGCAGTAAGCCAAGCTCCTCTTGCTTGCTGCTTTGGGAGAGCATGGGGTGTGGTCAGGAGACACAAGGAAGGCTGGGCCCCCTCCAAGCAAGACCTACGATGAAACACATGGGAGTGAGAACAGAACAGAGAGAGTGGGGACCGGGTCCTTTTGTGTCACCCTCACGATGGGCTGCAACTTTTACAATAACCTCCTTCTCTGTGTGCACGTTGCTCCCTTTCCCCTTTGGCTACCGGCAGGGAAAAGTCTTCAGAACCTGCCACAAGGGTATATGCAATTGGGAACCAGGAGGCACGTGGTGCCCTGTGGGGACCTGAGGGGGGACACCGGGGGCTGAATGAGACAAGGGTGTAGAAGATGAATGGTGACAGTAGTAACCCTTTATGGTGGCAGGGCTCCTTTAGTCATGAAGCTCAGAGAGTTTCTGTCATTTACTCCATGTCACCAGCTACTAGGTGTCGACACCAGGGTCAAAATCCGCATCTGCCTGGCTCTAAGATCCATGCAACCAAAGAAATAAGAGGATGGGCAGACTGAAGGGGAAAGATGGAGATGGCTCTATGCTCCCCAGTGTGCAGGGTTGATAATCAAGGAAGCTCCCAGAAGGAGGTGCTGTTACACAGCATCTGCAAGAAGAAGAGGAGCAGGGCTTACTGTGGAGGGGAGGGGGATGGTCCAAATGGAGGAATCCAGGGCTCTGCCAGTGGGGCGCTCAGCTGCTCTGGGCATTGATGGTACATGGTAGTTGCACCAGAAGCCTACCAGCAGGTGGCAGTATTTCAGAACAAGAAGGTGACAAGTGAGGACCATGACAGAAAGAGGAATTACTGAGCTCTTACTATGTGCCAGGCATTGTCATAAATGTTTTATACAGAGCATCTCACTGAAACTTCACAACAATTCAATGAGGTAAGTACTATCATTAGCCTCACTTTACACACGAGAAGGGTTTAGTAACTTGTTTAAAGCCACAGAGCCAGGAAGTACCGGAACCAAGATCCTTACCCAGGCATCCTAACTCCAGATCCAGACTTAAACTCTGTACAGATGTAATATCGTGCCTCAATCCATAGCTTATCCTGAATTTCCATCATGCATTAAGTATTGTGTTGGAGGCTAGAGAC
The DNA here is from genome assembly GCF_003031525.2 of Neophocaena asiaeorientalis asiaeorientalis. Taxonomy (NCBI): domain Eukaryota; kingdom Metazoa; phylum Chordata; class Mammalia; order Artiodactyla; family Phocoenidae; genus Neophocaena; species Neophocaena asiaeorientalis. The sequence continues at coordinate 950,500 of NW_020174420.1, read as the reverse complement.
CCAAAAGTGGTCTAGACGGTATCCCGCTCTGGGAGCTCTCTGATGCCCTGGGATGATGGAGGTGGGCAGCAGTTAAGGGGCCGGGCATTGACCAAGTCCTCAGACCTGGCTCAAGCCCAGCTCCTCTGCTCACAGGGGGGTGGCCTTGGTAGTTGACAGATGTCTCAGGCCTTCAGTTTTTTTATCTGTCTATAATTAGGTGTAATACAGACCTCATAGGGTCAAATGGGAGAAGAATCAGGCATAATGAGGCCTGTGTGCTGTACTGAAACACCCACAAATGTCAAACCCGAAAGGCAAGGGGAGTCCAGAGTAGGGACCATGAGATGAGTTTCCCAGGTGGAGCAGTTGACCGACAGGAGGATGAGGTTCTCAGCGGGAAAAGAACTCAGGGAGCGCCCCTCTGTTCCATGATGCCAGGGCTGGGAAATGTGATCTTCAGAGGGTCTCACAGTGAGCCAGACTCTAACAAGTGGCGGACTGAGAGTGCTCCAGTCAGCAGGCCACTGTTCAACGAGCGTCTTGTGGGACACCTAAGGGTCAAACACCAGTCTTGTGTTGGCTCAGCCTGGGCCCTTCTTCTGCACCACAGATGCGTCCCGCAGCGTCTTGCCCTGTCTTGCCCTCACTTGGATCAGGCCCACTCAAGCCCCACCCAGGCCCACCTCCCAGCTCTGCCCTGCATATCTGTCAGCAACCTGGACCTGTCAGAAGTTCCCTACATACTCTGCATAATCCACTCTACCTGTGACCCCACCATCATACCCCCAGGGGGAGAGGGATACCCCATCAGGGCAGGAGATGCTAAGACAGTCTCTACTCCCTGGGGTAGTTGAGGCATTCAGAGGAGGCCCACCCCGGGGCGTTGTAGGAGATGAGGGACAGCGGGCAGAGATGCAGAGTCGAGCCCCATATGCCTGCGAGCACGGTGCCACCCGAGGCTACTTCAGCTGGAAGAAGTGGAGAAGTGCTCAGGCAGCAGGGCCCGCCTCTCCTCTCTGCTTCCATTTCTGACATTCGAATCTTCAGAAGCGGACATCCTCTGTCCGCTCCAACAACACCATGCCCCGTGCTTCTAGCCTTCCTTCTCAAGCAGTGGCAGGAACAAAGACTAGGGCTCTTCAGGGTAGGGGGCGGGTGATGGGAGTGCACGTCTGGCTCTGGCATTATCTGCACAGAGGCACATTCCTTCCCTCACCCGCCCCCACCCAGAAACATCATCATTCATTCCATCACGCACACAGCTGGGGCTGGGGGAGGCCATGACAGGTGGGCCATTCGGGAGGCAGGGATGGGGCGCCGCGGTCTTCTCCCCACCTCCCCCAAATAAGACAGATATGTCCCCTCTGAACATGCTAGGGGAGATTATTTTAACAAGCACTTTTGTACAAGGAAATCAGTGTGTTTAACCTAACAAGCAAAGAACAGCCCAGTGGGGCCCATAAATCTCGTTCCCACCTATTAATTTTACGGCCTACATAAAGCAGTGTTGAAGTCCAAAGTATATGTGAACTAAAAAGGCATTGCTCATTCTGACACATATACGACGTGGCCAGGACTCGAACTCTGACCCTGACCCTCACTCCAGGAAGCCAGCTCCCAAGCCTCACAGGGTGCGGGGGATCACGCTGCAGAAACCTGCTCAGCCTCCTCTGGAAGATCAGGACAGCTGGAGAAGACGCTGGGGAGGGGGTGGAGGGTGCTGGGGTCAGTGGGGATCCCCAGCTCAGAGACCCCAACCAACCCTAAGGCTGATGTGTGGAATCTCGCAGGTTGGTCACTGCCCGGAGGCACCCATGCAGACAGAATTGAGGGCTGAAATCCACCCGCATTCTGTCCACCACACCTGTCCCCTGGGGCGGGGCTACATCTGCCCAGAGCGGGGCATTTTTATTTTTTTTTTAACATCTTTATTGGAGTATAATTGCTTTACAATGGTGTGTTAGTTTCTGCTGTATAACAAAGTGAATCAGTTATACATATACATATGTTCCCATATCTCTTCCCTCCTGTGTCTCCCTCCCTCCCACCCTCTCTATCCCACCCCTCCAGGCGGTCACAAAGCACCGAGCTGCTCTCCCTGTGCTATGCGGCTGCTTCCCACTAGCTATCTATTTTACCTTTGGTAGTGTATATATGTCCATGCCACTCTCTCACTTTGTCCCAGCTTACCCTTCCCCCTCCCCATATCCTCAAGTCCATTCTCTAGTAGGTCTGTGTCTTTATTCAGAGTGGGGCATTTTAAAAACCCACACAAGGGTGCTCTATAATTGGCAGCCGTGCTCACAGACTCCCTTGGATAAATCTAGATCCCTACCTTGACTGCTTCAAACATTGACCCCCAAATCCAATGACTCCCTGTACTCCCAAATTTCACAGGCTTCCCACCATCAAAATTCATGATAATTGTCAGCTCCTGACTTAAGTAACTTGCTGATCCCCCCGACCCTGAGCGTGTTTTGATTGTCCACTCAGCATATAATGCTCAAAACTGGTCACCCCACAGCAACTCCATATCGATTCCCACAAAGTCATCAGGACACAGACCACCCCAACGTAACTGATCATTAGGCTGAGCTACCTCAGTCTGCCACTGACCCTATAATAGAAGAAACAGAAGAGGAATCTCACCAGCACCCTTACTGTACCCCAGCCATATGCCGACCCCCACCCCCAAACTCAAGGGCACCGCTCTGCTCAGTACTTTCCAGCCCCCACCCAAATTCCCGCCCCACCCTTCTCTGCGCCGTCTGTGCCCAGGAGGCTGGCCTCTGGGAACTGCACCGTGCCCCCCTTGCCCTCTGCTTTCCAGCCAGTTTCCCAGATTAGAGCCCCTATTGGTGAGGTGAGAGAGGGGCCCCCAATGTTAGGAGCATGCACTCCCTATCATGGTTTTGCTTTATCTTGAAAAACCATGTGGAATTCACGCTCTATAATATATCTTCGTTAGCTTTATTATATAAATGTTTCTCTTAGGTTGGGTTCCCCAGAAGCAAACCCAAGACAAGGATATGAGGGCAAGTTGTTTACTTGGGCCGTGATCCCAGGAAGCACCATAGGCGAGTGGGCATGTAAGCCACGAGCCAGGGCAGGGAAGGGAGCCCGTACAGGGGGGATTAATGAGCAAGGGACTCTTTAGGAAAGGGGCTCAGTCCTGCTGAGGACCCAAAGCCGGGGTATTTCTCCACCATTTCCTGCCCGTCATGAGTGTTGGGCTGTCACTGAGGGCACCTGCATGGTGAGGAAGAAACCTGCTTGCACAGCCAGACCATGCGCCCAGGCAGAGTTGCAGGTGCAAAAAGCAATCAGCATATAAGGAATGGTGAGTACCAAGGGGGTATGGGCAGAGCAACAGTAGAATTTATGACAGTGGTTTTTTTTTTTTTTTGCTTTTTTTGCGGTACGCGGGCCTCTCACTGCTGTGGCCTCTCCCGTTGTGGAGCACAGGCTCCGGACGCGCAGGCTCAGCGGCCATGGCTCACGGGCCCAGCCGCTCCACAGCATGTGGGATCCTCCCGGACTGGGGCACGAACCTACGTCCCCTGCATTGGCAGGCAGACTCTCAACCACTGTGCCAGCAGGAAAGCCCTATGACAGTGTTTTTGCCCAAATATTCAAGTAAACTTGACCCCAGTATGTCCCCTGGTTTCTGCATGCTCTAAGAAGCCCAGTTTCAAAAGTCCACACCCAGAACGCTCCACCCCAAACAAGGCACTGACTCTCCAAATACACTCTTTCTACCAGCTCCTATGACTCTTTCTCACCCTCATCATCACATGCTGACCAGCTGACCTCTAAACCCCACTTCATGTGGAACCCACCACTCAAGTCACCAGCTGATGCCAACGCAGCCTTGGGACCTCTGCTTACGGGGTTCCCTTCCTCTGGGAGTCGTCCCCGGAGACCACTCATCCATCCCTATCCCCAGTTTCCTCCACATCCTGACTTCTCCAACCGAACCTCAAAATGCCCAACCGGTTCCCAGCCCCCACTGACCACCCAAACCTGCCTGCACCTTGCTCCTCCAATCTGATAACACAACTTGCAAAGACCCACACACTGTAAGGCCAGCTATCTCTTGGATCCTCAACCACGACTGACCCCAAAGTACGCTGAGCCCCTAATGCCAACCACACATGGATGCCTCGGTTCCATCCCTTCCCTACACACTGACCCACAGACACAGCCACACTGGAACATGCAGCCCAGCCATACATTTATCTCTGAACTCAGTCCCACACACGGTGTTGCAATCCCTAATACACACCAGCTCCCCAGTCCCAAACAGCACATGCACTAACCTCTCAACTCAACAAGACACAGAGCCAGCTTTCTAACCACAAGCTGACCCCCAGTCCCAATAACTGCCTGTCACTCCCATCTCAAGCCCCACATGGATGCCCACCACCCAGTTAGAGCCACTGGCATAGAGGCCCCAAGCTGAGCACTCATTAACCTCATGAACCTCAACCAAAGACCTCAGTCCCAGCTACCCCAAAACCAGGCACTCTGACCCCCAAACAAGGCCTTATCCTTAACCACAGAACTTAACCTCACTCTCAGTCCCAACAAAGAGTGACTTTGACTTAACCTCAAAGTGACCATGTCCCAAGCGTACACTGACTCTCACACTCCCTCCGTGCTCTTACCACCAGCCCAAGCCAGCAAAGACATGCTGACCCCAGAGCCAAACACGACACTAACCCCCAACCTGACTGGGAGCTGAACACCCCGTGCCAAACCTCACTGCCCTCCACAGAGAGAGAGGGCACTCTGATAGCAGCCCCAAGCCTACCCACTGTTCACTATTCACTGGTTATCCCAACCGCACCGAACCCCCAGCCCCACGGGGCCTTCAAATCCTGTATACACACCAACCCACCACAGAACACAGCCAGCCCAGGCTCCCTCTGTGCCCTTCAACCTCACACCTGAAGGGACCTGAAATTCCATCTTCACAGAGACCACCCAAGTTCAACGGTACCCTATTCTCTAATACAACCTGCCCCTGTGGAGCCTATGACCCTACATAAGCAGCACACCCAGAGATGGTACTCAGAGAGCGAGTACCATCTCCAGACTCCTGTGGGCAGCAGCGCCTAGACCTGGGACCTTGATGTTCTCCTTATGGCCTAGCTCCATGACCCAGGGAAGGTACCAGCAGTTCTTACCCAGGAACACTGAGACCAGCAGCTACATTCCTCCTATCATTTGTACGTTTAACTTGACTAAGTCTCAAATTCCACTCCAACTTTGAGCATACTGACCTCTTCCATGAGCTATAATTCCCTTATGCCAAGTCTGGGTCTCCAGGGAACCCTCTCAGGTACTACACCAAGTTGGGTCACGGCAGTCTGTGTAGCCTGCTGGGCGAGGGGTCAGGGGCCTGGGTGACTGTCCTGCTCACTTGCCCACAAGCTGTGTGATCTCAGCTGATCACTTCACCTCCCTGGGACTCATTTGATGCTATACGTCAGGGGTCAGCAACCTACTACAGTTGGATCAGATCCAGCCATGTCCTCTCAATTACCTGTTGGCTATGGCTGCCTTCACCCAACGGTGACAGACTTGAGTAGTTGCAGCAGAAACAATATGGGGTCCAAAGCCAAAAATATTTACTCTCCAGCCCTTGCAGAAACAGTTTGCCACCTCTGCTGCACATCCCCTACCTTCCTCCCAGAGGGTTTAATCACACTAGAAGATTCTGTGTGTGAAGGCTTAGATACAGCATACCTCCCCTCCTTCTCTGGGCTTCTCCAAAAAGATACTCCTTAATGATGTGTGAATTGTTCATTCTGATGGTAATAAAACCTGTGATTGCCTGCCCCCAACCTGGGGCAGGAGGAGGGGCTGAAGAAAGATCACAGGATCAGAGAAAAGGCCTTAGGGCTTGGGTAGCAATATTGGGATGCCCCAGTCTCTGTTTAGTAACAGGCTCTTCCAACATTATTGCTTTTGTTTATTGAAACCCAACCCCCATGGCACACAGCACCCTTGGCAGTGGGCCCAGACCTGCCCAGGCCCCAGCCTGCCAGTCCTGGCCAAGGGTACTGGGGGTGGGGGGCACACTGGCCAGGCCCCATTCCAGGAGCCCTGCTTGCTTCCAGCCTGAGGCACTAACCCCCATCCCTTCTCAATGTCTTGCTTACAAGACAGCATTTGGAGACAATTTCTCATCAAACCTTCTTGTAAACATCCTCCTGGATGAAGCAAGCCTGAAGCAGCCCTTATTAGAAACACCTGCACCAGACAGCAGGCCTGGTGAATGACAGCTTGCAGAGCCCCCACTGGCCCCCCTGCCCATCCAGGGGCTGGGGAAGAGGGTGGGTCAGGAGATGGGAGTGAGGGTTTGGGTGGCGGTGGTATCTTCCGTCCCTCTCCCCTCCTCCCTAAGCCCCCACCGGGCCGGCGTTGCCGAGGTGGCGCCCTTCCCGTTGCCACGGGGGACTTGAGGGTCAGGAAGGGTCAGTGAACAGGAATCTCTCGCTGGCTGGTTCTTGCAGTGCCCCAAACGCCCCCCATAAGTCACCCCCCTGAGTTAGTCATTGTCTTTAGGGTCTCTAAATAAGATGGCAGCCACACTTCTTTGCCATCCGTATATCTGAGGAGTGTCAACATAGCGAGTTTCTTAGCACTTTAAGTCAATGAGAATATTCAAGAGTTTCAGCACTAAGTTGGAGGGGAGATTCCTGGGGCAAGGCAGATAGGAGGCTCCATACATGCAGTTCCCAGGCTGGAAGTAACCTTGACGTGCCAGCAAAGATACAGAAAAAGCCAAGTCAGACTCCAAAGGCCACATGGTCTATTATCAGACAGTTTCCAGCTATCTTTCCTGCTCCAACCAAACATTTTGGTTACTGCTGCTCTGAACCCCCATTTTGCTAAGAGAAAGCAGCAGAAGAAGGGGGAAGAGGGGAACGAAGGGAGTCTATATAAATTGGACCCTGAAATCAATTCTTGTGCCATGAGCATTCTGCCACTGGTCTTTGATGGGAGCTTCTAGCACTCTCTGTGCCCCTCCCACCCCACCTCACCTGGGACTCCTGGCCAAGCACACCCAAACCTCTTCCAGCAATCCTGTTGGCACAATCTCTCTGCCATTGCCTGCTGACCCATCCTAGGACAAGCCAAGATCATCCTAGGCCGTCCTCGGGGCCTGGAAAGGGATCTTCTTCTGCTTCTGGGCTGGACGCCCTGTTGCAGCAACCTTCTTAAGGTGGACTGAATGGCTCTAGAGGGAGTAGAGGCACGAACGTCTCTCAAGGTCCAACGAGACAGCCCACACTGAAGGCCACCACTCACCACGAAGTCCCAGCAGGCCGCGGAGCTGCTCTGGGCCTGAGGTGGGAGAGACCCGAGAAGGGTGGCTGGAAGAAAAGCTGTCTTTAATGAGTTGGGCAGAAAGAGGAAGCATGGGGCTTCGTGAAATAAATTACTGAAATCTCAATTCCGATAAATCCAGTTTCTTAAAAAAAAAAAAAAACGCAACAGCAACTGGTAGGAAAAGAAAATGTAATTTATGCCCATTGAAAGGAGGCCAGGTTTAAATTGATGAAGTCTCCTGTTTATGTAGTAAATCCATTCCCATTCATGTCACCAATATATTTATCCACACATCCTGGTCCAAGTCAAATCTTCATTATTTTATTATTCAACAGGGGGCAGAGGGGAGGGCAGGGGAACAGAGTTCTGTGTCGAATTAATAAAGTCTCACTCTCTCCCCCAGACCCCTCCTTGCACAGGGACAATTCATTCCTAAGAAGGAGGCAGAAGGATGCAATTTATGTGCTTTGAAAGAGACCCAAACGTAATTAGGCAAAGTCTCAAGTTCACCGAGAAATAAATCCCAGAGAAAGTAGCCGGGGGTAAAATTTACGTTCCCTGAAAGTCTGAAAGCCTCTCTCCCACCGGCCTCCACCCCTCCCCCAGGCCACCACGCTGGGTTCCCAAAGCTGGCCGGGCCCAGGGATTCTCTCCAGCACCCCGACTTCCCAGGGGCCCCGATGTGTCCACACGGCACTCCCCTCAGCCTGCAGGTCCCCAGGGGTGCTCACCCTGCCTTTCCACGCCTCCTCTTGACACACACACACACCCCTCAGGCCACTGTCCATTTTCTCCGCAGGGCTAGTCATAGCTGCTGATAAACCTATGGGACTTCTCAGCCTGTAGTGACATCTGCCCCAGAGAAATGAAGAATTCCTGGGAGTGCCCTGCCTTTGCATCAAGTCAGAGGGTTTGGGGGGAGCAAGGCAGTTTCCCCGAAATAAACCACCACAGGCAGCCCCTCTGAGGGTCCAGGGGGTCTCGTTACACGCCTGAGGCCCCACTTTTCCTCATTTGGGAGTGAGGGTGCAGAAGAGGTTTTTTCCCAAGTCGGGCATGTGGTGTTTGGGTCAGGGTGGTTCAGGGTTTTTAAAACAATTAATTTGGAGACTCCAGAGTGACTGGGCTAGGAGACAATGATCTGGGGAGGGGGCTGTGCTGCTGAGGGGCTGCTGTCCTGGGGCAGGCAGAGCAGAGCTTTCCACGCCGTGGGTAGGCACAGGGGCTGCTGGAGCGTGGTGCAGGCAGTGTACATCCAGATGAGGTCACAGCTGGGGCACTCCCACCCCCTACTCCACCCACCAGACAAGTCTCTACAGATGGAGCTTTGCGTGGCCGTGGAGTGAAGATGCCCCCAGGACTGAGTCTGCCTGGGTGAGAGGCTTCTGGACACACACAGCCAACAAGGGAAGGCTCCCGTCACTCTTGACAGTCCTTAACCTAGGTCCAGCCATATGGCTTCAGATCCTCCTGGCAAGGAGCTAGGTTTGTGGCCCATCCCCAGCCCTGCCCTCATTCTCCCTCCTGTTCCTGGCACTCCAAGGCAAAAGCACTCCAGGAGGGGGCTGGAAGGAGATGATGAGGTCTGAGCAGAGCCTAGGCCCTGGCCACGGAGACAAGAGACAGAACTAACAAGTCACGGGTAGAGAAACCCAACAGGGCCCCACACAGGGCCAAGGAGTGAAAGGGCAAGGAGTGGGGTGGTGCTCCAGTTTCTGGTGTGAGCGCCTACATAGCCAGTGATGCTGTTGGCTGTGATGGGGAGTGTTGGAGGAAGAGAAGCAGGTGCGTGCAAAACGTGATGAGTTTAGTAAGGAAGAGCAGGTTTGGGGGAAAGTGGGGATAAGATGGGTTTAGTTTGGGGCAAGTGAGCTGGCCGAGACTGCCGCATTCCCAGGGAGATGTCCAGTAGGGACACCATCAGGAAGGGGCACCAGGGGTCACCGGCACAGAGGTGGTCACTGGCTCCAGGCAACAGCCCAGCCATACCTGCCCAGGGAGAGTGAGAAGAGCGAGGAGAGAGGGGCCCAGGCTACAGGCAGAGGACGAAGGGCCTGCAAAAGACTGCAGAAGGCACGGCCAGGGGGAGGGGGGACAGCGAAGGTGGTGTCAGGAAGGGAGACACAACCAACAACAGCCTCCTAGGCTGAGAGAGAACACCACACTGACAACTGAGACGCCTCCGTCCCTGGTTGCAGAGGACGTGGGTGGCCTTTGTGGCATGAGGGGACAGAGCAGAGGCCAGAGCTCAGCGGCAGGTGGAGCAGGCCAGTCCTGTGTGTCACTCTGAGGATGGGATTAACATCACAGGCTGAACAATAACTGACATGGGATCACAAAACTAAGTGCTGGGACATGGTCTCAGAGAAGTCACCAGAGGGCTGGTTCTCAGAGCAGAAGCCCTCTGCAGCCCTGGAGAGCATGCTAGACACTTTTCCTCTGAGATGGGAGGGAAGGTGTTTCTGGATGTGAGATGGAGGGCTGTGCCCAGCTGGGAGAAGGGCAGGGAGTGGGTGGGGTGAGAATGTGGGAGGAGCTCCAAGTGGAGCCCCAGGACCTTCTTTCCCAGCTGATGCTTTTTGTAAGAACCCTGGCTTTTTGGCTTTTACCGGCCAATGGCTGACAAGGTGACCTGCTGGAGGCCGGCTGCCTCGCCCCTGGAGAATATCAGGCACCTGACTGAGCCCTACAGGACCAGTTTCACCATCTGTGTTCCTTTGCTGCGACTCAGGGGAGGCTCCTCTGGCGCGGGGTCCCAGCTTCCCCATCCAGCCCACTACTGATTGCCGTGCTAATTGGAAGTGACCTGGATGCCAGGAATACTGGCAAATGGGCCCGGGCTGGGCCCCATCTGCAGGCAAGCTGTCTTCGAAGACTGCCTCTCCATGGGCCACACCTCTGGGAAAGTCATCGGGACTGAAGGGGGCCATCCGATCCAACTGACACGTTATTGCTCAACACAGCCCATCACACACGTTGATGGGAAATGGGCTCGCAGTTCAGCCAAAGGGCTGGTGTCTTTGATGATGCAACTGCCATATCTGTGACGTGGGCGTTCTAGAGGGTTCCAAAAGGGAGCCTGTCTACCCGCAAACTCCCCCTGCACATAGGTGGCCTCAGATAAACTCTGGGGAACCTGGACAGGTTCAGTCAGGCGGCTGTGAAGACATTGGGAGGGTTGGGACAACCCTGAGGTCTGAGGGGTGGACGCATAGTCACTGCCGCGTCTCTTGGTGGTGCTTTCCCTGTGGCCACACAGCACCAGGGGGGCTGTTTGATGTCTGTCTGACTTCCCTGATCTGGACAGCAGAGACTCTGGCTATAAAATTCTTGTTTTACGAGGTTCTCTGGGAAGCCAGAAGTCCCCTGGCAAGCCTACAAGGGCAGCCCCGGAGGAGCAAGGTGGAGGAGGTCAGAATGCACTGCATCTCAGTCACTTGATGAGCAACACATTTCTCAAAAGCCTCGACATCCAGCCAGTTGTCACAGGTCTTGGAGGAGGTCCCTGGCTGCATCGTGAAAGGCTGACAATGAATAGAGACCCCAGGACTCTGCTGCCCTTGACCCAGGCAGAGTGAGAGGGATGAGGTGTCGGGGGACAAGTCAGTGTAGGCCCAGGTCTCCTCCTCCATTCTGCATCAGGCCCCAGAAAGCCCCCTTAGTGGACCTGCTGTCTCCCGGGAGCGGAACCTGAGATGGGGATTCATGTACAAGTGATTCATCAAGGAAATGTCCCCAGGAGAAAAACCAACAAAGGAAGTGGGGGAAGCAGGACAGAGATGGGGAGACGCTCAGTAACAGTGTGATTTCAGGTGAAGTCCCAGGCTCTACCTGATCCTGCAAGGAGCTCTGGGGCATAAATTACATCACAGAGTTTCTCCCCACAGAGATAAGGAAACTGGGCGGCCATATTCCTCCAGCAATTAGGCAGTAGCTTCAGTCTGCCCCAGGGAGATAGAAACTCAGCATTTCTAGATCTGCAGGAGTCTAGGTGAAGTGGCTCTAGTGACCCAACAGTAGCCTTCAAAGGTGCAAACTCTTAGGAGTGAAGCTCACAAGAGCTGGGGGATGGGCACAAAGAACTGCAAAAGGCATCTGGGTGGAGCCCAAAATCATCCTTTTCACCTGGCGACGTCATTGATTAAAGATTGCCTCCTAGAGCTGAGGAATGCAACTGCAGGGTCTCTTTGCTCCCAGAGCTCTTAAACTTTTGCCCTAAGCTGCGGGTCCAAATTCCTGCAAACTGTCTATTCCGTTTCCTGGCTAGGTAACAAAGGCTGAACCCAAAGCAGGGTCTTGGGTCGCCACTGAAGGGGCAGCTCCTCTGCTCTAAGTATCAGACCTATCAGCCAGCTGCTTTCAAGCTTAGCAAGAAGTGGAAGATCCTCTTCTGTAAGCTTCAAATCTGGGATGACAATGATCCCCTCATTGACGCCCGTCACGCTATTCTACCCAACACAGGCAATAGCTGAAAACCATGCATCCTCTTCCCAGTTTGGGTCCCACAGTCCTGGCCTTTAACTCCTAGACAGGAATCACTTTGGGGCCAATTGTGTGGTTTTAGTAAGGCTCAGGTATGTCCTGAGAACCTCTGTGACCACCCTACTACACTGGGAGTCCCAGGAGTAACCATTAGACAGAGAGAGTCCCTTTGCGAAATGGGATAAAGGAGGACTGATTTCGAGGCCCCTCCTTGCTCGAAACCAAACATTTGGTTCAGGTGTGCAGCTTTTGCCATGATCACCGGAAAGACTGGGCTAAGGGACAAGGCAAGTACTCACTCCTCCAGGGGCTCCCAGCTTTGCTCCTGAACCACAAAACTGGGCACTTGGACCATGACCTGGACCTTTCAGAACAAATGTCAATGAACTCCCACAGGGAAGCAATATAAGATAGAACTGTGTACTGTCACTGTCCATTTTCCTTTAGGCCACAAGGAAGCTCCTATCAAAAGTTTGTGATCAAGAACCAGCCATAGCTTGCGGTTAAGTGATTTCTTGATATCATTTTCCCTTATTTACCTATACCCCCTCTACACACCTCTGGATCTGGGGCCTATCTATCTAGATACTGTTCCCAGTGAGGACTCCTTCATTTTCATGAAAAGACAGCCATTTTCTTGCTTATGTCATCAACAAAGCTCATAGTCATGTCTTAAATCAATAGTAGAGGATATTTTCACTCTGGTTGCTTGCCTGATATTGTAACCTGAACTCTGTTACTCAGCTCTAGTCAAAAGCCTGCTTTGGAGAAATAGTCATCATGGGGGCAGGGAGGGAGGGTTCCTGGTGATATTAAGTATCTTATTCTTGAATGAAGCCAGGCTATCCTAAGCTACAGGGGAGCTCATACTTGGACCACATGGCTTTGAACTCTCCTATAACGGCTGTTACTGAATTGTCTTTTGGGCCTCAGCTTGAATTCCATTCCTATAATCAATATTGAGTTTCATATTACTGTATATGTGCTTTGAAACTTAGTAAGTTGTATGCAAGTTACTATTTTTTATGGGAAGGTTGCACAAGATCTTGTTTATTAAAGGACACATTGCTCCCAGGAGCAATTCAGAGGAGAGAATTTTCTCCAACTTCATGGCCAAAAACCCAGAGCCTTTTATTATTATATGAATCTTGTAATTAATCATCTGCTCCTCTGTGTTGGCTGGTAGGAAGCTCAGAGGCAAATTAGCAACCCTTCTGTATCAGTTGTGCATGTGTGAGAGTTTCTATACAGGTGCTCATCTTCAACTTTACTAGATATTGTCAAATTATTATCTAAGGAGGTTGGAGTTATTAACATGCCCATCAAGAGACCCAGAGTTGCTGTTTCTCCCTCTCTTCACCAACGCCGGGTATCATCACAGTGTTTAGTTTTTGCCAAGATGAGGAATTTTGTATTTCCTCGAAGGAGGAGTGATTATGTCATTCTTTCTTTAAACTGCATTTCCCTAATTACTCAGGAGCATCTTTTCATACATGCATTGGCTTTGGAGTTAACTCACTTGGAAGCTACCTGCTCAGAGCCTTGTCTCTAGACCTCTAGACCTTGTCAACTTCCTTTTACCCTCGACTTCATCTTACCTCCCTAATCTGTTTTGCCCCCATCTTGATTTCCTTAGCTATTTATACTTATATTCTTGATATAAATATCTGGGTAAGCTGCGTAAGTACTCTTGGGGTTGTAGTAATCAGGGTAGGGTAACCCAAGTTGAAATGGCTTAACATAAATTAGAGTTTGTTTCTCTCTACTGTAGCAATCCAATGCAAGTATTGCTGATTGGGTGACTCTCCTCCTATTGTGATTCAGGGACCTGGAATCTGTCAACTCCGTAGTTCCAGAGCTCTCTGCTGGATTCTCCGTATCCAGCCAGGATGGAATATTGTAGGGGAGGTTCTCAGGGCCAGGCCTGGAGTGCCATCTATCACTTCTGCTCTTATCCCGTTGGCCAGAATTTAGTCCCTGCAAGGGAGGTGGGAGATGCCTGGTCCAGGAGGCAGAGGAAGTGAGGTTTGGAGAACGCATTAGCATCTCTGCCATTCTGTGGATATAAACACATTGACGTTGTCTTTCACTCTATGTTGATGGCTCAGTGTGATTGCATTTGCTGTCAGCTCATCTAGGATCTGTTAATTTGACAGCAGGAAAGCAGAAGCACATGCAGACACGGTAGAAGGACAGCCATGTGGAAGGTCCATGGAGGGCGACCTTTCTCAGAACTGCCTTGAGTTGGAATCACTTTGAAGTGTTATGAATATCCATCTCTGTTGTGAAGGATAGAGAAAAAGACCGGCCGGAACAAGGAAAAACCTAGGAAAATAATGACACTGCCAGAAGGAGAAATCCGTTTCTAGATAAAGGCAGTGGACACTGCATTATCAGGCACTGAAAGAGTCAACAGCAAAATAAAGAATAGCAGTTGGGGTCACAGGTGGCCTGGGAGTCAGGAAGCAGGTCGTGGAGGCTGAGAGATGAGGAGGTCTTAAGGAACAGAGGCCTCTCCTTTGAGAGAAGGAGGGAGCCCGAGTGGGTATGGCCAGAGGGCACGTGTCTGGGGACTGCTGAGAGCTGTCCTAACAGCTGTCCCCTCCTGAGCCAGGGAGGAGCAAACAAATGAGGTGAGTACAGCCCCTGCCCTCGGGGGCTCACTGTCTGGAAGGACAGACATATCGTCAACTGATTACAGCCAGACCACGATAGATCATGCAGTAAAGCTGTTACCAAGCTTCTAGCAGGACAGAAATCAGGGAAACAGATTCTGCCAAGAGGGATGAGAGGCATTTACACTGGGCTTTGAAAGACGGGTGGAATGCGTAACAGGTGAACAAGGGGAAATGGGAAGAAGTCTGCCGATAAGGCTTCCCAAATAAAGCAGTCCACTTACTTCAGCCTATATTGTTCCATTTATTCGCTCACAACCACGCTATGCTGTTATTAGCCCCAGTTTATTGATGAGGAAATGGAGGTGTGAAGATATGTGAAGAGACTTGACCGGAAACTCAGCCAGAAAGTGGCAGTACTGGCAGAAAAAAAGCGTCTGCATAAGGGCTTTCTGGGCAGAAAACACGGGGTGTGTTTAGGGCAGGATGTCACCCAGGCTTCCCCTGCCACTTAAACCCAGAAACTCCACAGTGGAGTCCGCCAGGACCACACCCACCCCCTCCACCGATCAGGCCCAGCTGCCCTCCAGGGCTGGGGTGTGAGGCAAGACCTTGTTCCCAGCGGGTGCCTGCACCTTCCCTAGGAGCCCGATCTCCATGCCAGCTCGGGCCCTGGAGGTGGCGGCCATTGCAGGCATGGGGGTGGGGGGTAGTACTATGGATAGAGCAGGGGCTCTGGAGTCAGACAGGTGGGGTTCCAAAACCGGCCTCAGCCCCTTCCCAGCCTGTGACCTCCAGCTATGTTGCTAGTTCCTCCAGTTTGGGGTTTTTCATTCACAAGATGAGGATAATGACGATAGTGTTGAAGGCTGTGTGAGGATTCTGTAGAGATGTAGATGCCTTGTGGGATTCAGGCTGGGGTCAGGGGTTACTGAATCTCTATTATCTGAGATATTTATGGGCAGAGGGGTCTCTCCAGGGCCCCTCTCACTGCCCCTAGTTAGCTCTGACCTTAGAAGGATTTCCAGCTCTGCTAGTCCACTGTCTGCCCCGCGGCCCTCGGGGTGAACCTCTGCAGCCAGCCGGTCCCCCAGGTCTCCCACCTAGAGCCTGTGGGCCCTAGCCTGTCTCACTGGAGCGGCTGCAGACCAGTGCGCAGGACCTCGATCACAGCCAGCCATGACTCCCTCTTACCAGTTAAGACTGAGCCCCTCTCCCTAGAGCTGAAAGCCTTCACACCCCATCCCTTTACCATATCTCCACACTAACCACGGCCCCCTCTCTCCAGCAGGGACCTGAGCTCTCACCTTCCCGCTGCCACAGGAGGGCTCATGCATTTACCTGTGCTCTCTCCCACGCCTGTTGGCAGGGCTTAACTGGACACTCCTCCCTTCTGAGGCCCTTTCCACTAGGAGCCTAGCCCAAGCATCTGGGACCAAGAAGGATGGACAAAACAACCCGGGCCACCTCTGCCTCTAGCCCGTGGAGCCCACGTCGCCTCCCGGCCAGAGCACCAGGCAGCAGGAGGCAGTGGCCAGGAGAGGAGCCATTGTGTTCTCACACTGCTCCAGGGCTGGGCAATCCTCAGCCAGGAGCTAGGGAGTCCAATGCAGCAGGCACCTACCTCGAGGTTCATTTGATCCAACCTCCTCATTTTATTGGGGCAACTGTAGCCCAGAAAGGGCCAGTGGCTGGCTCAATTTCCAAGAGACAAGAGCTCTCTGCCAGGCCCACGAGCCCCCCTGATTGCTGCCAAGCGAGCCCATTTCCCCCCCTCCAGGGAAGATGAGATAGAATGGGTTGCAGGCTCCTTGTCACCAAGTCTATTTGAAAACTGTGAATGGATCTGAGATGCTTGGGAGGAGGCAGAGGGAGGCCAGTAATGGTCCAGTCTTAACAAAATAAAATTTTATGTTCCTTAAATGCATGAAGTCACCCTGAACGGCCATTAACAAAACATGGTCAAGGAAAGGTGGTGGCTCCTTCAGAGATGAGGTCAGAGTTCACTTGTGATTGGCCTGCTAACTGCTCCCTTGCAACTGGGTGTTGCCGAAGGGCACAGAGCTCCCTCTGCCATCTGGAACACAACCCGCACTCGGAGGCCCGGGAGCTCCTGTTATCATTACCTCGTTCCCACTAGGAGTTTGCTCAGCGCACGTTCCAATCAGCGGCGTCCAATTCCTCTCTGACCCTGCGAAAGCGTCAACAAATTCTAAATTAGACATGTCAGAGCTAACACGGGCCTCTCTACTCTTCTTAATTTTCTTCCACTGTGTGTTTCTCATCCCCACCACCGTCCACCAGCTAGATCTTCAATTCCATGGAGACAGGGACCGTGTCTTCTATTTCATCCATTCAACAAGTATCGATTGACCACCTGCCGCACGTGGGATCAGGTGCCCTGGGGAATATAAAACGTGGGAAAGCTGCAGTCTTAGCCTGCATGGAAGAGGCAATGACCTTGTTGTGAATACGATGCCTTGCTTTATGTATCCATATTTTCAAGGCCATTTTAGACGCTAACTTATTTGGATATCAAGATGGTCCTGAGCGGGGGACAGAGATAATATTGCTCCCATTTGTCTGTCAAGTAAACTGAGGCCCGAAGAAGCTGACTCCCCCAGTGCCACTCAGTCTGTTGGTAGTGGAGCTTGGGCTAGACCCCCCAGTTCTCCCTTCTGCCAACAGGGGCTGGCTGGACCATACGTGCTCACCTACACAGCCTTCTCTGCCTGCTTGGCTCGTGACCCCTTCTCTCTGGCCCTGCCCAGTACAGCAACAAAGACCCCCACCCCCAGCCAGCGCCCCCCGCAGGGCTCAGCCAAAAGCCCCACCAAACAGGAGCTCCGTGAAGGGGTAACTGTTCAGTGGGTGATTCCTGCTTGTAGTTTTAAAGAAAACAGGGGCCCCCGGTTGGAGGTAACATTGTCATATGAGCTCCCTAGGGGCAGTGAAACTGTCCCATCCCAGGAAGCAGCCAGCAGACAAATGATTTTGTCTGCAATGCACACCAGCCTTTCATCTTTAATCTACAGGAGCCAAGCAGCATGCCAACGGCTTGGTGTTGGCCCTCTGCGAGGGAGAGTGTTCTGGGGAAGAAGCGGGAGCCAGGTAAACTGAACTGGAACAGGGCCATGGGGGTACCCCCCTTCCTTTTCACAAGCCAACCCACTTATTCTGCTGCCTAGAATGTTCTCCATGGATGACTCTGGCTTCTCTGAGGACACTGCATTAATGTGGCAGAACAGGCTGGGTGGGGTGGGGGGGTGAGAAGGCGGCAGATGCAGCCACCTGGTCTTCACTCCCACAGCCCCTGGTCGGGTGGGAGTGGGCCGTAAACTTGAAGAGCTAAAGAGTCCATATGGGCGGAAACGACTTCTGGGGAGGAGCAGGGTTAGACCCTGGAGGGGCCGAGTGGGAGCTTCCTCTCGGGGCGGCAGCAGAAGAGATACATCTCTGCTTTCTGGGAAAGTTTTGTCCCAGGACAGCGAGGTTCTTAAACTTGGGTATGCCCGCGATTCCCCGGGGGAGGACTTGTGAAAACAGATTCTGAGGCCCCACCCTCAGAGTTTCTGATTCAGCAGGTCTGGGGTAGGGCCCGAGAATGTTCATTTCTAACAAGTTCCCAGGTTGACGCTGATGCTGCTGGTCTGGGGTCCACACCTTGAGAACCTCTGGAGCTTTCTAGAGGCATGGACGAGCTGACCTGCCATGTGGGGAAGTTCAGAACAGAAGGTCAGCAAATGGCTGTCTTCAAAAGCCTCTTAGCTGGCTCTCTGGGGGTGGTCTGGGATGGTGAGGCAGGGAAGTAGACAAGTGATGGCCCGTCTCCTTCCTTCTTTCCACCCCATCAGGGAGGAGGGAGAAATAAGCCGGAGGTGAGAGGTCAGGAGTGTCCTCCTGGAAGTATGCATGTGGGTATGTGTGTGCATGCATGCGTGCGTGTGTGAGAGAGAGAGAGACAGACAGACAGACAGAGAGACAGAGGGAGAGAGAAAGCCATGCAGCTGGTGCTGGCCTTTCCCTGACTCAGGGGCTCATCCGAACTGCTGATTCTTCCTCCAATTCCCACTGTTCGACCTCAAATAAGTGTCCACAGCTTTCTAGGACTCTTTTTCTCTCCATGAAAGTAATTTCATGGGGATTCCCCTCCTGGTCTCTCTACCACCCAGCTTGTAGCCATCCCTCATGCCAAGCCAAGCACCTGCCTCCTCCAGGAAGGCCTCACTGGCTGCTTGGACCCTTCTCTGCCCCTGCCCCTGGCTGTCCCCACACCATAATGGCTGGACCCCATGTGCTCCTTCTCCTATTTAGTCCACAGTGCTTTTATGTGGCTGAGCCACAGCAGGTGCTCGGCAAATAATTCTGAGGCGAATTTGATTTAGAGCAGGGCTGGGAGAACCGGGAGTGGGAGGCAAGGAATGGCAAGGCCATGGGCTCCCAACTGCTGAGCTAAAAGTGGAAAGTACAGTCACAGCCGCGGAGGCTTGGCCTTCTTCCTTCTCTCGCCATCTGTTTTGCAAGGAAGGGAGCAGAGAGAGGCCACAGCACGTGTGACTCACTTGCTGGAGTCACGGGTTGCAGCAGTCAGGGACGGGGGGTTAGGAAAGGAGGGAAACTTCCTGTCCCGGCGAATGACCCCTCCAGCTACGCTGCTTATACAGGCTCCAAAGTTAGGACCCTCCTCGCCTCTCACACCCACATCCAATCCCACGAGAACTCCAGGAGTCTTTCTCCAACCTATATTCAAATCCATCCCCTTCTCTCCATCTAACTGACAGTGCCCTTGTCCAGGCCACCCTCTTCCCCCAACTGGACCCCTGAAATAGTCTCCTCTCCTGACGCTCCGCTCCACTTCTGTTCCCTCTGATCCACTCCAGCCAGAGTGATGCGGCAAAAGTGTCAGTCATGCCACTTCCCGGCTTACAGCCTTTCAGAGGTTTCCCCACCATGCTACAAATAGAAACCAGACTCCTGGCCACGGCCTTCCAGACCCTTCTGGGGTCGGTCCCTGCTTCAAGCTCACACTTCCTGATTCTCCTGCTGCCCTCCTCCCCCCTCCCTGTGCTACGGCCACATCAGCCCCTATGTATTCCAGCCCTTTCCCCTCCTGGCCTTTCTGCTCTGGCTCTTCCTCTGTCAGGACACCCTCCCCGTGTCCGCAGCTCGTTCGCCTACAATTCAGGAGCGCACTGCAAGGTGCTGGCCACCACTGGTTGGACGACTGAGTGACTGGTTGTTAGTGACACTCTCACCCCTGGAAGGGTTAAAAAGGAAGGGTTTCCAGCCCCAGGGCAACCCAGAGGGGAAAGATTTCAAATGTCTAAGTGGATGCTTAATTTGTTATCCCTCCTATTAGGAGACACAGGCTTCTCTGAGTTCCCAGAGGAGCAGGGATTCCTCACCATGCCCGGAGGAGGCCTGAGGTCCTGCCTCCTGCCTGGGTGGGCATCAGGAAGGCTCAGCAGGGGGCCGGCGCTGTCATTCACATCATTAAATGGTGCCCCTGGAGCTGTTCGGGGCACAGGGCCACATGCAGCGCCCCGCGGAGGTTGTTGTTAGAGTCTGTTTCTCAGGGGGAAAGAGACCAGGGATGCCTTTGCCCTGGGAGGAGAGGTCAGGGAGGAAAGGGAATGCAAGGCCACTTTCGTGTCTTCACACAATGGTTTCTGCAGGGACAGCTTTATTTTTGCTTTTTTTTTTTTTTGCCACAAGGATCTCTGGTTAAGATACTAAATCTTAAGTGGTCAATAGAAGGCAAAAAGGCATATCTGACCCCATCCTGCAGAACTATGAGACTGACACCTCCCTCGCAGGCGTTGGGAAGATTTCATGAGCAGAGAGCTGTAGAGCCCCTGCCCCCCAGGGTCCGTCACAGGTCTTGTCGTGTGTTCTGTTGATGGGGTGGGGGTGGGAACAGGGATACTGGAACAAGGAGGACTTCCTGGCACCTCTAAAATTATACTGCAAAGAGAAGGAATTCGAAGAAAGACCAGAAAAGGGGGAAATAGTACTGCTTCTCGATATGCTTCTAATTTGGAGATCCTGGCAAAAGGCTGGGAGACAGCGTGGCAGGGTGAGTGGAGCCCTGACCCGGAGCCAGCAGCCGGGGTCTAGATGCAGCTCTGTCGCAGCCTCGGGCCCTGCCACCATCTCCCTCTGTCTCCACGTACCCTCTGCCCACGAAGGGGCCAAGGGGAAAGCCCCCCGGCCCGGCTCCCGCCAGCGCTGCAAGTCTGGGATTCTATTTAAGAACACGCAGCCCATCTGGTTCCCATTGAGCGGGCTGCGTTTTCTCAAGTGCCGCCCACCCCCCCCCCTTGCAATCCAGATTCCCACCATGTGACCCCATCTTCTCCCAGTGGTGTTCTGTTTTATGGCTTGTTGTTCTGTGTGCGTGATTTGAGTTTGGGGACTTTTTTTATCCCCCACACACAGATTTCCCTCCCTCTTCCAGAAAACGTGGAGCCTGAACTTTTGACTGCCTGCAGCCCTCAGGGGGATGGCGATGAGGACAGAGGGCAGGAGGAGATGGATGTCTCCGCCTGTCTCCTACTGCCGATTTCTCGGCTTCTTCGTTTGTTTCTTCTCTGTTTGAAGCGCTGCTCCTGATGGCCCCTCACATGAATCAGTCGAGAGCTGAGGCCAGAAAAGAGGCTAGAGAGAAGGATTGGTTTAGTTCAACAGTTCAACCAACATTTATTGAGCTGCCCGGGCCTGTGCGTGCTGGAGCTGCCAAGGGGAGAAGCTGGGCCTGGGGCTGGAGGAGGCCACACACTGGTGGGAGAGACAGGAAGGCATGAAAATCACCCAGCTCCTGGCTGAGCGCTCCCACCTGGTTGTTCATGGGGTCTGGGGAGAGAGCAGGAAAGACCAGGAGCCCCACCAGGGCCGGGAGGGCCACAGGGATGGCTTCCTAGAAGATGGGATACCCAGTCATTGGTTCATTCAGTCATCTCACAATTGATCAGGAGGCCCCTTGTAGGTGCCAGGGCCCCCGCTGGGTATACCATGTATGGAGTGGTGAGTAAAACAAATGTGGTCCCTGTTCTCACAGAAGGAGTCCAGTCTCTAGGAACAGAAAGACATCAAGCAGATAGCAAACACATCTATAGTTATAAAGTGTGAGAATGCTAACAGCATTTATAAAGGGGTCTCATTTATTTTTTTATTTTTTAATGTATAAATATTTAATAGATGGAACAAATACCACAAACATCTCTACCACCCCCGGCCATTGGACCACATGCAGTCTACTTAATTCTATGTATAAGGGTCTCATTTAAATGAGCTGATCCTAAAGGAAGTGACATTTAGGCAAGATTGAAAGAAAGAGCAGAGTTAGCAGGGAAAGAGTGTTCCTGGCAGGGCCAAGTGTACGCTGGGCTGCTGACACCCGAGGGAGCTTTACTCCTTGAAGCGACTGAAAGGAGGGCCATGCGGCAGGAACATAGAGGTGGGACGCTGGGAAAGGCGAGCCAGGAGACCCAGGCTGGGGCCAGCCCATCTGGGCCATGGCGAGGCCAGGGGTCATTCTGAGGTCAAGTTTAGGGGTCAGTCTGAAGCTGGGCTTAGTGGTCAGGCACCAGAGCGAGAGGCTGTGCTCAGGCTGTTGCCAAGGTTAGGTCTTTGATGCCAGAATTAGAGGTTGGTCTGTGGCCAGGATTAAAGTCAGTCTGAATGCAGGGCCAGAGTCATTCTGAGGTCAGGTTTAGGGGTCAGTCTGAGGACAGTGTTAAGATCAGTCATCCATTAAATATTCACTGAGCGTCTCCGTGGCCAACTCCCGAGGAGTACCGTGATGGGCCTGACAGCATCCCTTGTCTTCCTGGAACTCAGAGTTGAATGGGAAAGACTGTCAAGAAGGAATCGCCTGATAGTGGGTTCATTAATTACCATTGCACCGAGTGCTACGGAAGAGAACGAAGTATCAATCGGTTATTATGGCCACGGAGCAAATGACCCCATAACTTTGCAGCTCAAAACAACCATTTATTATGCTCGCAGACTCTGTGGGCCGGGAATTGGAAAGGCCTGGTGGGGATGGTTAGTCTCTGCTCCACGCTGTCTGGGGTTCAGCTGGGTAGAACCCAAGGCTGGGAGTGGCTCTACGGCTGCGGACTGGAATCACCTGAAGGCTACTCGGTCACAAGTCCGGCACCTGGGCCGTGACCGCTGGCCAGAGCACCTGCATGTGGTGGAGAAGGCACCATAGCATGGTGGTCGGCCTCAAGGTGTCTGGATTTCTTCCATGAGCCCCAAGTTACGGAAAATTGGCCGAAGTTGCGTCACCTTCTCTGACCCAGCCTCAGAAACGTCACTTCCGCTGTGTTCAAGCAATCAAGGGGGAAGAAATAAGAAACAAGACAAGGGGAATTAGACTCCACCCTCCATGGGGGCATGGTGTGGTCAGGCTGTAGAACAGGTGGATCAGAGGTATTTGGAACTCTCTGGAAAAGACCGTCTGCCACGAACCAGCAGAGGGCAGGTCAGACTGCGCTGAGGTTTGGGCTTTCTGAACAGCATTTAGAAAGAGGGGAAGAGAGTTTGCTTCTGGAATGCACACTGGCCTCTGGCACAGTGGGAGCTAATCACTTGGTGAGGCAGCCCCCAGCCCGCAGGACGCATGGGAATAGGTGGGAGGATGTGGGCAAGGAGAAGCTCTGCAAGGACCAGCTTCCCAGCACTCCCTCCACTGCACAGTAGAGGCCTGACAGTTTCCCTGGTCTTGGCTCTAATTCTTTACTCCAACATCCATTTTCCCTTTATGAAGTGGGGGTTAAATTCTCCCAGTCTGGACAGATTGGAGGCCGGCATAGTCCAAATTGATTTGGGGTTCCCTGAAGCTTGAGGAACCCACAGGCAGGCCTGACTTTGCTGACGTGCCATACTTTTAAAAACCTTTGGTGCCTTATAGATGGTAATTGTTAATAGCATTTTGCTGACGAAATTAGATGGTTTGTGAATCAAATTCCATACGAAATACACCAGGAACACTTTGCCTTAATGGAAACCTATGGTAAAGGCTGCTCTAAAATGAGCAGTCGTTTGTAAAGTGAAGAATTTCTCCAACTGTAGTTATTTTTTGGAAAATACGGATTTGTGTCCACCTGGTCAGTGGAAGCAGAGGCTAACTTCCCTGGCTCCATTTCCTTTGCTCACTTTGGTCTTTCTCTGCTCGTCTCTCCTGGGGGGCGTGAGAGGAAAAGAAATGGGTTCAACAGCAGCAAAGATTTAAATCAGAAGTGGACAGAGCCTGGGTTATGTGGGTCTCTAGGAAAAACAGAAACAGCTGGAATAGGCACCAACCTGGAGACGGTGAGGATGAAATCTGGGCAGCACTGCTTCAGGGGCTCCTTCATGTGCGGTGCAAAGGGCCTTCCACTGCTGACTTCCTGAACGTCTTGGGGCCTCTCTCTGGGTCTCAGCTTCCTACCCCAGCTGAGATCCATTTCGCGGCTCTTGGGCCCTGACCCCAACAGCACCTACCCCGCCCACCTCCATCCCCTTTGCAGTGGCTGGAGCTCCGCAGTAGTCAGGGCATGACCCCCTTCCTCACTGGCCTTGGGAAACTCCCTGAACTTGGCCCCAGGGCCGGGGTCGGCGGGAAGTGTGGCCCAGATGACCTCATGCTGGGCTCTTGCCCTGCTGTTCATCTGTTCATCTCTCAGCAGGCAGCTCAGTGAATCACCTCAGGGGGAGAGAGCCAAGGCCATCTGAAAACTGAAAGCCCTGTGGGGCCCTTTCCATCCAAGGGCTTTGAGAACAGGCCTTTGGCAGCTCTGAGCTCTTCCCTTCCCAGGGACACAGAATGGAAGGCTAGATGCTTCTCAGCCAGGGCTGCTGTTCCCCAAGGGCAGGTAGAGCATCGCGCCTTCCCCCTTCCCTCTTCCCTGTGCCAGGACTTCGAGACTCCAGCCTGGCTGTGTGTACTCCTTGCCCTCTCTGGGCCTGTCTCTACATCTCTAAGCTACAACCCCTCTGCACTATCTCAGTCCACCCCTGCTCTTCCTCCTCCATCCAGACCACCTCAATCTGCTCCCCTAACCCCAAAGTTGCATGCATCTTAGCCTCGGGCAGTTTCAACCGCACTTAGAAGAGTTCTGTGGCAAAGCTATTTCTTGCTTTCTGAATATTCATGGGCTCCCCCACATTTTCTAGAAGACTTGCAGTCAGGTGGGCCTGGAGTCCAGCTCTGACCAATGATGAATTCTTGGCTGAGCATAGAAGGGCAGCCATGATCCTCCACATACTCTTTCCTCCTGACACCTGGGAGGTGAACACAGAGACCTCATAGTACAGACCTGCACTGCCAAATGTGGTAGCAACTAACCACGTGTGGCAATTTAAATCAGTTATAATTAAGTGAAATTTCAAATTCTGTTTCTTCGTCACACCAGCCACATTTCAAGGTCTTGATAGTCACATGTGGTGGGCAGAGATGGCATTGCACAGCACATCTAGGACATCCCCATCCTTGCAGAAAGCTCTATTGGACAACACCATCCTAGGTGGTGAAGCTCCAAGATTTCAGGTCACTATCAGCCCAGATCCTCAAGTGAGAAAGGAGCAGAGCCTCTCAGTGGCCCACAGGGGACACAGAGCATCAGCATCAGTAAGAAATAAACTTGCATCGTGCGACGCTACTGAGATTTCACAGTGAACCAGTTGCTTCCCCAGAGGCCGGATTTCCGGGCTAGTCAGATTAGCACAACCCACCTGCACGAAATGAGCAGGGAGCAGCAAAAACAGGCAGAAGAGGACCAAGTTCTAGCTTGCTGGGCAAATGCCACATGCAATCCAAGCAATCCGTATAATACAGAGTTGGCACCTTGCTGGCCTTGTAGGGGGAGCTGGCTGGAGCGTAATCATGGGAGAGTCCCTGGAGGGGGTGAAACTAGGGACGGGGCTTGGGAAATGGGCAGGGCTCACATAGCCTTGTGGTTTTCAACCTACAAGAATTGTTGGCTGCCCCCCTGGGAAAGCTGAGATAAGCCAGGAGAAGGGTGGACATCCCAGCAGGAGCACCAGGACGGACCAAACACATGAGCAAAAATGTCAGTGAGAACTCAAATGACTGAGCCATGCCATTTGTCTTGGGGTTGCAATGGAACCTTAGGGAAGCTCAGGAGATAAGTCAAGTCAGATAGGAATTGAGAGGTGAGTTTCCCTGTATGTTTCCACCCAGAGTTGGAAGAGGAGGTAGAGGTGTAGAGAATGAAGGATGAACTAATGCTGTCATTACTGATAGTCAAGGGTGGGGTTGACCTCCGGGATGACGAGTCAGAATTCAACAACTGGGGTGGCACGGTTTGACTGAGAAGTGTGGGAATTCACAGAGGCAGCATTTTGCTTATAGAATAAGCTGTTAATTGGTGATGAATTCATACCGGAAGCTAGTTAACCTCCGAGCTCCTCCGTTTGGGGTTCTAGGCTTAACTCTCCAATTCTCCACTTGGCTTCCTGAGCTGAGTGTCTGCTCAGCACCTCAGCATGGGCCTGGCCAAAGTGATCCACACCCTGCACCCCAACCTGGACCCAATGCCACAGTCATCTAAGAGTGTCGCTGGCCATCTCTGAGCTGGGACCTGACTCCTAAGTGGGCATTCACCAGGGTGGTAGAGGATTTGAAGCCAAGGGAACAGCATGTGAAAAGGTCCTCAGGAGCCGGAAGTGGGCTGTGACTCCTCTGAGATTCACACCAGCACCACCACCCACGCACACACACGTGCACGAGCACACACACACAGCTCATCTCTCAACAAGTCCCACTGGGGCCTCTGCTGGCAGCACCCCAGCCTCTACTCCTCCCCGACCTCCCTGCCTCCCCCATAATCATACCTGACTATTTCCCTCCTAGACCACAGCAGCCTCGGAACTGCTGGCCCTGCCCCCTATCTCTTCACCCCGCACCCCATCAATTCATCCTGCATTCCAGCACCATACAAGATTCCTAATGTTGACGTGGGCCAATCTGCTGAGAGGACTCCAAAGAAATCACATTGCATTTCTGAGCCTCTTTTCACACACACACACACACATCTTGTCTGCTTTTTTCCCTCCTACAGCATCTGGTTCACAATAAGGATTCACCAAACATGCAGGTGGGAGGCACTTGAGGGCTCTGGGTGAAGCATTTCTGGCATCTTGAATGCCCCGTGGGAGCTGCAGAGCTCCCGCCTGCTCCCACGTCAGTCTGTACGTCCTTGAGACCAGAGGAGGACAGCCCTTCACCACACCTGGCGTCCTCCTGCAGGCAATGGCACGATCCTGCGGGGAAGCCTGAGAGTCCGGAGCAGGGAGAAGCCGGGTGTCCCTCTGTTTCTAGCTGTTCCCTGGGGACATTCCTGGGTGGAGAGAAATCCAATGGAAAGGGAGGCTGGGAGTAGTGGTGTGGACTTCTGTTTCTATTTCCTGGCCAGAAGGGCCACATCATTGCCTGCAGGAGGCCTCCACACCAAACCTCTGCTGTCCACTACATGGCAGCCAAGAGCTTCCAATTTATGCCCAGAATAAAATCCAAACCCTTTACCGCCACCCACAAGGCCCTGCATGATCTGACCCCTGCCAACCT
The DNA here is from genome assembly GCF_003031525.2 of Neophocaena asiaeorientalis asiaeorientalis. Classification (NCBI taxonomy): domain Eukaryota; kingdom Metazoa; phylum Chordata; class Mammalia; order Artiodactyla; family Phocoenidae; genus Neophocaena; species Neophocaena asiaeorientalis. The sequence continues at coordinate 923,506 of NW_020174420.1, read as the reverse complement.
CCCTAATCTCATCCCCCTCCACACCCCACACGCCATCTCTGTGCCCCACTATGCTGAAGGTCTTCTGCTTCCTAGAAGAGCCCACTTCTGGCTCCTGAGGGCCTTTTCACATGCTGTTCCCTCGGCTTCAAATCCTACACCACCCTGGTGAATGCCCACTTAGGTGGCAGGTCCCAGCTCAAAGATGGCTTCCCCAGAATCCCAGCCACTGCACTCTCTACCCTTCAGGGTCCCTGTTATATGCTCTCATGGCTCACATTTATGAGAGCTCCTCTCTGTATCTCTTTCACGGTCCCTCATTACAAATTGACACACCTATTTGTTTATGGTCTGTCTCTCCCACAGAATGTAAGCTCCATGGGGCCAGGACCAAGCCTATCTCACTCAGCAATAAGCCTGGCATATAGTAGGTGCTCAATAAAGATTTGGGGAATGGATGGGAAAATGAGACAATTTTTAAAATCATGCTAAAGATGCTTATGACCACATGGGTCAGCCTCCATCTGGGCCCATCTCCCCTCTCTCTCTTCTCTACACTCCTGCCCTCACCCCTCACCGTCCTCTGCCCACACCCTGCTCGTTCTTACGGGACACAGGGAAAGGGGCCACAACACACAGCTTCAGCTGGCCTGGGCCCCACACAGAGCCCGGCTGGGGTGGGTTTGTGGAGAATAAACAGGTCTAGTCCAGATGAATCTCGCTTTGCCCAGGAGCTGGGCTTAGAATTCTGTGCAGCTGACTCCCCAGGCCGCAGGGCCCTCCCCGAGCAGCAGCCTCGGCTTGCCTGCTGGGGCCTCTGGACAGCAGCCAGGCTCTGACACCCTCGGGGTCTTTGCCCTCCCACAGCTCTTGGGCCCCCCAGCCCGTAATCTCTCCTCCAAGATGTAAAAATATGTTTCGAGGCACTAACTAGGGAGGTCATTACTTCAAAGACCCTCTCGGCAAATTCTTTTATTGGCCCCAGCTTAAAGAGGTGGAGTCTTCTTATAAGGGGACTCCTTAGAACAGGGCCCACCTGTGAGAATACTGTCCTCTTCGGGGACTGCACTGGGCGGGAGGGCAGGCCGGGCCCTCGGCTGCCCCCAGAGGAAGTGTGGGGAGTAGGCTCAGAAGAGCTTAAGAAAGGATCTTTTCCTAAAGAAGGGGAAACTCTTCTTAGTCAAAGACTCCAGATGGGAATTAACACTTTCAGGACCTAGTTGAGGGACCAGTGGCATTCTGGCCCCGGGAGGTGCCCTCCTTAGTAAGAATTCAGTGTACGAATGGGACGGGAGCCAAAATCATTTATCCCTCCGCTGCCCAGCCCGTGGAACAGACGTCCTTGGCTCCCACCTCCCCGTGAGGAGAAGCAGCGGAATGGAAATCCCTGGATCTCCTACCCCCAGACGTACAGGGCTCCCTTGGTCCTCCCCTCGAGTTAACATGGGGGAGCTGTCTGCTCCAAGCCTCTGCCCCCTCTGGGCTCCATCCCCAGTGAGAGCCACACAGATGTCTCCTCCTGCCTCCTCGGGGACATCCCTCTTGCAATTAGCACCCCTAGCCCCCTCTGTGATTCAATCTCTTGCTCTCTATTACCTCCCCCCACCCCGCCCATCAGCATTTATGATGGTCAAGCATCTGCCATGCTAAAGCTACACAGCACCAGCTGCCACCCTCACTCCCTTCTTCTGTTCACAGCCGACTTCCTGGAAGTACACGCGCTTGCTGGCTTTCCTTCCTCACCCTTACTCTCTCCTCAATCCATAGTAGTATCGCTTCTGTCCCCAGCACTTTCCTGAAACTTCTCTCTCCAAGCAGCCAAAGGCTTCCTTATTGCTAAATCCAATTTCAGCAGCACATGGCCCCACCTGTCCAGCTCACCATGCTCTTTCCCTGCCTGTCTCGGCACAGCGCCCCTGAACTGACTCTTACCTCTGCCTGCGTCTTCTCATTCTCCATCATTGGACTTTTTTTAGAATTCTGGTTTTGACTCTCCTCCTTTTCCTTTCTCAGTCCACACTCTCCCCGGGGTGATCTCATTTACTGGCATGGCCTCGGTGACTAGAATCTCCATCTACAGCCCAGAGCTCTCCCCTGAGCTTTGCACCTATACACTCAAACAGATTGCTCACCTACCATGGACCAGGAACTGTTCTCAGGAGCAAAACAGATCAAGACCCGGCTCTTGGGTGCTTCACGTTATAGCAGAGACAAACACTGTACAAGGAGACAAGGCCACTCCATGCAGGATAAGTGCCAACAGAGTCATGGGTCGGCATGATTGGGGGCCAAGCGGATGGCATCTGTGAGGGTTAGGTCAGGAAGCAGAGACACTGTGAGCATTAAGAAATGGGGGATATATTATAGGAATAAGACACTACAAATGTGTGGGGAAAGCTAGGAAAGCAGAAGTCCTAAAGGGGAAGATCAGAAGAAAGTCACCAAAGAGCCCCCTGAAACCAGCCAGGAGTGGGTCCCAAAGAGAGTCAGTGGAGAAGCCTGTGGAAGGCTGTTTCCTCTACACCTGGTGGAGGGCAGGGCTTGAAGGAGAGAAGACAGGTTCAGAGATCCATCGGCTCTCACCCGGAGTACTGCCGCGTGTCCTAGACCATCTCCCTGACTGGACTCTCATCTCGTCCCAGAGTGTCCGTCACGGTACAGCCTAAGCAGTCTTTCTACAATGCAGCCCTAACCTGTCACTCCCTTTCTGAAAGCGCTTTCTGCACCCCACTGCCTTCCAGATAGCGTTCAGACTCCTGGGCAAAGCCAACAGGGCCCATCTTGCCTCCGCTCCCACAACAGGTCCCCTCTCTTGTTTCTCCCTCTTCTGGAACCTGCCCCCAACCTGTGCTTACACTCCATCTCTCCACATGCTCCATAGATCAAACTTCCTCCACTCTCTCGTGCTCTCGCTCTCTCCCAGACCCCTGGACACACTTTTTCCCTCACCTTCTTTTCCTGGCCAAATCTCACCCTTCCTCCAGGAAGCTTCTGTGACACCCGCCCCAGACATCTGAGCTCCTCATATGTGCTCCCCCCAGATCCTGTATATTCCTCTCTTTGCCCTTATCTCATACTCAGGCATCTGCAGGCTTGATGTCCTTGTGCTGTGGCCTCACTCAACTGTGAATGCCATGAGGGAAGAGGCCTCATTGTGACCAGCCCATACCTGGGCACTGCAAGTATTTGATGAGTATTCATCAAACTAACACACATTTACAAGAGCTGTGCGATAAAACATAAGGATGACTATTCTGTAATGTCCCTGTAAAAAGAATACAAAATTTTGTGTATATGAAGACTGCAGTTTGTAAAATAAGTAGAAGAAAAATGTATGCACAGTTAAAGTAAAAGTGGGGGTATGGGAGGAACGTGTGAATAATTGTTAATAAAGTTCATTTCTGGGGAGGAACCAAGATGGCGGAGTAGAAGGACGTGCTCTCACTTCCGCTTGCGAGAACACCAGAATCACAACTAGCTGCTGGACAATCAATGACAGGAAGACACTGGAACTCACCATAAAAGATACCCCACATCCAAAGACAAAGGAGAAGCCACAATGAGATGGTAGGAGGGGCGCAATCACAGTAAAATCAAATCACATAACTGGTGGGTGGGTGACTTACAGACTAGAGAACACTTATACCACAGAAGTCCACCCACTGGAGTGAAGGTTCTGAGCCCCAGGTCAGGCTTGCCAACCTGGGGGTCCGGCAACGGGAGGAGGAATTCCTAGAGAATCAGACTTTCAAGCCAAGTGGGAATTGATTGCAGGACTTCAACAGGACTGGGGGAAACAGAGACTCCACTTTTGGACGGCACACACAAAGTAGTGTGCTCATCGGGATCCAGGGGATGGAGCAGTGACCCCAGGGGAGACTGAACCAGACCTACCTGCTAGTGTTGGAGGGTCTCCTGCAGAGGCGGGGTGAGGGGGAGGTTGTGGCTTACCTGGGGGACAAGGAAACTGACAGCAGAAGTTCTGGAAAGAACTACTTGGCGTGAGCCCTCCCAGAGTCTGTCATTAGCCCCACCAAAGAGCCCAGGTAGGCTCCAGTGTTGGGTTGCCTCAGGCCAAACAACCAACAGGGAGGAAATCCAGCCCCACCCATCAACTGTCAAGTGGATTACAGTTTTACTGAGCTCTGCCCACCAGAGCAACAGTCAGCACTACACACCACCAGGCCCTCCCATCAAGCCTCTTAGATAGCCTCATCCACCAGAGGGCAGACAGCATAAGCAAGAAGAACTACAATTCTGCAGCCTGTGGAACAAAAACAACATTCACAGAAAGACACAAAAGATGAAAAGGCAGAGGGCTATGTACCAGATGAAACAGCAAGATAAAACCCCAGAAAAACAATTAATGAAGTGGAGATAAGCAACCTTCCAGAAAAAAAATTCAGAATGATAGTGAGAATGATCCAGGACCTTGGAAAAAAAATGGAGGCAAAGATCGAGAAGAAGCAATAAATGTTTAACAAATACATAGAAGAATTAAAGAACAAATAAACAGAGATGAACAATACAATAACTGAAATGAAAACTACACTAGAAAGAATCAATAGCAGAATAACTGAGGCAGAAGAACGGATAAGTGAACTGGAAGACAGAATGGTGGAATTCACTGCCATGGAACAGAATAAAGAAAAAAGAATGAAAAGAAATGAAGACAGCCTAAGAGACCTCTGGGACAACAATAAACGCAACCACATTCACATTATAGGGGTCACAGAAAGAGAAGAGACAGAGAAAGGACCCGAGAAAATATTTGAAGAGACTATAGTTGAAAAATTCCCTAACATGGGAAAAGAAGTAGCCACCCAACTCTAAGAAGTGCAGTGAGTCCCATACAGGATAAACCCAAGGAGAAGCACGCCGAAACACATAGTAATCAAATTGGCAAAAATTAAAGACAAAGAAAAATTATTGAAAGCAGCAAGGGAAAAATGAAAAATAACATACAAGGGAACTCCCATAACGTTAACCGTGATTTCTCAGCAGAAACTCTACAAGCCAGAAGGGAGTGGCATGATATACTTAAAGAGATGAAAGGGAAGAACCTACAACCAAGATTACCCGGCAAGCAACTCATTCGGATTTGATGGAGAAGTCAAAAGCTTTACAGACAAGCAAAAGCTAAGAGAATTCAGCACCACCAAACCAGCTCTACAAAAAATGCTAAAGGAACTTCTCTAAGTGGGAAACACAGGAGAAGAAAAGGACCTACAAAAAAAAAAAACCCAAAACAGTTAAGAAAATGGTCATAGGAACATGCAAGTCTATAATTACCTTAAACGTGAATGGATTAAATGATCCAACCAAAAGACACAGGTTTGCTGAATGGATACAAAAGCAAGACCCATCTATATGCTGTCTACAAGAGACCCACTTCAGACCTAGGGACACATACATAGTGAAATTGAGGGGATGGAAAAAGATATTCCATGCAAATGGAAATCAAAAGAAAGCTGGATTATCTATACTCATATCAGATAAAATAGACTTGAAAATAAAGAATGTTACAAGAGACAAGGAAGGACACTACATAATGATCAATGGATCAATCCAAGAAGAAAATAGAACAATTATAAATATATATGCACCCAACATAGGAGCACCTCAATACATAAGGCAACTGCTAACAGCTATAAAAGAGGAAATCAACAGTAACACAATAATAGTGGGGGACTTTAACATCTCACACCAATGGACAGATCATCCAAAATGAAAATAAATAAGGAAACAGAAGCTTTAAATGACACAATAGACCAGATAGATTTAATTGATATTTATAGGACATTCCATCCAAACCAGTAGATTAAACTTTCTTCTCAAGTGTGCACGGAACATTCTCCAGGATAGATCACATCCTGGGTCACAAATCAAGCCTCAGTAAATTTAAGAAAACTGAAATCATATCAAGCATCTTTTCTGACCACAACGCTATGATATTAGAAATGAATACAGGGGAAAAAACGTAAAAAACACAAACACATGGAGGCTAAACAATATGTTACTAAAAAACCAAGAGATCACTGAAGAAATCATAGAGGAAATCAAAAAATACCTAGAGAAAAATGACAAAGAAACCACGATTATCCAAAACCTATGGGATGTAGCAAAAGCAGTTCTAAAAGGGAAGTTTATAGCTTTACAAGCCTACCTCAAGAAACAAGAAAAATCTCAAGTAGACAATCTAACCTTACACCTAAAGGAACTAGAGAAAGAAGAACAAACAAAAGCCAAAATTAGCAGAAGGAAAGAAATCATAAAGATCAGATCAGAAATAAATGAAATAGAAACAAAGAAAACAATAGCAAAGATCAATAAAACTAAAAGCTGGTTCTTTGAGAAGATAAACAAAATTGATAAACCATTAGCCAGACTCATCAAGAAAA
>NW_020174420.1:852129-916965 GCF_003031525.2 Neophocaena asiaeorientalis asiaeorientalis | reverse complement strand
TAAATCACAGCAAGATCTTTTTTGGTCCACCTCCTAGAGTAATGGAAATAAAACCAAAAATAAACAAATGGGACCTAATGAAACTTCAAAGATTTTGCGCAGCCAAGGAAACCATAAACAACACAAAAAGACAACCCTCAGAATTGGAGAAAATATTTGCAAATGAATCAACGGACAAAGGATTAATCTCCAAAATATATAAACAGCTCATGCAGCTCAATATTAAAGAAACAAACAACCCAATCCAAAAATGGACAGAAGACCTTCTTTCTCAATTTGCGGTATAAACAAACAAACAAACAAACAAAACAACTAATACTAAACTTTCTTTGGGTTATTTGTTTGGAAATATGTTCATATAAATGTTTCAGACATTACATGAAATTTCTAAAAATCTTATATGTTCTGGTGTAATGTTATAAGTCATAATTCTAGTTATTAGTTTAAAATGTATATCTCAGAAATAACTAAATTTCCTTGTCAATTGCATTATTATGAACTTTCATCAAATCTTTAACTGTGGCCATTTTTAAGTCTTTTGTCATTTACAGACTGTTCTGGGTGTACTCTGATGCTTTTGCAAAAATGTTCCTATAAAAGGGTTTCTTCTTCAAGGAATTCATGGAAAAGACTCTGACAAGTACAGGTTTCTGGTAACTGACTATACTGCTGAACTGAATGAATAAGCATTTTCAGAACTCTAATGGAAAACTGATGAATTCCTAAAAGTGCTAACAAAAGATCAAGATAAAAAAAAATTAATTACATGGGACTGAGTGAACTGATGAGGATGATTACAATTTTTGTGACTTTCTGTTTGAATTTTAAAAAATCCCACAAGGACTCAGAGGAAAAAAATATACAAATCAATTTTCACTGCAAAGTAAAGGAGCTGTTACAGTGGAGGATTCCTGGACTGAATATCAATATTATGGCAATAGTATGAGTGTTTCGTGTTTGGTAATTGCAATCATTGTTGCTTTTGTTGTTGTCATCCATTTACAATGTTTGGTGTCAGTTTATTTACCTCTTGTAAAAATAAAATACAATGTGTGTGTGAAAAATAAAAAAATAAAACACACAAAGATGACTGTATATAAAAGAACGTACAACTATCAGACAATAAAATGCTTTCTAGTCATCAGAATTTGTTATATTGCATTTACATTTTTATTGGCTTATGAAAATCTTTAATGCACTTTAGTATAGTATATTAAATAGATGAATATTTGTCCCTTATAATGTCATTTATTATATGTAAATTTTTATTCTGTCTTGCTCTCCTCAAACCACCAGTACATTGTTGTGTTATTTGTGATATGGGGAAGTTGCTAGGCAGTGTTGTTACAGATTCTGGCACCAAGCCACTGAGTTGTGACAATGCCAACCTCTGTACTACATATCCATCCTTCTCAAAGATTAGTCGAAGGCAGAAAATATGCTTTAAGCGTATAGGGAGTTGTATGCCTTTGGATGAAGATATAACTAAAACATGATTATTTGGTACACAATATTCATATAAATATTGGCAAGTAAAAATAACAGAGTCTCTTGCTGTTCTGAGATAATATAATCTGGATCCTTGCTTTCAGATTTGAGTTTTTTCCTTAGTATGTTAGTATCATTATTTTGAACTTGCTTTGCATCAGTTTGGCAGCCTTCTGTGTATAGGTCTGTTTTAACAGCTTACTTTATGTAGATCTATTGTGGAGGCCTTTAAAATTTGTTTGGATGGTAATGGATCTGTTTGCTTATTTCCTTGTTTGTGGTAATAAACTGATTGAATAAATAGTAAAAAAATAATAATAATAAAGTTCATTTCTGGCTTGTGGGACTAGCAATGGCTTTCCTTCTTTCTACATTTCAGTTTCAAACTGTTCTTTAAAGTTAAAAAACTTACCATTAAATTTTTTTCAAAAGCAATAAATTGCTCTCTTACCACCTACTTCTATTTTCATATTCACATTCCTTCCTAACCACATTTGTTCTATACTTCCGAGAATGAAGATCTCTGTCTTGGGCAGAGAAAGCCAATTTTTCCTTTCAGTAGGAGTTGACTGACCTGTCTTCTCTTTGTCATCTGTTCCCAGATACCATCTGCTAGAAAACGTGTTCCTATCCCTTCCTTATTCCTCTTGCTTTGTCTGACACAAAGTAATCATGAGGGTTTTGAGTTGTATCAGAATGATGTATTAATGGGTATATGGAGAGACATAAGTGGCCCAGATATGGGCTCCCAAATGTGGCTTTCAACAACAAGCATTCCCCAGACTCCCCCAAAGGGAAAATAAACACAGAAGACAAAATTAAGCAAAGGATACCTTTCTTTCCAGTGGAGACTTCATCCAGACCCCAGTGAAGGGCTGAGCCAGTTCTCCCTTGGCTACCCTGGGTGACTTTCTCCTCTCCAGCTGAGCCCAGTCTCAGATCCTGGAGCTGTCGCCATGTGAGGAAAGGCAATCCTAAGCACTCCTCCCCGGGGAAGAAGAGGACGGTGTGCAATGAAGAGGGTGTTGGCCCTAGAACCCAGGTCAGCAGTGATCCAGGAGGACCACCTCAGCAGTGGCAGCTTCACCAGGTTTACCCAACTTGCCATCCCCGTTAAAGTAAGTCATCACTGAATTCAGGAGAGAAAGCAGACCACGCCTCTGGTCCCACGGACCAATCTTCAACCTTGAGCATCCTCATCGTAGGAGGGAGAAAGAAGGAGAAAATCAGATAGAAGCCTGGTCATCCCGCTAGAGACCAATACTTAAGTTATCATTTTGCATTTTTTTTTCAAGCCTGAGTTCTTAATGAAATCTGATTTTCCTTGGATGCACCAGGTCTCCATCTTTGTTTACCTCTTATTTTATCTGTGTTCATGAGAAAATTCCCTTGGGAGCTTTACCATTTGAAATAGTTTCTGAACACCTCCTACCCACCTCAGGACACCTTCTTCTTGTCATTTTGTCATTTCAGGCTATGTTAAAACATTTGGATTTGATCCCATAGGAAAAGGGTGAACCTTGAAATGTGCCGAGCCGTGGATGTACTAAGTGGGTTTAGTGCCCTGAAAAGAACTCTCTAACATCAATGTAAAGAATCGGGTAGGCTGAGAATTGCATCAGGGATTTTGTTAAGAGACTGTTGCAGTAGTTCAGTGAGAGGTAACAAAAGCCTGACCTAGGGCAATTTGAGGAGGTACGTTCAAGGGAGTAGGGGAAGGTTTGAGAGCCATTTCTGAGATAGAACGAATGGGATTAGAGGGGGAGTTAAGGTTATGTCCAAGGTTATAGCTTGGGAAATCCAGTGCATGGTGAGAACTCCACTCAAGACATGTAACACAAGAGGAGAAGTAGGCATTTGAGGAGAGGATAATGAGTTTGGGTTGCCTGAGAGAAAGCCAGGTAGACATTTTCAGTATATATTTGAAGATATGGGCCTGAAACTTAAGGCAGAGACTGGGGATATAGATGATATAAATGTAGATGTAGGTGTAGACACAAGTACAGATACAACTATCAATGTAGGTATATATGAAAAACAGAGATAGAGATTGAGATAGATAGACCTAGATTAATCTTAACAAATGGCAGTAAGAGCCCAAACCAGGATGACTACGAGAGTTTTTTAAGGAAGAGAAAGTGGTAATTGACCATCACTTAAACATACGTGATAAAAGCATGTAAGGCATTAAAAATGATTCCAAATATTTGAGTCTTGGTGTCTGGAAGAACAATGGTCACATTGGTAGAAACAAAAAATACCATGTTGTGAGAGGAAATGATGACTGGTTTCAGAGTTTTTGAGATTGAGATCATGTTGGGACATACAACTGGAAATGCTGGGCAGGCAGGTTTAGGACCAGAGCTCTGACTGATTCAGCCTACAGATGTAGAATTTAGAATCAGAAAATTAAAAGATGTTAGAGCTGGAAGGAATTTTGGACTCCATCGAAGTCACTCCTTCCTCTTATTGATGAAGTAATTGAGACCCAGATAAGTTCAAGGTTCTACTCAAGCTCACACAGCTTTTGCTAGCTGAACTAGAGGTACAACCCTGGTCTCTTTATTCCGACTCCAAAACTTCTGCGCCTGCCAAGGGATGGGTGTTGAGAATATGAAGATGGATAAGACAGCTTCCAGAGGGAGGCATGCAAAGGGCTATTGCAATGTTAAATTGGGGGGACTCCGAGAGCTCTGGAATTGTTACATTAGAGCACTCAATTTGAACTGGACTAAGATAGCTCCAAATCTCTTCCAGGGTGAGAAGAGTGCGCCTTTCCAAGATGGTGCTCAGTGTGGAGCAGAGAAGGTGGAGAGGGTATGCTCTACCTCAGTATCACTTGGGCTCCTGAAACATTACAGTGTGTGAAAATGACTTACTTCTTAAGTAGCTTGGGCCTTTCACAATTTTGCTTCTCCTTTAAAAATACACAGTGTGATGAAAGTAATACAGACTCAATGTGGAACAACTGGAACATGAAGAAAAGTGGAGAGAGATGTAAAACTTATCTGCAATTCACTACTTGTATGAACACTGTTAATACTTTTATGTATATTTTAAACTTAAGAATCAAACTGTTTCTACAGTTTTATGTCCCATTATGATAAGTTAATATTATTTGGGGGTTATTGTCCTATTTCATTTATTTTTTTAAAAAACCCTAGTTTAATGTCTCTGTATTTTTCCATAAGTATAACTTAAAGTAACTGTCAACTATTGTCAATTATCTAGACTATTCCTATTTTGCTCTTATAAATAATGTGTGCTATGCATCCATAAACACATCTGCATTGTTTATTATTTCTTTATAATAAATTTCTAGAAGTGGAATTACTGGTTGAAAGACTATGAATCTTTATAAGGCTCTTGATACATAGAGGACAGATTTCTTTCTAGAAAATTTTTATCAGTTCATACTCCCACCAGCTGTGAATAACAGTGTCATATCACACTCTTGCAAGCACTATTTTTTTCAATCTTCGTTAATTTGTTAGGCTAAAAAAGACACCTCATTGCTTTAATTTGCATATTTTAATTACCAGCCATGTTAAAAGTTTTAAATGTGTTTATTAGCCTTCATAACTTTGTTTCAAAACTCTTTATATTTTAAGAACATTATATTTTTGCCATATTTGTTGGAGATATTGTTCAATGTTCTAAATCGGGCATTTGAAAATAGTACATATTCTTTTAGCTAAGATGCAAATTTTACATTACTGCTTAAACTGTTTAGATGGATAGTGGTTGGTTAAAAATATCTCAAGAAAGTTTGCTTTTATAAGTCTCTTTCTACAATTCTGATAGGTTTTGCTTTGTGCCTTTTGATGCTATAGTGTTTGGAGCATTAAGCATCGATTGGGTTCTAAAAGGAAAGAGATGGCCTACTCTAAGGGTTCAATAAAGAGACTATATGCAAAGGTGCAGTTCTGGTGCAGTGAAACCAAAGTGGTAGTATAGCACCCTAGGGCTAGAAACATCAGGGGACCGTTATCTTCCTTAGGCTGGAAGGGGCAAGAGTGAGAGCTGATATGGGAACCTGGAAATAGGGAGCACCATATGGAACAAGCTCCCCTGTGGGAAATGTGGGCTCAGGGGAGGGACAGAGACAACCTGTGGCATCCTTGCAGGAAGGCTTCTGGGCACCCAGTCGCAGCCTCCAACCTCACCTCAATCTCCTGCTGATGCTGTCTATTGGCCAAACCCAGGTGCAAGCAAAGGGCAAGGGAGCTGTAAATGTGGCTCCTACAGGTCTGTCTCCTGGGCCCCAGAGCAGCAAGAAAATGAAGAGTGGGTCCAGAGGGCAACACAGAAGGTGTCCAGCACAAAGACTCCACACTGTTAAAAAGTTCCTATGTGTTTTAACTCTCATCAATAGAAACTGACCTTTCATCATTCTCTCTGTCTTTAACTCTCCTTTTTCTGATTTCTTGTTTACATGTTTTTCTAATATAATTTAGTCTATGCATTTTCTAATTGTGTGAGATTAATTTTGGTTTTACTTATTATTGACATAGCTTGAACTTATGCTTAAAATTTTCAACTGTGTGACAAGAGCAAGAGAAAAGTGTACAGACACTGGACAGAGGCTGTAAGCTGTTCCCTAATATCTATTTCCCTTTCCTCTACAATAATAGAACCCTCAATTATCACCTGGGCATATGGCTGCTCAGAATAAATACATTTCCCAGCCTACCTTATAGCTAAGGTGGCCATGGGACCAAGATCTGGTCACTAGGATGTGCAGGGAAAGGATGTAGGCAATAGTGATTATTTCCCTGAAGGAAGGAGCACCCTGCTGTCTGGAGTATGGATGTGGAGCCACCCTGGACCATGGGGATGCTGGAGCAATGGGGTTCCTAGACCACCTGGATTGCTTATCTCCAGACACTAGATGAGAAAGACATAAACTCCTCTCTTAAATTTAAGTCACTGTTACTTGGGGTGTTACACCAATGCTAATTCCTAACTGCTACAGATATCAAAGAGCAGAATTTCAGTCATTCATTTAAAGTAGAAAAGAGAAGAGAGATTAACATTTTCTGAGCACCTTCTCTATCTTTCCACCTATATTTCCTCCCAAGAATTCTGTGAAATGGGTGCTATTATTCACATTGTTACTCATGAGGAGACTGAAGTTCAGTTAGCTTAAGAAACTTGTTCACTGTCACACAGCTAAAACCCTGACTAGATTGAGGTTTGAAACAGGGTGTATCTATCTGACTCCAAAGCCCAGGTTCCCTTCACATTGCTCTCCTGAAGATGAGTGAACAGAAAAGAGACTCCCAACCGGACCAAGAGCAAGCTTATGTAAAGACCTTAGTTGCCTCATATTCTGTGTGCTTTTGAGAAGCAAATAGATAAACCATAACATCTTGTCATCACAGCAACTGTTGTTTACAACTGGAATTCATTCTTCAGTTCTGAGGAATGGCCAAGAGCCCTCAGCCTTGGGGATTTATGAGTAATAGGAAATGTAAGAACTTCAGCCTCCTATTGTCAAAGAAAGACCAAGATACATCATGCACAGAGTCAGACATTTATAATTCTCATTCCATTGCCAGGCACCATCCTTACCACTCCCTTAATTCAGAGAAAATGACATTCCCTAATGGGATTCCCATTTCTCTCTAAATACCAATGGCGAGCAACAGGAGAAGAGAATTGTAGAAACTTTGGATTGTTTCAATACTTCTCAAGGATTGTAAGAAAATGAATTAGATTAGTAAATGCATCCAGTTCCTGGGTATCATTAGGTTGTCATTATTACTTAACGAGGGCTCTACACTTGTACTTTCCTGGGCTTCCCTTCAGAGGGCTGCTTTGGACCAGCACTTTGCGTGGTGTACTATGAAATAAGCCCATCTCTAAAAATAGTCAAGCTGTCACTGCTATTGTCCAGCATGAGCTCCCATTATCCATGCAAACATGCATATTCCAAGGTTTGCATATGCCAAACCTTCCAATCCTTGGGATAACAAAGCTTTGCTGGGTTTTATGTAAAAAGGAAGAGAATGACCCCTTCTCCATTGATTTGCCATTTGACTTCCCAACAACTCTGGACGCCAGTGTTCTCTCTAAATTTCTTTTTAAGCTTATCTATGGTCTTCTCTCTCCTAAGGTAAAGGTATGAGGTATAGGTTGAGGTTCATCTTTTGCATATGAATATCCAGTTGTTACAAACCATTAATTGAAAAGACTGTCCTTTCATCATTGAAGTGCTTTTGTACCTTTGTCAGAAATCAATTTACCAACCGCACACCATATATAAAAATTAATATAAAATGGACCAAAGACCTAAATATATATAAATGTAAGAGCTAAAACTGTAGAATTCTTAGAAGATGGTTGTAAATCTCTATGACATTGGTTTCATAGATATGACAACAAAACAGAAGCAATAGAACAAAAAACAAATTGCACTGCAACAAAATTTAAAAGTTTTCTGTATCAAAGGACACTATCCAGAAAGTGAAAAGGCAACCCACAGAATTGGAAGGAGGGGAAATATTTACAAAACATATATCTGATAAGGGTCTGGTATCCAGGATACATAAAAAAACTCTTACTACTCAATAATAAAAAGACAGTCCAATTTAAAAATGGGCAAAGGATCTGAATGTCTATTTCTCTAAGGAAGATACACAAATGGCCTATGAACACATGGAAAGATGCTCAACATCACTAGTCATTTGGGAAAAGCAAATCAAAACCACAGTGAGATTCCACTTCAGTCCCAAACTAGGGGGCCCATAATAAAACAAAACAAAACTGGGAAGTAATATGTGTACAATGTTACAGCAACCATGTAAAACAGTTTGTCAGTTCCTCAATAAATTAAACATAGAATTATCATGTGACACAGCAATACCATTTCCAGGTATATATCCAAAAGACTTGAAAGCAGATGTTCAAACAAAAACTTGTACACAAAGGTTCATAGCAGCACTATTCACAATAGCCAAAAGGTGGAAATATCCATTAACTGATGAATGAATAAACAAAATGTGGTATATCCATTTGACGATATGTTATTCAGTCATCAAAAGGAATGAAGTACTGATACATGCTCCAACATGGATAAACCTTGAAAGCATTATGTTAACTAAAAGAAGGCTGACTCAAAAAGCTAAATATTGTATCATTCCATTTATATGAAATATCTAGAATAGGAAAATCCATAAAGACAGAAATCAGATTAGTGATTGACAGGGCCTGGGGACAGAGGGGAATGAAGAATGACTGCTTAATGGGAACAGCGTTTCTTTTTGAGGTGATTAAATTGTTCTGGAACTAGACAGTAGTTGATGGTTACATAATACTGTGAATGTATTAAATGTCCATAAACTGTACCCTTTAAAATGATTTAAATGGTAAATTTTATGTTACGTGTATTTTACCACACACAAGAATAGCAATTGGCCACATTTGTGTGTGAGATTTCTAGACTCTCCATTGTGTCATTGATTTATGTGTCTACCACTTCATTCATTTCACACTATTGATTTCTGTAGCTTTCGTAAATTTCATATTTTTATAGTAAATTTTAAAATTAGGTAGTGTGATTCCTCCAACTTTATTCTTTTTTTTCAAAATTGTTCTGGCTATTCTCTAGTTCCTTTGTTTTCCATATAAATGTTTAACAGCTTTATTGAGATATAATTTCCTTATCACTTAAATTCACCCATTTTGCATATACAATTCAATTGTTTTAGTATATTCACATATAGGTGCAACCATCACCACAGTCAATTTTAGTACATTTTTATAACCTCAAAATGAAATCCCTATTTTTTATCTATTATCCCAGCCCTAAGCAACCTAGATAAATTTACTTCCTGTCTCTAGAGATTTTGCTGTTCTGAACTTTCATATGGATGAAATCGATAATATGTGGTCCTTTGTGGCTGGCTTTTTTCACTTAGTGTTCATGGTCCATCCATGTTGGAGCATGTATAAATACTTCATTCCTTTTGGTAACTGAATAATATACCATTGCATGGATATACCACATCTGGTTTATCCACTCATCAGTTTGGATCGGTTGATGGACATTTCATTTGTTCCCTCCTTTGTTCTATTGTGAATAATGCTACTATGAACATCTGTGTATACGTTTTCATTTCTCCTGGGTATATACTTAAGAGAGGACTTACAGGGTCATATGGTAACTCTATGTTTAATTTATTGAGGAGTTGCCAAAATGTTTTACAAAGAGGCTGCACCATTTTACATTTCCACCAGCAGTCAGTGAGGGTTCCAATTTCACCACATCCTCGCCCACACTTGTAATTATAGGACTTTTTGATTGTAGCCTTACTAGTACACGTGAAGTAGAATTTCATTGTGGTTTTGATTTGTGTTTCCCTAATACCTAGTGATGTTGAGCACCTTTTCATGTGTTTAATTGGTCATTTGTATATCTTCCTTAGGGAAATGTCTATTCAGATCTTTGCCCATTTTTAAATTGAGCTATTTTTCCTTTTATTATTAAGTTGTAGGAGTTTTTATGTATTCTGGAAACTAGACCCTTATCAGGTATATGTGTTGTACATATTTTCCCCCATTCTGTGGGTTGCCTTTTCACCTTCCTGATAGTATCCTTTGATGCACAAAAGTTTTTAATTTTGTTGCAGTCAAATTTATCTATACTTTCTTTTGTTACTCATGTTTATGGTGTCATATATAAGACTCCTTTGACAAATCCAAGGTCATAAAAATGTATCCCTATATTTTCCTAACAGTTTTTATAGTTTTAGCTCTTACATTTAAGTTTTGATACATTTGAGTTAATTTTTGTATATGGTATGAAGTTTATAAAAATTTTAGAACTAGCTTGTCTATGTCTACAAAATTATCTGAATGGGATATTGATTGGAATTGTATTAAATCTATAAATCAATTTAGAGAAAATTGATATCCTTACTTTGTTAAATCTACCAATCTGTGGACATAGTATGTTTTTCCAATTTTTTTAGAACATTTTTATTTCTTCCATCAATATTTTGTAGTTTTCAAATTCTGTACATGTGTTGTAAGATTTGTTTTATTTTTTGAACTACTGTGTTTTTTAAAAATTTCAGTTCCAATAGTTTACAATTAGTTATTGCTAGTATATATGAAATATAAATTATGTGTTGACTTAGTATCCTCCATCCTTGCTAAATCATTTATTAGTTCTAGAAGTTTTTCTTTGGATGCCTTGAGATTTTCTGTGTCATCTGTGAATAGAGAGACTTTTATTTCTTCTTTCTCTATTGGTAAGGCTTTTATTTATCTTTATTGCTTTACTGCACTGGCTAGGACTTTTAGTAGAATATTCTGTACGAGTGATGAGAGTGAACCTTCCTGCCTTGTCTCTGATCATGGGGGGAATCATTCAGTTTTTCATTATTAAGTGAAATGTTAGCTGTAGGTTTTCTGTAGATTACCTTTGTTGGGTTAAGAAAGTTCACTTCTAATCCTAGTTTGCTGAGAGTTTTTATCATGAAAGGCTGTTGAATTTTATCAAATGCTTTTTTGTATCAATTGATGTGATCATATAATTTTTCTTATTTAGACTGTCAATGTGGTAGGTTACACTGATTGATTTCCGAATATTGAACAAATATAAATTCCCTGGGATAAACCCAATTTGACCTTGGTATATTATTCTTTTTATGCATTTCTGGATTCAATTTGCTAATTCTTTGTTAAAGATTTTTTGCCTCTATGTTCATGAAGAATATTAACTTATAGTTTTCTTTTTTGGGGGGGTTGGGGGAGGGGGTTCTTTCTTTAGTTTTGGTGTCATGGTAATGCCAACATCATAAAATAAGTTGGAAAGTGTTTCTGCCTCTTCTACTTTCTGGAATTGATTGCTTAAAATTAGTGTTATTTCTTCTTTAAACATTTAGTAGAATTCACTAGCTAAATTATTTGGGCCTAGGGATTTCTTTTCTAGAATGCCCTAGACTAAAACTCAATTCATGTAATAGTTACAGAACTCTTCATATTACCTATTTAATCTTGGTTGAGTTTTGGTAGCTTTTGATTTTCAAGGACTTTGTTTATTTCATTAAAGTTATTAAATGCATGTGTTTAGAGTTATTTCCTTATTTTCCTTTTGATGACTGTAAGGTCTATAGTTGTACCCTTTTCATCACTGATATCAGTGACTTGTCTTCTATCTTTTTTCTTTGTCAATCTTGTTGATATTCTTATTAACTTTATCAATTTTATTGATTTCTTTTAAAGAACCAGATTTTGGTTCAACTGATTTTTGTTGTTTTTGTAAATTTCATTGATATCTGCTCTTATCTTTATCATGTCTTTATTTCTGCTTACATTAGGCTTATTTTCCTTTAATTTGTTTTTGTTCTTAAATTCATAAGACTAGATTATTGATATGAGAACTTTCTTCTTTTGTAATATCAATATAAGCATATAATATAATGAATTTCCCTCTCAACACTGCTTTAGCTGCATTCTACAAATTGCTAGGTTACATTTTCGTTTTTCTTCATTTCAAAATATTTTCTGATATCTCTGAGACTTTTTATTTGACCCAAGTATTATTTAGAAGTATAAGCATTAAAGCTCATGAATTCAGATATTTTCTTATTATCCTTCTATTATTGATTTCTAGTACATTCCATTATTGTCAGACAACATACTTTGTATGATCTCTATTCTTTTACATTTGTTAAGACATTATATCACCCAGAATAGGTATATCTTGGTGCACATTACATGAACACTTGAAAAGAATGTGAACTCAGAGCGTAGGATCAAGATGGTGGAGTAGAAAGTCCCTGTACTCACCTCCTCTCATGGGCACACCAAAATTACAACTGTGTGCAGAGCAACTATCTATGAGAACAATCTGAAGACTAGCAGAAAAGATTTTCCACAAAAAAAGATATAAAAAAGGAGCAACAGCAAGATGGATAGAAGGGGTGGAGATTCAGTCTAGTCAGGACCCATACCTCTGGGTTGGCTACCCACAAATTGGAAGCATATCACAACCACAGAGTTCCTTCCCAAGGAGCAAGGGGTTCAAGCCCCACATTAGGCTTGCCAGCTCGGGGTTCCAGGAAAACAACATCTGGCTTTGAAAACCAGCAGGGTTTATGTTTGGAAGAGCCAGAAGGCTATAGGAAACTAAGACTCCGCTCTTAAAAGGAATGTACAAAATCTCACATGCTCTGAGTCCCATTGCAGAGGCAGGAGTTTGAAAGGTGTCTGGGTCAGACCCACTTGCTGATCTTGGAGAGCCTCCAAGAGAGGCTGCAGGCAGTGGGAACTCCCCCTGGGGACAGAGATGCTGGCAGCAGCCATTTTTTGAATCTCATTCTATTGTGCTGAGACCAGCACTGGCAAATACCATTTTGGAATACTCCATCTAGCCTATTAGCACTAGGGTATGCCCTACCCCCCAGCAGGCTTACAGCAACCACATGACACAGAGCTTCACAGCCAGCTGGGCTAGAGGCCAGCCCTATCTACCAGTACACCTACAGCTGTCAGCCCCACCATAACAGAAGGGCACATGCAACTCACATAAAGCATAGTCCTGGAGCATCTAACTCTGGTGGCCAGAGAGGAGCATACTCCTGGACTATTTATGTATGTCTCCTACATAAGGTCACTTCTTCAAGATCGGGAGACATAATGTACCTACCCAATGCATAGAAATAAATATAGAGAATTAACTAAAATGAGGAAATGGAGAAATATCTTTCCAATGAAAGAACAAGACAAAACCCCAGAAAGTAACTAAATGAAATGAAATGGAGATAAGCAATGTACCTGATAAAAAGTTCAATGTAATGATTGTAAAGGGCTCACTGAACTTGAGGGAAGAATGGATGAACACAGTGAGAATTTCAACAAAAAACTGGAAAATATAGAAAAGAACCAATCAAAGATGAAGAATAAAATAATCGAAATGAAAAATACACTAGGTATCAACGGTATATTAGATGATAAAGAAGAATGGAGGCAGCAATCTGGAAGACAGAGTGGCGGAAATTATCCTGTCTGAACAGAAAAAGGAAAAAAGAACTTTTAAAAATGAGTATAACTTAAAAGAGCTGTGTGACAACATCAAGCATACTAAATATACTTTGTACTGTAGGGGTCCCAGAAGGAGAAGAGAGACAGGGAAATGTGTAGAGAAATAATTGTTGAAAACTTCCCTAAACTGGGGAAGGAAACAGACATCCAGGTCCAGGAAGCAAGTCCTAAACAAGATGAACCAAAAGAGGTCCTCACCAAGGCACGTTATAATTAAAATGGCAAAAAGTTAAAGGTAAAGAATCTTTTTTTAAAATTTATTTATTTATATATTTATTTTTGGCTGTATTGGGTGTTCGTTTCTGTGCGAGGGCTTTCTCTAGTTGTGGCAAGAGGGGGCCACTCTTCATTGTGGTGTGCAAGCCTCTCACTGTCACGGCCTCTCTTATTGTAGAGCACAGGCTCCAGACACGCAGGCTCAGTAGTTGTGGCTCACGGGCCTAGTTGCTCCGCGGCATGTGGGATCTTCCTAGACCAGGGCTCGAACCTGTATCCCCTGCATTGGCAGGCAGATTCTCAACAATTTTGCCACTAGGGAAGCCCTAAATATAGAGAACTTTAAAATAAGCAAGAGAAATAGAACTCGTTACATACAAGCAAACTTTCATAAGAACATCAGATGACTTTTCAACAGAAACTTTGCAGGCCAGAAAGGAGTGGCATGATATATTCAAAGTGCTGAAAAGGAAGAAATCCTGCTCCCATGAATCTTCTACCTGGCAATGTTATTATTTAGAAATGAAGAAAAGATTTTTAAAAAGAGTTATACAGAGAAGCAAAAGCTAGAAAAGATTGCTACCACCAAACTGGCCTTACAAGAAACTAAAAAGGGACTTCTTCAAGCAGAAAAGAAAAAGCCATAACTAGAAATAAAATTATGAAAGGAGAAACCTTACCAGTAAAGGTAAACATAAAGTAAAGGTCGTGGATCAACAACTTATAAAGCTAGTAGGAAGGTTAAAAGAGAAAAGTAGTAAAATCATCTATAACTACTCTAAGCAGTTAAGGGATATATAAAATAAAAAGATTCAAACTGTGACATCAAAAACAAAAAAACGTGGGGAGGGCAGAGTAAAATTGTAGAGTTGTTAGAATGCATTTAAACTTGAGAGATCATCAACTTTAAATAGACACACACACACACACACATGTTGTTATCTATTAACCTCATGGTAACCAAAAACCTATTAAGAGACACACAAAAAATAAAGAGAAATGAATCCAAACATAACACTAAAACTAGTCATCAAATCTCAAGAAAAGAGAGCAAGAGAAAAAGAAAGGAACAGAGAACTACAAAAATAACCAGAAAACAACAAACAAAATAAGTACAATAAGTACATACATATCAATAATTACTTTAAATGTAAATGAACCAAATGCTCCAGTCAAAGACTTAGAGTGGCCAAATGGAAAAAACAAGACCCAAATATAGTGCTACCTACAAGACTCTCACTTTAGGTTTAAAGACACACACAGACTGAAATTGAGGGAATGAAAATAGATATTCCATGCAAATGGAAATGAAAAGAAAGCTGTAGTAGCAATACTTATATCAGACAAAATAAACTTTAAAACAAAGACTGTAACAAGAGACAAAGAAGGATATTACATAGTGATAAAAGAGTCACTGCAACAAGAAGATATAACACTTGCAAATATATATGCACCCAACATAGGAGCACCTAAATACAAAAAGCAAATATTAACAAACATAAAGGTAGAAACTGACAGTAATACAGTAATAGTAAAGGACTATAACATCCCATTGGTAAATCAATGGACACATCATCCAGAGAGAAAATCAATAAGGAAACACTGGCCTTAATGACACATTAAACCAGATGGGCTTAACAGCTGAATACAAAACATTCCATCCAAAGCTAGTACAGTACATATATTATTTTTAAAGCATAGTCATATATTATCTTTATCTTTTTAAAAACATCTTTATTGGAGTATAATTGTTTTACAATGGTGTGTTAGCTTCTGCTGTATAACAAAGTGAATCAGCTATACATATACATATGTCCCCATATCTCCGCCCTCTTGCGTCTCCCTCCCACCCTCCCTATCCCACCTGTCTAGGTGGACACAAAGCACCGAGCTAATCTCACTGTGCTATGCAGCTGTTTCCCACTAGCTATCTATTTTACATTTGGTAGTGTATATATGTCCATGCCACTCTCTCACTTTTTGCCAGCTTACCCTTCCCCCTCCCCATGTCCTCAAGTCCATTCTCTACGTCTGTGTCTTTATTCAGTCCTGCCCTTAGGTTCTTCAGAACCATTTTTTTAAATTCCATATATATGTGTTAGCATACAGTATTTGTTTTTCTCCTTCTGACTTACTTCACTCTGTATGACAGTCTCTAGGTCCATCCACCTCACTGCAAATAACTCAATTTCATTTCTTTTCATGGCTGAGTAATATTCCACTGTGTATATGTGCAACATCTTCTTTATCAATTCACCTGTTGATGGACACTTAGGTTGCTTCCATGTCCTGGCTATTGCAAATAGAGCTGCACTGAACATTGTGGTACATGACTCTTTTTGAATTATGGTTTTCTCAGGATACATGCCCAGTAGGGGGATTGCAGAGTCGTATGGTAGTTCTATTTTTAGTTTTTAAGGAACATCCATACTGTTCTCCATAGTGTCTGTATCAATTCACATTCCCACCAACAGTGCAAGAGGGTTCCCTTTTCTCCACACCCTCTCCAGCATTTATTGTTTGTAGATTTTCTGTTGATGCCCATTGTAGTTTTGATTAGCATTTCTCTAATAATTAGTAATGTTGAGCAGCTTTTCACATATTTATTGGCAATCTGTATGTCTTCTTTGGAGATATGTCTATTTAGGTCTTCTGCCCATTTTTGGATTGGGTTGTTTGTTTTTCTGATATTGAGCTGCATGAGCTGCTTATATATTCTGGAGATTAATCCTTTGTATGTTGCTTCATTTGCAAATATTTTCTCCCATTCTGAGGGTTGTCTTTTCATATTCTTTATAGTTTCTGCTGCTGTACAAAAGTTTTAAGTTTCATTAGGTCCCATTTGTTTATTTTTGTTTTTATTTCCGTTTCTCTAAGTGGTGGGTCACAAAGGATCTTGCTGTGATTTATGTTATAGAGTGTTCTGCCTATGTTTTCCTCTAAGAGTTTGATGGTGTCTGGCCTTACATTTAGGTCTGTAATCCATTTTGAGTTTATTTTTGTGTATGGTATTAAGGAGTGTTCTAGCTTCATTCTTTTAGATGTAGCTGTCCAGTTTTCCCAGCACCACTTATTGAAGTCTGTCTTTTCTCCATTGTATATTCTTGCCTCCTTTACCAAAGATAAAGGTGACCATATGTGGGTAAGTTTATATCTCTGGGCTTTCTATCCTGTTCCATTGATCTATATTTCTGTTTTTGTGCCAGTACCATACTGTCTTGATTACTGTAGATTTGTAGTACACACTGAAGTCATGGAACCTGATTCCTCCAGCTCTGTTTTTCTTTCTCAAGATTGCTTTGACTATTTGGGGCCTTTTGTGTTTCCATACAAATTATGAAATTTTTTGTTCTAGTTCTGTGAAAAGTGCCATTGGTAGTTTGATAGGGATCGCATTGAATCTGGAGATTGCTTTGGGTAGTATAGTCATTTTCACAGTGTTGATTCTTCCAATCCAAGAACATGGTATATCTCTCCATCTGTTTGTGTCATTTTTAATTTCTTTCATCAGTGTCTTATAGTTTTCTGCATACAGGTCTTTTGTCTCCTTAGGTAGGTTTATTCCTAGGTATTTTATTCTTTTTGTTGCAGTGGTAAATGGGAGTGTTTCCATAATTTCTCTTCCTGATATTTCATTGTTGGTGTATAGGAATGCCAGAGATTTCTGTGCATTAATTTTATATCCTTTTACTCTACCAAATTCATTGATTAGCTCTAGTAGTTTTCTGGTAGCATCTTTAGGATTCTCTATATATAGTATCATGTCAACTGCAAACAGTGACAGTTTTAATTTTTCTTTTCCAATTTGGTTTCCTTTTGTTTCTTTTTCTTCTCTGATTGCCATGGCTAAAACTTCCAAAACTATGTTGAATAATAGTGGTGAGAGTGGACAACCTTGTCTTGTTCCTGATCGTAGTGGAAATGGTTTCGGTTTTTCACCATTGAGTATGCTGCTGGCTGTGTGTATGTCATATATGGCCTTTATTATGTTAAGTTCCCTCTATGTCTACTTTCTGGAGCATTTTTATAATAAATGAGTAATGAATTTTGTTGAAAGCTTTTTCTGCATCTATTGAGATGATCATATGATTTTTATCCTTCAATTTGTTAATATGGTGTATCACATTGATTGATTTGTGTATATTGAAGAATCCTTGCATTCCTGGGATAAACCACACTTGATCATGGTGTATGATCCTTTTAATGTGCTGCTGGATTCTGTTTACTAGTATTTTGTTGAGGATTTTTGCCTCTGTGCTCATCAGTGATATTGATCTGTAGTTTTCTTTTTTTGTGACATCTTTGTCTGGTTTTGGTATCAGGGTGATGGTGGCCTCGTAGAATGAGTTTGAGAATGTTCTTCTCTCTGCTATATTTTGGAATAATTTGAGCATGAAAGGTGTTAGCTGTATTCTAAATGTTTGATAGAATTTACCTGTGAATCCACCTGGTTCTGGGCTTTTGTTTGTTGGAAGATTTCTAATCACAGTTTCAATTTCAGTGCTTGTGATTGGTCTGTTTATATTTTCTATTTCTTCCTGATTCAGTCTTGGAAGGTTGTGCTTTTCTAAGAATTTGTCCATTTCTTCCAGGTTGTCCATTTTTTGGGCATACAGTTTCTTGTAGGCATCTCTCATGATCCTTTGTATTTCGGCAGTGTCAGTTATTTCTCCTTTTTCATTTCTAATTCTATTGATTTGAGTCTTCTCCCTTTTTTTCTTGGTGAGTCTTACTAATGGTTTATCAATTTTCTTTATCTTCTCAAAGAACCAGCTTTTAGTTTTATTGATCTGTGCTATCATTTCCTTCATTTCTTTTTCATTTATTTCTAATCTGATCTTCATGATTTCTTTCCTTCAGCTAACTGGAATATTTTTGTTCTTCTTTCTCTAATTCCTTTAGGTGTAACATTAGGTTGTTTATTTGAGATGTTTCTTGTTTCTTTAGGTAGTATTTATTGCTATAAACTTCCCTCTTTGAACTGCTTTTGCTGCATCCCATAGGATTTTGGTCATCATGTTTTCACTGTTATTTCTTTCTAGGTATTTTTTGATTTCCTCTTTTATTTCTTCAGTTATCTCTTGGTTATTTAGTAGTGTATTGTTTAGCCTCCATGTGTTTGTATTTTTTAGAGATTTTTTTTTCCTGTAACTGATATCTAGTCTCATAGTGTTTTGCTAGGAAAAGATACTTGATATGATTTCAATTTTCTTAAATTTACCAAGGCTTGATTTGTGACCCAAGATATGATCTATCCTGGAGTATGTTCCATGAACACTTGAGAAAAAAGTGTATTCTATTGTTTTTGGATGGAATGTCCAATAAATATCAATTAAGTCCATCTTGTTCAATGTGTCATTTAAAACTTGTGTTTCCTTATTTATTTTCATTTTGGATGATCTGTCCATTGGTGTAAGTGTTAAAGTCCCCTACTATTACTGTGTTAGTGTCGATTTACCTTTTATGGCTGCTATCATTTGCCTTATGTGTTGACGTGTTCCTATGTTGGGTGCATAAATATTTACAATTGTTATATCTTCTTCTTCATTGATCCCTTGATCATTATGTAGTGTCCTTCTTTGTCTCTTGTTTTAGTCTTTATTTTAAAGTCTACTTTGTCTGATTTGAAAATTGCTACTCCAGCTTTCTTTTGATTTCCATTTGCATGAAATATCTTTTTCCATCCCCTCACTTTCAGTCTGTATGTGTCACTAGGTCTGAAGTGGGTCTCTTGTAGACAGCATATATATAGGTCTTGTTTTTGTATTCATTCAGCTAGTCTATGTCTTTTGGTTGGAGCTTTTAAACCATTTACACTTAAGGTAGTTATCAATATATATGTTCCTATTACCATTTTCTTAATTGTTTTTGGTATGTTATTGTAGGTCTTATCCTTCTCTTGTGTTTCCTGCCTAGAGGAGTTCCTTTAGCATTTGTTGTAAAGCTGGTTTTGTGGTGCTGAATTCTCTTAGCTCTTGCTTATCTGTAAAGGTTTTAATTTCTCCATCGAATCTGAATGAGATTCTTGCTGGGTAGAGTAATCTTAGTTCTAGGATTTTCCCTTTCATCACTTTAAATATATTCTGCCATTCCCTTCTGGTTTGAAAAGTTTCTGCTGAAAGATCAGCTGTTAACCTCATGAGGATTACCTTGTATGTTATTTGTTGTTTTTCCCTTGCTGCTTTTCTTTTCTTTTTTTGTGGTACACGGGCCTCTCACTGTTGTGGTCTCTCCCGTTGCAGAGCACAGGCTCCAGATGCGCAGGCTCAGCGGCCATGGCTCACGGGCCCAGCCGCTCCGTGGCATGTGGGATCTTCCCGTACGGGGGCACAAACCTGTGTCCCCTGCATTGGCAGGTGGACTCTCAACCACTGCACCACCAGGGAAGCCCACCCTTGCTGTTTTTAGTATATTTTCTTTGTATTTAATTTTTGATAGTTTGATTAATATGTGTCTTGGCAAGTTTCTCCATAGGTTTATCCTGTATGGGACTCTCTGCACTTCCTGGACTTGATTGACTATTTCCTTTCCTATATTAGGGAAGTTTTCAACTATAATCTCTTCAAGTATTTTCTCAGTCCCTTTTTTATCTCTTCTTCTTCTGGGACCCCTATAATTAGAATGTTGGTGCATTTAATATTGCCCCAGAAGTCTCTGAGACTGTCCTCAATTCTTTTCATTCTTTTTTCTTTATTCTGCTCTGCAGTAGTTATTTCCACTATTTTATCTTCCAGGTCACTTATCCATTCTTTGCCTCAGTTATTCTGCTATTGATTCCTTCTAGAGGATTTTTAATTTCATTTATTGTATTGTTCATCATTGTTTGTTTGCTCTTTAGTTCTTCTAGGTCCTTGTTAAATGTTTCTCGTATTTTATCCATCCTATTTACAAGATTTTGGATCATCTTTACTATCATTACTCTGAATTCTTTTTCAGGTAGACTGCTTATTTTCTCTTCATTTGTTTGATCTGGTGGGTTTCTACCTTGCTCCTTCATCTGCTGTATGTTTCTCTGCCAGCTCATTTTGATTAACGTACTGTGTTTGGGGTCTCCTTTTCGCAGCCTGCAGGTTTGTAGTTCCTGTTGTTTTTGGTGTCTGCCCCTAGTGGGTAATATTGGTTCAGTGGGTTGTGTAGATTTTTTGGTGGAGGGTACTGGTGCCTGTGTTCTGGTGGATGAGACTGGATCTTGTCTTTGTGGTAGGCAGGACTGCATCCGGTGGTGTGTTTTGGGGTGTCTGTGAACTTATTATGATTTTAGGCAGCCTCTCTGCTAATGGGTGAGGTTGTGTTCCTGTCTTGCTAGTTGTTTGGCATAGGGTGTCCAGCACTATAGCTTGCTGGTCGTTGAGAGGAGCTGGGTCTTAGCCTAGAGATGGAGATCTCTGGGAGAGCTTTCACCGTTTGATATTATGTGGGGCTGGGAGGTCTCTTGTGGAGAACTGAACTTGCCTTTCCCACCTCAGAGGCTCAGGCCTGACCCCCGGGTGTAGCACCAAGACCCTGTCAGCCACACGGCTCAGAAGAAAAGGGAGAAAAAAGAAAGAAAAACAGAAAAAAAATACAGTACAATAAAATAAAGTTATTAAAATAAAAAATTATTAAAAATAATAAAATAAAAAAGTAAGAAAAAAGAAAGAAAGAAAGAAGAGAGCAACCAAACCAAAAAACAAATCCACCAATGATAACAAGCACTAAAAACTATAGAAAAAAACACAAAAAATGGACAGACAGAACCCTAGGACAAACGGTAAAAGCAAAGCTATACAGGCAAAATCACACAGAGAAGCATACACATCCACACCCACAAAAAGTGAAATAGAATATATATATATGTATAATGAAAGGAAGAGAGCAACCAAATTAATAAACATATCTACTAATGATAATAAGCTCTAAATACTAAACTAAGATAAACATAAAACCAGAAACAAATTAGATGCAGAAAGTGACCCCCAAGTCTACAATTGCTCTGAAAGTCCACTGCCTCAATTTTGGGATGATTCGTTGTCTATTCAGGTATTCCACAGATGCAGGGTACATCACATTGATTGTGGAGATTTAATCCGCTGCTCTTGAGGCTACATGGCAAAATTTCCTTTTCTCTTCCTTGTTCGCACAGCTCCTGGGACTCAGCTTTGGATTTGGCCCCACCTCTGTGTGTAGGTTGCCTGAGGGCATCTCTTCCCTGCCCAGATAGGACGGGGTTAAAGGAGCCACTGAATTGGGAGTTCTGGCTCACTGAGGGGCGGGGGTGAGGAAGGGAAACAGAATGTGGGGTGAGCCTGAGGCCAGTGTGACGTTGCAACAGCTTGAGGTGCACCATGTGTTCTCCCAGGGAAGTTGTCCCTGGATCATGGGACCCTGGCAGTGGCGGGTTGCACAGGTTCCCAGGAGGGGCCATGTGGATAGTGACCTGTGCTTGCACACAGGCTTCTTGGTGGCTCCAGAAGCAGCCTTAACATTTCATGCCCGTCTCTGGCATCCACACTGATAGCCACGGCTCGCGCCCATCTCTGAAGCTCGTTTCAGTGGTGCTCTGAGTCCCCTCTCCTTACACACCCTGAAACAATGGTCTCTTGCCTCTTAGGCAGTTTCAGACGTTTTCCTGGACTCCCTCCCAGATATCTGTGGTGCATCAGCCCCCTTCAGGCTGTGTTCACACAGTCAACCCCAGTCCTCTCCCTGGGATCTGACCTCTGAAGCTTAAGCCTCAGCTCCCAGACCTCACCGGCCCCATCGGGTGAGCCTCTCAGGCTGGTGAGTGCTGGTCGGCACCGATCCTCTGTGTGAGAATCTCTCCACTTTGCCCTCTGCACCCCTGTTGCTGTGCTCTCCTTCATGGCCCCGAAACTTCCCCCCACCCCTGCCACCCCCCATCTCCGCCAGTGAAGGGGTTTCCTAGTGTGTGGAAACTTTTCCGCTTTCACAGCTCCCTCCCCAAAGTGTAGGTCCTGTCCCTATCCTTTTGTCTCTGTTTTTTTCTTTTTTCTTTTGCCCTACCCATGTATGTGGGGAGTTTCTTGCCTTTGGGGAATCTGAGGTCTTCTGCCAGCGTTCAGTTGGTGTTCTGTAGGAGTTGTTCCACATGTAGATGTAGTTTTGATGTATTTGTGAGAGGAAGGTGATCACATCTTACTCTTCTGCCATCTTGAAGGTCCACCAAATTTTTTCAGGTGCAAAAAGAACATTCTCCAGTATAGATCGCCTGCTAGGCCATAAAACAAGTCTTAATAAATTTGAAGATTGAAATCAAATCAAGCATCTTTTCTGATGACAGAGGTATGAGACTAGAAATCAACTACAAGAAAAAAAGTAGGTAAAAACACAAATATGGGGAATCTAAGCAATATGATATTAAATAACCAGTGGGTCACTGAAGAAATGAGAGAAGAATAAAAAATACCTTAAGATGAAAGAAAATGGAAACATGACATTTTAAAATCTATAAGATGCAGTAAAAACAATTATAAGCAGGAAGTTTATAATGATACAGGCTTACCTCAGGAAACAAGTAAAATCTAAAATAAACAATGTAATTTTACACCTAAAGGAATAGAAAAAGGAGAGTAAACAAATTCCAAAGTTAGTAAGAAGGAAGGAAATAATAAAGATCAGAGTGAAAATAAATGGAATAGAGATTTTAAGAAATAGAAAAGATCAATGAAATTAAGAGCTGCTTCTTTGAAAAGATAAATAAAATTGATAAACCTTTAGTCAGACTAATGAAAAGACAGAGAGGGGGCTCAAATAAATAAAGTCAAAAAATGAAAGAGAAGTTACAACTGACACCATAAAAATACAGGGTATCCTAAGAGATTACTACAAATGATTATATGTCAATGAGTTGTACAACCTAGAAGAAATAAATAAATTCCTAGAAACATACAGTCTTCCAAGACTAAACAAGAATAAATAGAAAATTTGAACAGACCAATTGGTAGTAATAAAATTGAATAAGTAATTTTAAAAGCCCCAACAAACCACAGTCCAGAACCAGATATCTTCACAGGTGAATTCTACCAAACATTTAAAAAGAAGAGTTAACACTTATTCTTCTCCAACTCTTCCAAAAAAAATTGAAGAGGAAAGAATTCTTCCAAACTCATTCTATGAGACTAGTGTCACCTTCATACTGAAACCAGACAAAGACATCAGAAAAGTAAAAAGAAAGAAAATTACAGGTCAATATCTCTGATGAACATAGATCCAAAAATCCTCAACAAAATATTGGCAAACCAATTCCAACAATACATTAAAAGAATAACATATCATAATCAAGTGGGATTAATCCCAAGGATGGTTCAATATTTGGAAATCAATCAACATGATACACCGCATTAACAAAATGAAGAATAAAACCTTGTGATCATCTCAACACATGCACAAAAAGCATTTGACAAAATTCAACATCCATTTATGATAAAAACTCTCAACAATGTGGTTACAGAGTGAACATACATAAACATAATAAAGACCATATATGACAAGCTTACAGTTAACATCATATTCAATGGTGAAAAGCTAAAAGCATTTCCTCTAAGATCAGGAACAAGACAAGGATGTCCATTCTCACTGCTTTTATTCAACATAATAATGGAAGCCTTAGTTTCACCAATCAGACAAGAAAAAGAAATAAAAGGAATCCAAATTGGAAAAGGAGAAGTAAAACTGTCACTGTTTGCAGATGACATTATACTATATGTAGAAAATCCTAAAAACTCCACCAATAAACTATTAGAACTAATAAATGAATTCAATAAAGTTGTAGGACACAAAATTACAGAAATCTGTTGAGTTTCTAAACACTAACAATGAACTCTCAGAAGAGAAATTAAGAAAATCTCACTTACAATTACATCAAAAAGAATAAAATACATAGGAATAAATTTATCCAAGGAAGGAAAAGACCTGTTCTCTGAAAATAATGACAGTGATGAAAGAAATTGAAGATGATACAAACAAATGGTGAGGTATACCATGCCCATGGATTGGAAGAATTAATACTATTAAAATGTCTATATCGCTCAAGGTAATTTACAGACTAAGTGCAATCCCAAGCAAAATACCAATGGCATATTTCACAGAACTAGAACAAATAATACTAAAGGTATGGAATGACAAAAGACCCCAAGTAGCCAAAGCAATCTTGAAAAAGAAGAACATTGCTGGAGAATCATGCTCCCTGATTTCAAACTATACTACAAAACTACCATCATCAAAACAGTAGGGTTACTGGCACAAAAAGAGACACTTAGCTCAATAGAATAGAATGGAACAGAATAGAGATCTCAGAAGTAAACCCATGATTATATGGTCAATTAATCTATGACAAAGGAGGCAAGAATATACAACAGGGGAAAGAAAGCCTCTTCAATAAACAGTGTTGTGAAAACTGGACAGCTACATGCAAAAGAATGAAACTGGACCACTTTCTCACACCATATGCAAAAATAAACACAAAATTAATTAAAGAGACTTAAATGTAAGACCTAAAACCATAAAACATCTAGAAGAAAATATAGGTAGTACACTCTTTGACATAAGCCTTAGCAATATGTTTTTGGCTCTGTCTCCTCAGGCAAGGGAAACAAAAGCTAAAATAAACAAATAAGAGTACATCAAACTACAAAGCTTAGCACAGTGAAAGAAATCATTGACAAATGAAAAGGCAGTCTACTGAATCAGAAAAGATTGAGGTGTGTAAACAATATATTAATATTAGATAAGAGGTTAATATAGAAAATATATAAAATTCATATAAATCAATAGCAAAAAAAATCAATTAAAAATGAGCAGAGGAGCCACATTGCACAGGAAGATCAGCTTGGTGCTTTGTGTCCACCTAGAGGGGTGGGATAAGTAGGGTGAGAGGGAGAAACAAGAGGGAGGAGATATGGGGATATATGTACACATATAGCTGATTCACTTTGTTATACAGCAGAAACTAACACACCATTGTAAAGCAACTATACTCCAATAAAGATGTTTAAAAAAAAATGAGCAGAGGACCTGAAAAGACATTTTTCCAAAGAAGACATACAGATAGCCAGCAGACACATAATATCTCTAATCATCAAGGAAATGCAAATCAAAACTATAATGAAATATCACCTCACATCTGTTAGAATGGCCAGCATAAAAGGACAACAAATTAAAAGTGTTGCCAAGGATGTAGAGAAAAGGGGACCCTTATGCATTGTTGGTAGGATTGTAATTCCAAATTGCAAATGCAGCAACAATGGAGAAAAGTATGGAGTGTCCTCAAAATATTAAACATGGAAGCAACATAAATGTCTATCAACAGCTGTAACAACATTGATGGATTTGGAGGGTATCATGCTAAGTGAAATAAGTCAGACAGAGAAAGACAAACACTGTATTATCTCACTTATGTGTGGAATCTAGAAAACAAAACAAATGAACAAACAAAGCAAAGTGAAAACAGACTCATGGATACAGAGAATAAGATAAGTGGTTGGCAGAGGGGAGGAGAATTGGGGGGTTGGGATAAATAGGTGAAGGAGATTAAGAGGTACAAACTTCTGGTTATAAAATAAATGTCATTGGGATATAATAAACAGCATTAGAATTATAGTCAATCAGACTGTAATAAGTTTGTATGGGGACAGATGGATACTTGACTTATTATGACCATTTCATAATGTATTTAAATGTTGAATCACTATGTTGTACATCTGAAACTAACATAGTATTTTACATCAACTGTATTTCAATTTTTAAAAAAAGAGAGAATGTGAATTCTGATATTGTTGGGTGAAGTGTTCTATAGTTGTTAATTAAATACAGTTGATGGTGTTGTTCAGTTCTGTGCTGATTTTCTACCTCCCAGTTCTATCAGTTACTCAGAGAAGAGTAATTTAATTATAATTTTGAATTTGTCTATTTCTCATTTCAGTTCCATTAGTTTCTGCTTCCTGTATTTGAAGCTCTGTTTTTAAATACATATACATTTAGGATTGGTATGCCTTCTTAATGAATTTGCCCTTTTATCATTATGCAAGGTTGCTCTTAATCTATGGTAAATTTTATTCTGAAGTCTACCTCTCATGATACTAGTAAAACAACTCCAGGGCTTCCTTGGTGGCACAGTGGTTGAGAGTCCGCCTGCCGATGCAGGGGACACGGGTTCATACCCCAGTCCGGGAAGATCACACATGCCACGGAGCGGCTGGGCCCGTGAGCCATGGCCGCTGAGCCTGTGCGTCTGGAGCCTGTGCTCTGCAACGGGAGAGGCCACAACAGTGAGAGGCCCATGTACCTCAGAAAAACAAACAAAAAAAACAACTCCAACTTTCTTTTGATTGGTGTTTACATGGCATTTCTTTTCTATCTTTCTACTGTTAACGTACATTATTATACTATTTATTTATTATTTATATATTTGTCTATATATTTATATACTTATATATTGCCTATTCATTATTATGCTATGTTATTTATAATTTTAACTTATATTATTGCATTTGAAATGAATATTTTTATATTGCATATGTTTTTAAATCTATTTTTACAATCTCTGTGTTTTAATTAGTGTATTTAGACCATTTACATTTAACATAAATATTGCTATGTTGGGATTAATTTAATGTTTATAATTTGTTTTCTGTTTATCCCCAATTTTTTGTTCCTCTGTCACTTTACTATTTTTTTTTAATTATTTGAACATTTTTCAGTATTCCTTTTTAATGCACCTATTTTGCTTTGAATATATCTTTGTGTGTTGTTTCTTTAGTGGTTCATGCAGGGTTCTAATAAACACACAACTTTTCACAGTCCTCTTAGGTTCAGTATTTTACCATTTTAAGTGGAACATAGAAACATTACCACCAGATAGAGCTCTTTACCCTCCCCTTTATGCTTCAGTTATCTTATTGTAGCTACATACATTTAAAAAAACCCATCAAAATGGAGAAACACAGTAACTGAAATTAAAACTCAATAGATGTGTTTATAAGTGGATTGAGCCAAGTTTAAAAGAGGATTAGTACAATGAAATATATGTGAGTAGAAAAGTCTGGATTAAATCATGAAGAGAGAAAAGGGATAGAAAATACTGAAAAGAGCATAAAGGACATATGGAACCTAGTGAAAAGATATAACATGCATGTAATTAGAGACCCAGAAGGAGAGGAGAAAGAGAATGGAGCAGAAGCACTATTGGAAGAAAACTGATGAAAAAGACTTAAGAATCATTATGAACTGCAAGAATGATAACTACCAAGAAAAACACACCTATGCATATCTTAGTAAAACCGTTAAGAATGAAAATCAAAGATAAAATCTCAAAAGCTTCCAAGTAGAAAGACACATTACCTTCAAAGGAGTAAATATTGGGATTAATCTCAATAATATTAACCCTATATAACAGTAATAATAAAGTCTTGTGGGATATAAAACATATGTGAAATTAATGCAAATGGGAGTAATAAAACAAAAGCTTTATGGGGAGGTCTTTAGAGCCCTTACATTGCCTGAAATAGGCAATGATAATAATATATATGGTAATCTTCTGTATCCTTGCTGGTTTCATATTTGCTAAGAGAATAATAAAAGAATGCATATCCAATAAGCTAAAGAGAAACTAGAATTTTAAAAAACACTTGTTTAATGCAAAGAAGATAATAAAATTGAGTAAACAAGCACAGAACAATAGGTATGAATAGAAAACAGAGACATGGTAGATACATATCCCAGTATACCAAAAATTAGAGCAAATGTAAATGGACTAAAAACGCTAATCAAAAGCTAAAGATTATAAAACCAAATTAAAACAACAGCAGCAGCAACAATAGCAACATGTTTCTTACAAGAGACAAGTTCAGAGCTTAAGTATAAAGGCAAAGGAATATTGAAAGTAAAATGGTGTAAAATGATATACCATGCAAGTTACCTAAAATAAAGTTGTTGTAGCTATATGAATAACAGAAAAAAATAAACTTTAAGGCAAAGAGCACTACCAGACACACATTTCTTAATGATTAAAGTGTCAATATGGCAGTAAGATATAACAATTCTAAATTTGTAAACATCCAATAATTAACAACCAAATATGTAAGGCAAAAATTGACAAAACTAAAATGAGAAATAAACAACTCCAACTGTAAGTTGGAAATTTTAACAGGCCTCTCTCAGTAACTCATGGAACAAGCAGATAAAAATCAATAAGGATTTAGAAAAATTGAATAACGTCATTAATAAACTTGGAGTCCATTGCACCAAAGAAATTCAGAATTCACATTTGGAATATTTTCCAAAACTGCTAGGCCATAAAGCAGGCCTCAACAAATTTCAAAAAATGGAATAGGACAGAGTATGTTCTGGATCATAGTGCAGTTAAGTTAAAACTCAATAACAAAAAGGTAGAAAAAAATATTGTGAAATTGAGTTATATGCATCTAAATAATTGATAGATCAAAAAAGAAGTAACATTGAAAATTAGGGGAAAAAATTAACTGAATTTTTGTGGGATGCAGCTAAAATCGGGCTTCAAGGGATATTGATAATTTTAATGCATATATTAAAAAAGAAGAAAGGATGAAAATTAAAGGACTAAGTAACCATCTCAAGCACTTAGGAAAGAAAAGAAGATTAAGTACAAAAAGAGTTTTTTAAGAAATATCAAGATGAGAGTAGGGGGAGGGATAAATTAGGAGGTTGGTATTAACATATACACATTACTATATATAAAATAGATAACCAACAAGGAACTACTGTATAGCACAAGGAACTATACTCAATATTTTGTAATAACCTATAAGGGAAAAGAATCTGAAAAGGAATGTGTGTATATATATATATATATATATATATATATATATATATATATACACACACACACACACACACACACACACACACACACACACACACACACGCACACATATATTATACACTGTGCTGTGTACCTGAAACTAACATGATATTGTAACTCAACTATACTTCAACTTAAAAATAAAAAAGAAAGCAGAAATCAGTGAAAGAGAAAGAAATCATATGATAGAGAAAATAAACAAGTTTTTTCTTTCAAAAGTCTAATAAAAATTAATAAAATCTTAGCAAAACTTACTTATAAAAAATTGACTCACACAAATGACTAATTCAGTAATGAAAATGGTAGTTTATTACAACTTCTATAGGCATTAAAGAGCTAATGAGCTCATATTTTTAACAACTTTATGCCAAAAATATTTAATTTCAATTAAACAAACAACTTGCTAGATAAGAAACAGAACATCTGAATAGTACTGCGTATATTTTAAACATTGAATCTGTAATTTGAAAACTTCCCACAAAGAAAGCTCTAGTCCAGAAGTTTTCACCAAACATTTAAGGAAGAATTAACACCAATGTTTTACAAACTATTCCAAAGAATGAAAAAAAACAGGAATAAGCACTTCCCAAGTTGTTTTATGAAGATAGATGCAAAAAAATAAAGAAATTATAGCAAAGTGAATCCAGTGATATGTATAAAAAACCAAGGTGGGTTTGTTCCAAGAATGCAAGGTGAAAGGTTAGTTTAACATTCAAAAAACTCAAGCAATGTAATTCACTACATAAATTATAACTGATAAGAAAAATCAAATGATTATCTCATAGATGCAGTAAAAATTATAAAGCTTAATATACATATTCATGGTAAAATAAATAAATAAAAACTGTTAGTAACTAGGAGTAGAAGGAAACTTCCTTAATCTGATGAACAGTATCAACAAAAGGCTTACAGAAAACATCATACTTAATGATGAAATATTGAAAGCTTTCCCAATTGAGACCCAGAATAAGACAAAGATATCTGCTATTACTTCTATTTAATGTTTATTAATGATTTTAGTCAATGAGTTAAGGCAAGAAAATAAAAATAAATTAAAAGATTTGAAAATTACAAAAGAAGAAATAAAATTGTCATTATTCACAGAGGACATGATTGTGCTCATAGAAAATCAGCAATAATTTGCAGGTAAACTATTACAATTAGTAATGGATTTAACAAAGTCTCTAAAAACAAAATTAATATAGGAAAAGCCATTGTACCTCCATATACTAGCAGCATGCAATTAAAGAGTAGAATTGACTATATGATACTACTTATGATTGATCAAATATCCAGGACTTAATCTAATAAAATAGGTATAAGACCTCTACAAGAAAAATAGAAATACCATTGAGAAAATTTTTAAAAATTTAAATAAATGAAAGTATATATCATGTCAACAATTAGAAAGCTCAATATTGTAAAATTATCAGTTGTCTCCAAATTATGTTCCCCCCACACAGAGACCTACATATACACAGTCATTGACTTAGACAAAGGTGACACTACCATGCAGTGGGGAAAGGATGGCTTTTCAGTAAATAATGTTGGGTAGCTGGAAATCCACATGGAAAATAAAAAGAGTCTTGACCTTTACCTAATATCATTGTCAAAATTTAAATTCCAGGTGGACCATAGATCTAAATGTGAAAGGTAAAATTATGAAATTTCTAGAGCAGTGGTTGGCATATATTTTCTATAGTTAGATGGTAAATACTCAATGCTTTGCAGGCTACATGGTCTCTGTTGCAGCTACTCAACTCTGTTATTGCAGCACAAAAGCAGTGACAGTCAATATGTTAATGCATATGCATAGCTGTGTTAAATAAAACTTTATTTTCAAAACTGGTGGTAGGCTTTAATTTGCCAACACCATCTTATGCATTGTCAACAAAAGCAATATTGCCCCCAGGGGGTTGAAAATAGTTCTCTGGGGGTGAAAAAAATCTTACTCTTTTTATGTATAAAATACAGATATACATAGAGTACATAAACAGATATATAGTATATTTATAGTATTAAAGTTGCACAGTGGAGGGGTGGGTAGTAATTAGGGAAAAAAATGTCAAAGAGATCTCCTTTGGAGGTGTGATATTTTAGTTATCTATCGCTGCAAAACAATATTACAATATAACAATATTTTAGTTATCTATCGCTGCAAAACAATTATCAGTGGCTTAAAGCCACATGTCTGTCACAGTTTTTGTGAGCCAGGAGTCTGGGCATGGCTTAGATGGGTCCCCAAAGAGTGCAACTAAGGCATTGACCAGAACCGGTTCATCTGAAAATTCGCCTAGGGGAAGGATCCACATCCAAGCTCACAAGGTTATTGGCAGAACTCAGTTATTTGCAGGTTTTGGGCCTGAAGACTTCAATTTCTTCCTGGCTGTCATCTAGGGGATACTCTCAGTTCCTTGGGAAGCTTACAATATGGAAACTTCTTCACAATCAGCAAAGCAGAGTCCACTAGCAATCTTTGGTAACATAATGGTGGAAGTGACAGCCCATCACCTTTGCTGTTCTCTGTTGGCTAGAAGCAAGTCACAGGTCCCTCCTGCACTCAAGGTGGGGGGATTACACAAGGGCACAAATACTGGGAGGTGGGGATTATAGGGACCACCTTAGAGTCTATTCATCACAGGGATGGAAAAAAAGGTTGAGAGACATTTTTCTAGAGGATAGCACAGGAGAATGTCTTTATGA
Source organism: Neophocaena asiaeorientalis asiaeorientalis (assembly GCF_003031525.2). Classification (NCBI taxonomy): domain Eukaryota; kingdom Metazoa; phylum Chordata; class Mammalia; order Artiodactyla; family Phocoenidae; genus Neophocaena; species Neophocaena asiaeorientalis. The sequence continues at coordinate 884,669 of NW_020174420.1, read as the reverse complement.
TATCGGGGTAGGCAAAGATTTCCTAAATAGCACAAAAAGCACTAAGTACAGTAGGGAAAAAAAAGATAAATCAGACTACATTAATATTAAAAACTTCTATTCATCCAAAAACACCATTAAGGGAAAGAAAAGGCAAGCAGCCAAATGGGAGGAGACATTAAAATACAGATATCTGACAAAGAAGACAAAAACATTTTTCCAGAATATATACAGAGGTCTTGTAAATCATGAAAGACGGGTAAATGACTAGAGAAAAGAGCAATAGACTTGGATAGGCGTGTCCCCAAAACAGGATTATCTAAATGGTCAATAAACATGAAAATGTGTGTGTATCATTAGTCATAAGGAAAATGTAAATTAAAAACACACCCAACAGGCTAAAGTTATAAAGATAAAAATGCTTGCAAAGATATAGAGGACCTAGAACTCTCAAACACTGCTGGGGTAGTGTGAATTCGTTAAGAATCGTTTTTGGCAGTGGTCTTTGGCAGTAGATCCTTGCCAGTATTTCCTAAAAGTGAACACATGGATATATCTATGGCCCAGTAATTCCACTGCTAGATATATATCAACAGGATATCGTGACGTACTGAAATGCTTATGGCAGCAACATTCATAATAGTTAAAGCTGGAAACAACCCAAATGTTCATCAACAATTGAACAGATAAATGGTGCTGTATTTACATAATGGAAAGCTTTATAGCAAAGAGAGTAAAAGATTTACTGCTTCATGCGCCAGTATGGATCTCACAAAATAATATTGGGCAAGAGTATAGACTATGTGATTCACTTATATAAATTTCAAAAGTAAACAAAAATAATCTATGGTGATAAAAGTCAGAATAGTGATTCCCCTTGGAGGTGGAGGAGCTAGTGACTGGTAGGGGTCATGAGAGGACTTTTGGGGAGCTGGTGATGTTCTACTTTTTGATCTGGATGCTGGTTTTAAGGATTTGTTCATTGAGCTGCACACAAGGGTTTGTGTACTTTTCTGTGTACATGTTGTGCTTCTATAAAAAGTTTACTTAAAAATGATATTCATTGAATTACTAAAACCCAAATACAAAATCTAAATCACCAGTAGACAGAGAAACACAGATTAAAGTAATAATGAAATGTCACTTCATTCAACAACATCTATTTCTAGAGGACATGTGGAGGAAAAGGAACTCTAACATATTGCTGATGGCAATATGAAAAGTTACAGCTGTTATGAAAAGCAATCTTTTCATATATATATATACCTATAACCTAGTGCTCTTACTGCTGGGAATCTGACCATAGCATTAAGAGCACTAGTGTACATAAGGACATATATTCAAGGGCATTTATTGCAGCTTTGTTATTGTGGAAGAAAAACTGGAAGCAAAATTAATTCCTATAAATAGGGGAATAGCTGAGAAAATATGATTTGGCTATACTATGGAATATTATGCAGCTTTTTTTTAAAAATAGGATTAGAAATATACCTTTTGCCGTAGAAGGATTTACATGAGGTTTTATTGAGCAAGATGTAGAAAAGGGTAAATATATTTCCTCTTTATATTTGTATAAAAAATGACAGAGAAACAAAAAAGCTCTTATTATGCATATGACTGTGTGTATGTATGTGCATAGGTAAATCATCATATTAGCATAGAGAAAAATACAGATTACATACTAGTTCACTAACATGGATTAGAGTGCTATTATAGAGGGAGGGGGAAAGAGATGCCAAACAGAAAAGGGAAACAAAAGCAACACATTCATGCTTTTTTGTAACATTACCTGTGTATATGCACAAAGAAATTAAATAACTTTAAAAGACAAAGACCAAATAATAACTTTGTAGTCATTTTATGAAAGAATAAATGAATTAGTTCTTTTGCATCTTCCATGTTTCTAATAATTTCAGACATTAAAAAAAACTTAATCCTGGGTTATGAACTCCAATATTTTCTTCTAAATATGACTGAACTGTTTATCTTCTTTTTTATTTTCATTTAATGTTTAATACATTTTTACTTAAAACGTTTGTCTTGAAAATGTTCGGTGTAATAATTAGGGCTTGCCCCACCTTTCCTTGCTTTATTTTTTCATAGCACACATTGCCAAGTGAGAGCATACCATCTGCTCACTTACCTCCAGGCTTCCACACTGACTGGAATTTGCATGCTCTGAGGCAGGGCTTGGGTCTAGTGTCTACCACTGTGTCTCCAGTGTCTGGAGGAGCGTCTGGCAAACACGAGGTGCTCAATCAATGCTTGAGCAGATTTATTAATGAATGCCTTTTCTAGTTTGACTTCTCTATACTTGAGTTCATTTCGTATGCTCAAGAATGTATTCAGCACATGTTTAAAGAGTGCTTACTATGCTAGAAATAGGAATAATTACTGACCTAGAAATAGGAACAAACAAGGGAAGAAGACATGGCCCATTCTCCCAAAGCAACAAACATTCCAACTGGAGAAGAGACCAGAAAAGTCAGTGACTACATAGAACCATATGACAGTGCTAAGCATAATGGACTAATGGAGTGCCGGGGAGGGGCACTTCACTCCTAATTCAGCCTAGTTGGTGGTGCAGGTGTGCAGAAACTTCCAGAAAACAGTAATCCCATGAGAGAAGGCACCAAGCCTGGGAGGGAACAGTTCTGGCGGTAGAGAGCAGGGCCCGGTGGCTGGAGCCAGAATGCTCAAGGGAATGCCACAGGGAACTTGGCTACAAGTAGCTGGACAGGAAGGCTGACAAGGAAGGGCTGGGAATAGTTTCTGGGTCAGCATGAAGCTCATTATCAAATCACCTCAATACAGGCATGGCTGACTGTCCACTGAGGGATCCAGGTAGAATTATGGCAAAGTTCTTGTTCTTTTGCCTCTGCCAAAGTTGAGCTTGAGAAGAATGGGTTGAGGCAGCTTGGTACTGACTCCTCCACACCCATTTCCAGCAGAGTTTTCTGGGTTAGCACTCTCCTTTGAATCATCTCTGGGCCTCAGCAAGTAGATTTTTGCTTAGGGAAGGTGAGATTCAAGGCCTTGAGATGCTACTGCAGGACCCAGGTCTGTTGGTTTTCAGCTGAAGAGAGCTTCTAAAGGCCCATTGGTACATCGGATTCCTAGGTCAGGGCTATTTTCTCATCTCTGAGTCAGTGATGAGCTGAGAGCACCTCTTCCCTGAGCAACAGTTCTATCTATATACCTTATATGAATTCTCCTGTCAATTAGTTGTAATGGCTTTTTGCTTAGTGCACTAATCCCCCTTTCCCAGCACTCCTGGGGTTAGTATCAACAGTTACTATGAATTGGGTTATTACTGTAGCTCATTAAATTTTCACAAGAGTCCTATGAGGTAGTCAGTGTTATTATCCCCATTTCCCTGATGAAGAAACAGAAGGATAAGTAACTTGCACGAAGCCATGCACCCAGAAGGTGACATGGTTGCATTCCCTGACATCCCAGGCTTTACAAGTTCAGGAAGCCACACATGCTATACTTCTCCTTAATCCCTGATTCATAGAACTCTAAGCTACTGTCCCTCCCCAGCTCGGCCTGGACTTCCTGGGGAATATTGGTGAGTTCTCCAAACGCCTCCTGAGTTCTTCCCACCTCCAGGCAGCATCTGGCTCTGGAACACTGCTTGTTCTTCTGAATGTTGCCTTTGTAGGCTCAAGGTCAGCTTCCCTCAAGATGCTCCTGCTCTCCTGGAACCAACTCTTCCCCAAGTATGAGAAGAACACTCCTGCCGTTCCTCTGTTGATATAGAACCTAACACAGACTGGCTGAGGGGTAGGCTATGACAGGCAGGATTGCTGCACAAAGGGTTTATACTGAATGTTAGTGATGGTTACCCTGAGTCAACAGGTCCAGGCCCCTTCACAGGGACCCACTACTGCCCTCCTCTTTCTCTTGATACTTGCCCGCCTCTCTCGGGTAGAGGTCAGCCTCCGTGCCTCGCCCGCATCTGCTACCTGTTACTAAGTCTGCCCCGAAAGAAGTAGCCTTGAGCATGATGGCCCAACCCAAGATCCAACTGAGTCATATCCCAAGGCCTGCAGCCACGAGGCAGTTTTCCCTCACTCAGTTCTCCGACCCACCTTTCAAGGTCTTATTTTTCAGTCCTGTGATTAACATTTGACAAGGATGAATGACAATGAGAAATCAGCTTCCCTCAAGAAAAACCCAACCCAACCCACAAGGATACGATTGCCCTTTGACCTATAAAAGATGTCTGAAATCAAAGTTACAAATCAAGACATTTCCCAGACTCCAACCTATTTAGTCTTGAAAAATACCATCTGTGAGCTATCAAAAGTCTAAGCCAACACTGAGCCACTCCTTTCTTCTCTTCTCCAGCAACAAGTGTTGACCAGACTTGTACAGGCTTTCTGTCATCTTCAGAGTCTCCTCTAAAAAATGCCTCCTGAGAACAAGCAATACTATACCAAGAAAGACAGCCTAATCCAGTAGTTGTGAAAGAGGCATTCCTTTAAGTGTTTCTGCAGAAGTGCAACTCTAACCACCCTCCCCACTTCCATCACTCTTGTTCAAGATAGACTGTTAACATTGTTACGCAGATACTTAGCTCTTTGGAAATCCATTCCCTTTGCTTTGCTTAATCACAGGGCTATTGCCCAATAATGAATCCAAGAACCCACCTATAGCAACAAAGAAAATCACTTGAAGCTTCGACCCTCTTTACCAGGACTATGTAAACCCCAGGACCAATTCTCAGTTTGAGGATCAAGCTTTGAATGCCTTGGCCTTCTCGTCCCTCAAGGGAGGAAACCTCTGCAAGGAGGACGTTTCCAAAGCAGATGATCTAAAAGTGATAGTTGCTAACATCCTGTGTGCTAGGCACCGTACCAAGCGTGCCCCCTTGTTTTCCAACAAGAAGAGTGAAACTCAGAGAGGTTAAGTGGTTTGCCCAAGGTCCCATAGCTGATAATTTGGAGATCCAGTATTTGAACCTAATCAGTCTGGCTCCAGCCCCCTTAACTGCGACCTACAGGTAAGGAGTGAGAGCCTAGGCGGGGGAGGAGAGTCACTGAAGATTCACTCCTCGTCCATAAGCAGACTGTGTGTACCATGACATTCTCCTGGTACAGACTGATAAATCCATGTCCCTCCATGGTTCTTATAGATAGCTCTGCGATGAGACCTCCATTTCCCTACTGTCAAGGGGAACCGCTGAGTGTGGTTCCTTTGGTCCACTTCTCAACATTGCTATTTCTGCCAGATCTGGCTCATCCCCCAGGGCTGTCATCTGCTGCAGACGCTCACTCCTGACAGCTAAGTGGGCCCTGCTGTCACTGCAGTTTCCCATCAACAATGTCTCTCTGGAGGCTGCAGGAGTAAGTTGAGGGAAGGAATTGGTCAGCCGGAAGGGGAGAAAGGAATTCAATCCGGCTCAGTGGAAGTTGCCAGCTTGATTCATTTCTTTCTATTTTCCTTCCTCAACAGAGTCCTTTCTCATGCCCAAGGGGCTCTCCAAGGGCTCTCTTCTCCCCTTAGTCTACCAAACATCCTATTTGTTTTGGATACAGAGGTGCAGCCTGACAACTCTTTATGGTATTTTTTTTTTTTTTTTTTGCGGTACGCGGGCCTCTCACTGTTGCGGCCTCTCCCGTTGCGGAGCACAGGCTCCGGACGCGCAGGCTCAGCGGCCATGGCTCACGGGCCCAGCCGCTCCGCGGCATGTGGGATCTTCCCGGACCGGGGCACGAACCCGTGTCCCCTGCATCGGCAGGCGGACTCTCAACCACTGCGCCACCAGGGAAGCCCTATTGTATTTATTAATCAGGCCCATCAGCACTGTGTTTAGTAGACAATCCTTTGCATATGTGGTATTGGTTAAGTGTATGAGCTCCTTTATTTAGTATCTTTTACACAAGAGGTAACTTTAAATGAATTCATGTATTAGATGAATTAAGTCTCAGAACAACAAATATCATTGCAAATGTGATTATAGAACCATGGTTGATAATGTTTGAGAGTTCTTAGAAAACTAGAGAGGACCACGAAACAGAAGACCAACAGATGTTGAATATTTTTCATGTAGGAAAGATAGATGGCATGTGGGAATTGCAGACTGATGACTGTGACACCTCTTACCAGCAAAACACCAGAATGGAGTAATAAACAGATTCCGTACTCTAAATTGCTATGCATAAACATGGATTCTCAAGGAATGAATAGCTCACACACAATAACCTCGTTGATTTCCACTTGGTTATTTGATTTATGAGTTAGACAGCAGTATGAGCGTGGTTCCTCCTTGCTTTAGTGAGCCATTTGACAAAGCGTCTCTGGAAGTTTTAGTATAGGAGATAAAGAAATGTGAGTTGGCTACTGATACATTAGGTAAATGTGTATCTGGCTAAACAACAATACCTAAAGGATGTTGATAAAATATTTTTAATCAGCAACTCAGACAAAAGTATTTATGACATGTTTATCAGATTTGCCAAGAATGCCAAACTGGGAGGAATAACTAATAATTAGATGATGAAACTGGGATTCCAAAGTTTCTGGATAGAGTGGAACTTAGACTAAAGCTAACACTAACAAAGTGAATGGAAGCAGTGAAAAGTTTTTCATTTAGGTAACAAAAAAGCAATAATATAAGCACAGGAAGAGTGGACATGAGTTAGCAGTAATTCCTTGTGTTAGATGGGCATGCTTTGGGCTGCATGTAACAAAAATACATGTTCAAGATGGATAAGATAATTTATCATCTCCTATAACAAAGAAACAGAGGGAAAGTATCTGCAGGTGTGAAAGTTTTACTTCTCTGAAAGCAAAGTGGTTCTCAACCAATGGGGGTGGGGGTGGGGGTACTTTCCCCCAGGGAATATTTGACAATGTCTGGAGACATTTTTGGTTGTCACAACTGGGGAGATGGTGTGTGCTACCGGTATTTAGTGGGGAGAGAGAGGCCAAGGATGTTGTTAAACATCCTACAAAGTATAGCCTCCACAACAAAGAATTATCTGGCATAAATGTCCATAGTCCTAAGAAACTCTGATTTAGAGTAATCTTCACCTGGGAGAGTTGAGGGATTGCCTTCCCAAAAGTCACATGAGAGAGGGGTGGATATGTGAACAAACCTGTGGTTTGTTAGGAAGGAAGAAGGGAAGAGATGAATATCTGAATATTGGGGAGTCTGCCATAAAGACTGTATACTCATATTAAAAATATCTATTGCTTTCATTGACTATGATCCAGGGTCATTGCTAGCCCATAGAAGGTCTCTGTATGAATTAGAAAAGGCACCCCCTTCCTCAGACACTTTACTGCCATCTGCTGGAAATTATTATAAGAAATATATAAATCTACAATCTGTTGTAAATAGAGCCCCCTAGAGTTGTGCAGTATGTAAACTCACTATACATTAGAGCATCCCTTCTGTGAGTCTGGTATGACCGAGCTATGTTAAATGGCAGTTGAAGGAGTAGCTTAGGACTTTACAAACAGGAGCTGTATGTCCCAAGTAAGGAAAGTAAAAAATCTCACTGTATTCTGTATTAGACCATAGCTAGAATTCTTGGTTAAATTATAGGTTCCATAGTTTAAGTTAAAAAAGAAAAAGACCAAAAGAAGATGGACAGGAGGAAGAAGAGTCAATAAGTCATAATATATGAAAAATGGTTTAAAAAAATAGGAACTGGAGACAAAGAGCCTGAAGAAGAAAACACGAGAAGTGAACTGGAGAGTGCTCTACAGTTACTTAAAGGGCGTTAAAGAGAGAGAGATCAGGCTAAATCTGTGCTTCTCCAAAGGACAAAACTGAATCCAATGAGTGGAACCACAGAATCATGAGATCTTAAGGCTTGATGTTCAATTAATCAACTCCCACAAATAACATCTACATTCCTTCTACAGTGCTTCCCAGCAGTCATCCCACCAGGGCACCTTCAGTCAATCCTAAAGATTTTGTTCGTTACACTGAACTCTGTCTCCTTTGACTCCCATCCATCATTCCCAGTCTCCTCAGCTGCTCTCTGATGACAAGTAGGTTTCAGAGAGTCAGATTTGCTTTACCTAGGGAAGTATGCTTTTACCAGGGTTTCCACTCAAGGTCTATCAAATAGAAGATGGACAAACATTTGTCAGGATCAGATTCCTCATCTTCAAAAAAACATGTTAAATCTAGATCTCCAAGTTCTATCCTAGTATCCAAGTGGATTATGGTCTCTGGGTTACAGAATTAGGCATATGATGTTCAACTATGTTGCTGCCAGGTTTTCCCTCCCAATTCCTCACCTTTCTTGTACACATTTGCACAATTTGGCACTTGAATTGACCATAATTAAGTTAATTGGTCCCCAATTGATGAACCTTCAGGTTGTTTCCAATTTTTCATTATTTCAAACCATACATATAAACATCCTTATATATAACTTTTTAGTTCTCAGAAATGGAATTGCTGACTAAAAGGGACAGACACTGCAAACTTAGTCTCCTTAACAATTCACATCAATACTCTTAATCCTTCCTGTCAAGCTGATAAATTTTAATTTGAATTTCTATGAGCATCTTCTCTCATATTTATTGATTTCTATGAATTTCTTTTCATAATCCTTCCCCTTTTTTTCTGAGTTATCAATATTTTAAAAAAATTCTTTATGTATTGTGATTATTAATGATTTTTTTCTGGTATATATATTACAAATGTTATTTCCAGTTTTGCATTTGTCTTTTAAAGTCTATTTAGGTCTTTCACTGGACATAAAAGTTTAATAAAATCTGACATTGCTTCATTTTATAACTTTTAGGTTTTAAGTTATGCTTAGAGAGGTGTTACAAATGGAAAGATTATGCAAGTACTCTCCAATATTTTAATGGTAAGATGCTTTACATTTAATTACTTAATAAAATTTATTTTTGTGTATGGTGTCAAGAAGCTATAGACACCATATTTTTTTCAAATGAATATCTACATATTCTGACACCATTTATTTAAAAGATTCTGCCTCTATTAATATGATTGCAACCTTTTGTGTACTTCACATACTTAGTTCTTTTTATATGTGTATGTACATCCATCTATTTTTACACTCTTTATTCTCTTCGATTAATCGTTTTCTTGTTCTGTATCTCTGTCATACAATTTTTATTACTGTATTTTATAGTACTTTCTGATAGCTCATAAAACAAACTCTCTCTTTATTTATTTTTTTTACAAAACTACAATTGATTTGCCATGTTCAAATGTTAAAATCGCATTGGTTTTTTATTGGAATTAAATTAAATTAACAGAGCAATTTGGGAAGAATTGACATTTTTACACAATTAAATCTACCCATCCAAAAACTTATTGTGTCTCTCCATTTATTAATTCAAATATTCTTCTATATCCTTTTTAAAAAGTATATAATTTGTTTCATATACATCATATACATTTCTTATTAAAGTTGTTACTAGATATTTTGTAGTTAAGCATGCTCTTTGAATGAGTTGTTTGGTTTCTTTTTAACATTTTATTTTCTAACAGGTTGTTGTTGGTATTCAGGAAGCCCACCTGGCTTACAAGGAGTTTTCATCAAGACCAGAATTTAACTTTAGCCAAATAACATTCTGCCATCTATTGAGATCATCATGATTTTTTTCCTTAATCTATTAACATAAATTAATGAATCGCTTAACATTGAATCAGCCTTGAATGTCTGGAATAATTAAGCTTGGTATTTTTCTCTTTTAAAAGTTGTATTGATATATTGAAAGTTCCAATGATTTATTCAGGATTTTTATACTGCCATAAATTGGTTCATATTTTAGTGCTCTCTTTGTCAGATTTTAGCATTAGGGTTAAATGAGTCTCATAAAATTGTTCTGGAAGGGCTTTATCTCTAAGTATAGATAAGAAATATCTGCCCTTTGGAGATCTGATAGAACTCACGTGTAAAACCATCTGGACTGAGGCTACATATTTTATTACCTTTACACTTTCTTCTGTGCTTATTGATATTTTTAGGCCTTCTGTCTTCTCTTGAACTAATTTTGCTATTTACATTTGTCATGAAAAGTGCCCATTTCATCTAGAATTTCAACTTTACAGACATAAATCTATATAACACTAACTTTAAAAAGTTTTTCCTCCATATATGTAATTATATCCACTTTCTTATTTATAAAATTGTGTATTTGTATTCTTTTTCACCCTTTCCATTTTTATCTTGCTTGTCCTGAAAGAGTTTTTTTCTATTTTATAAAACTTTTCAAAGAAATTCCTCATGAATAGTAACCACATCTGCAGTGTTCATCTCAGGATCCCCAGGGGTTTTGTGCAGCACCTGGCACAACTTTGGCACACAATAAATATTTACTGACAATGTAAATCAATAGAGTTTTGTTTTGGCTTTCTATATAAATTCTTTTTTTCTTTTCTTTCTAATGTTTCAATTTCTTCCTTCTACTTTCTTTTGATGTTTTGTTGTTTCTTTTCTAGTTTCTGAAACAACTCTCAAGCACTCCCTTTCAATGTTTTATTTTTAATAAAATAATTAAGGTAATGAATTCTACTGTGAGTGCAGCTTTGGCTTCACCTCATAAGTTTTGATATATTATTTTCTTTGTTATTAATTTTTCAATAGAAAATAATTTTAAAATTGTTGCTAAGTGATTCCATTTTTAGAAAACTTTTTGGTTTTTAACAGTTATTCCTAGTTTTATTGCACTGTGGTCAGTTTTGGAAATTTATTGAGGATTTTTTAATGTACTTATACATGGTTAATTTTTGTAAATGATTCACAGGTATTTGAAAAGATGTATTTCTATATATGGGGTATAAAGTTCTATTAAACACATTAAATCAAATTAACTGTGTTATCTAAATCCTTTTGAACGTCTGTCCAATTCTGACAGAGATGTACTGGTACCTCCCACTATGGCTATGATTTCATTAAATTCTTGCATTTCTAGCAGTTTATACCTTTCTATACTTAGCTTTCAAAGCACAAAGTTTCATTAATATTGGATATTTTCATTGATTATACTTTTTAAAAATAAATTTATTTATTTATTTTTGGCTGTATTGGGTCTTCATTGCTGCACGCAGGCTTTCCTCTAGTTGCATCGAGTAGGGGCTACTCTTTGTTGCAGTGTGCAGGCTTCTCATTGAGGTGGCTTCTCTTGTTGAGGAGCACAGGCTCTAGGCACGCAAGCTTCAGTAGTTGTGGCTCAAAGGCTCTAGAGCGCAGGCTCAGTAGTTGTGGTGCATGGGCTTAGTTGCTCCACGGCACGTGGAATCTTCCTGGACCAGGGCTCAAACCCTTGTCCCCTGCATTTGCAGGCAGATTCTTAACCACTGCACCACCAGGGAAGTCCTATACCTTTTATAAATATAAGTTATTCCATTTTTTCCAATCTAATTTTTTGCCCTGAATTCTATTTACTCTGATACTGATATTGCCATCCCTTCTTCCAATCCTTTTCCTAATTCCCTCTCTCTCTTTCTCCCTTTCTGGTGCACATTCATTTCCCAATATATCTTTATCCACATCGTTATTTTTCACATTTTATATCAGTTTGGTTTACATGTTTCTCTTATAGACAGCACAATACTGGATTTGGCTTTTACAACCAATCTAAGATTTTTTTTTTCTGTAAATAGAGAATTTAACTTAGTTACATTTATTATCATTTTTATGTTTGATCTGATTCCTGATATTTTACCTTCTAGTTTGTATTTATTAATAAGTTCTATTTTCCTTTCTTAAGTTTTACTGTATAAATTTTTGGTTCTTTTTATTCTGCAGTAGTTTCAAAGTCCTACATCCTATTACTATCTTATGATGTGTTATCTCTAATTTTTAACAAATAAATCTGAATAAAATATGCACCTTAATAAACAGTGTCTCAAAAAACAAAATGAAAATTTGAATATGCTTTTTAAAATTTCTTTCCTGTGTCTCCCTACTTCCCAGATTTTTACACTTATGTTTTTCTTCTTCTTATAATCCTTCCATAATACTTGCATTAAATTTCCAAATCTCATTACTAACACATTCATTTGGATTAAACTATTTCTTATATCCTGGATCTTCCTTCACCTGGATTTATTTTTCTCTGATTCATTTTCTGTTTTGTTTCTCCTCAACCCCTCTGCCTTGCCCTTCCAGAAAGGGAATGCAGGTATTTTGACTTCTCTGTTCTAGAAATGCTTTTCTTTGTCTCTCACCTATGAACATCAGTTGGGCTGGTATAGATTTCCAAGTCACCATCATTTCCTCTAGTAAAGGTAGGTGAGTGATGGCTGCCAGGCTTCAGAGGTGAGGTGTGCCTGGGGTGGGGACAGACTTGGACCACAATGGTTTCCTTTCAGGCTGGGTGGGCAAAGAGCAGAGCAGCAGGCCACAGTTCTCAGTAAAAGGCTCACGGCCGTAACAGCTCCCCACCTCATCCTCAAGTGGTATGTAGCCTGGGGGCTATAGAGTGCCTTGGCCAACAGCTGGGATGAAGAGCTCTGGGCAGCCCTGGAAGACCATTAGGTTTCTGCTGATAGCTTCCTGGCCTCCTACTGAGAGAACTTCAGGGCACACGTGTCTTTAGCAAAGACAATGATGTCAGCAGGAAGAAGGAAAGGAGTTGCCACTGTGGGTGCTTTAGGGGATTTCACCATCTTTCAGATTCCTTTCAATTCTCCATATTTGTGGTACTGCTCAGAGTTTGTGGTACTGCTCAGAGTTTGTGGTACTGTGGCCCTGCCACACCCACTTTATTCTTCAGTCCACACTGAGACATGGTAAGGAAAACATGTAAAATGAATCCACCACTCTCACCATGGAGAAGTGACCCAGTTTCCAGTCATGTCCTTTCAGTTTGCCAGCAAGACTGTCCTGCCACGCACCCCTGTTTGCTGACCCTGTTGCTGCAAGCACTGGGTCCTTCAAAGTTTTGTAGGGAAGGCCACTCCTCTCACTTTCAGGGGCAATTTCTTCACCTATAATGCATGCTCACCTGTGTGCTGATTAGCTGTCCCTCCAACCTGACACTATCTGCTTCATTTCTTCCAGAAATTTCTATAAATGTCTTCTCTTTTCATAGCAGCCTCCTCTGTTTATCAGTGCTGCTATGGACTTTTCCTAACTCTTGCTCTTATTGGTCGCCATCTCCCAATGGTCTCTCATTGGTCATTTCAGTGCCTCTTTGGGAGGTTAGAAGTGCCATCCTGGAGCTGCTTCATGATGGTCCAGAAGGAGTACAGCACTCAGAGGGAGCTAGGGAGTGGGCACCGTGCTGGGAGACCAGGATGTACAAGGTAAGCCGTATGAAAGTTCATGGCCCATTGTGGGAGACAGAAATAGCTGGACCATTGGCATCATTGGCCGGTTGGACAGGTGTGGCCTGAATCAGGGTTGGGAGATACTGGTCTGCAGAAGCCAGATCCCGAAGAGCTGGCATGTGATGCCAAAGAGTTTGAACTTTGCTCTGCAGACTCTGGGAGTTGTAGAAAAGGAAGTGAGGTAATTCGGTTTTGTGTTTTAGAAACATCACTGTGATGACAAGGTGGAGGAGGTTGGATGGATGCTGAGAAGCAAGAGGTGGGGAGGAAACAACTGCAACAAAGGAAGGGAAGAAGGAGCTTCTGAGCCCCTGAACTAGGACAGTGGCCTCAGACACTGACAGCATGAGATGGATTCCAGAGATAATAGGGAACTATAATCACTCGAACCTGGAGACCTATTGGATATGGGGGTAAGGCAGAGGGTAGAGTCAGGAATGACTCAGAGATTTCTGGTTTGGGCAACTCAGAGGATTATGTCTCTATTCATCAAGATAGAGAATACAAGAGGAGAAGCTGGTTTGGGGGGAAGTTAATGAGTTCATCCTTGAAATTACTGCTTTTAAGTTGCCTGTAGAGTGACAGTAGGTTGGGCCAACAGTTGGGTCTGGAGCCCAAGAAAGAAGATGTATCTGGGAGTCATTAGAGTGTGTGATAGTTAATGGCAACATGGATGGGATTGTCCTGGGAATATGCAGAGTGAGGAAGGCTGGCTTCATGGGTGTGTGACCACACAGAGCCCTGTGCTCAGAAGGGCCCCATGCTTGGTTTAATGCTCTGCTGTCGCCATCTTGGATTTCTTAATTTTCAAAGTAGGTGCTCCATATTTTCATTTTGCACTGGGCCCTGCAAATTATGTAGCAATTTTTGCAGGTAAGAAGGACAAAGACAAAAATGTTCTGAAGCACCAAGCTGAAAAGGGTGGGTGGTACAAGAGAAGCCTGTGCCAGGTGGGAGGAGATACAGGAGAGGTGGGTCGTGGAAGCAAAAGGAGCGAGGACTCCGGAGTGACCGTCACGCAGAGGAGTTCTTAAAGACCTGTGAGGGGCTGGGAGCAGCAGCTGGCTCACACTGTTTGAGAACGAAAAGGACGAGGACATGTAGACAGAGAAAGTAGACAATACAGATTTCTAGTTTGGTGATAGTGTGGAGAAAGATCCAGAATCAGAACACTTTTTACCTCTTCTCTTGCTGCTCTTGTGGTTCAAACGCTCATCAGCTCTTGCCTGGACCACAGTGTTCTCCTAACTCCTCTCCCTGCTTCATCCTTGCCCTGATTGTCACAGTAGTTGTGCCGAAACTTAAGTCAGAACATGCCACACTTTTACTCAAACCCATCAAAGTCTCCTCCTCTCAGAAGATCATCAAGTCTTTATTGTGGCCTGGGGTCAAGGACTTGCTGCTCATCTCCTGCCACACTCCTCACTGGTCAGCTCCAGGCACACCAGCCTTCTTGAGTCCCTTCAACATTCTCAGCTTGCCACCAAGCTTTGCGCTAGCCAGCCCCTCAGCCTGGGATGCTCTTCCACCATGGACACCCCGAGTACCTCCGTCTCTTCCCTGAGCTCGGCTCAAAAATCTCCTCTCACACATATACACTACCAAAAGTAAAATAGAGAGCTAGTGGGAAGCAGCCACATAGCACAGGGAGATCAGCTCGGTGTTTTGTGATCACCTGGAGGGGTGGGATAGGGAGGGCGGGAGGGAGGGAGATGCAAGAGGGAAGAGATATGGGGACATATGTACATGTATAACTGATCCACTTTGTTATAAAGCAGAAACTGACACACCACTGTAAAGCAATTATACTCTAATAAAGATGTTAAAAAAAAAAATCTCCTCTCAGTGAGATCACCCCTCGCCAGGCTGTCTGTCCCCTAGTCCCCCTGCCCTGCTTTATCTTCATCACAGCCCTTAGCATCACCTGATTTTGTGTTGTTATTTTTTTCACTTTTTTCTCTCCATCCCTTGGAAAGTAGATGCTGAGCTTCTTTCACAGTTGATCTGTTTGGCCAGCCTTGTGGAAGAATGGCGGCCCTGGGGACAGCTGGAGCTTTATGGACCTGACTTCCCAAATCAGAAATTAAGGTATGTTGTCTAGTGATGGGGAATATTCATTTG
The DNA here is from genome assembly GCF_003031525.2 of Neophocaena asiaeorientalis asiaeorientalis. NCBI lineage: Eukaryota > Metazoa > Chordata > Mammalia > Artiodactyla > Phocoenidae > Neophocaena > Neophocaena asiaeorientalis. The sequence goes on along the minus strand of NW_020174420.1, from coordinate 869,287 downwards.
TTTGTTTGTCTGTTTGTGTATATACCTCTTTGTTTCACAAAAGAATTTAAGGCAGCTTATAAAGATGCATAAAATTCAGTGAGATGACATAAATTAGAAGCAGGTGAGAAAGAAAAAAATGAAAAAGCAAGGGTAAAGCCATAAAATGGAGCCAAGGATGGGACCAATACAAAATAAACATACCATAAACTTTGATCCATTTGCTAGGGGTGGGCCACAAATTTGGCTCTAAAACTTCTAACAGCCAGTGCCAAGATGAAACACGATCAGCTGCACAATTCCCAGGAACCTCAAGATTAAAGCAAACTACTTGCCTAGGAGAAACACCAGCATTCCTGATGTCCCAGAGAACAGAAAGAAATGTCTCCTTAATCTCTCCTCTCTGCCCCCAGCACACACACACACACACAAAGAGGACAGCGGATAAGACAGCGGGCAAAGCACTCAGAGGCATCTTTGCAGCAGGCACGGCTGTCAGCTTTGTTTCTTACATTCGTCAGCGGGGCAGAGCAGAGTCTGCCTAATGTGAAATGCAGTTAGTTGAGGGGCTAGGGATGTGGGGTTCGGTACAGCTACACGAGTTCCCGATGATCTGAATTTGTCCAGCAGTAGATGTCAGAGCAAATGACGGAGGGTGCTGTCTGCAGATCCCTAAAATGCTTTTGAAGGAAAGTGTCTCTGGGCCAGATTCAGGCAGACAGTGGGGACTTTAAGTTCTCATGACTGGCCTTCCCTGAAGCCCTTCCAGGTGACAAAATTTTGTATCAGACCCAGTGAGCCACCAGATGTCCAACTGGAGAAGGTTGGACATCTTCTTGTGAAAATCAAACAGGCCCAGAAAATAATGATGGACTCAGTGACACGTGGCGAGTGACTTGAGCCTGGGAACATTTTAAACCAGAGCCAGCTAAACACCAACCCGCTTTCTTGTGTGTCAGTGAAGTCTCCTGGATGCATAGTTCTGAGCAGTCTCCTTCCTGCTAAACCTTCCAAGATAAACCATTCGTGAAGTGCAACGCAAGGAAGCTTGGAGGAGACCTGTGTGGGATGATTCACTGACGTTAAAAGCCCAGGGATAGCACCCAAAATAATGATTTTGCTAATAAAGTATTTGATCTGAGGTCTTTCTTTCTGGCAACAATTAGATAGCAGGGCCAGATGTCTCCTGGGTCCGAATGCTGAAACCAAGCTGCCCCAGAAAATCTAGACTATGGGCTGCCAGGAGTTTGAACAGAGATGGGGTAGCCCCTCCCCAGGCCTGGGCCACACTCCTGATAAGGATCCCAGTCACCTCCCAGCCTCCCCTGGACGTTGAAAGTTTCCAAGATAACAAAGTGCCCCTCCTCTGAGTTCCTGGGAAGGAAGGCACTAGGGAAATAAAAACCAAGCTCTGGGTGAAGAGCTCCAGGAAGACCTGAATGGCAGGGCAGGCTCCAAGCCTGCCAGACCTCCCCAGCCCTCAGAGCCCCAGCTCCCAAAACTAAGTTCTCAGCTCTGGGACCAGGTCAAAGAAATGCGTTGGCAGTCCTTCTATCATCTTCACTAAATCTTTCTTGACACGATTAAAACATTCTGTCAAATCCACAAATATTGAGCACATTCACCAGCCTAAGTCTGACGTATCTGGAGCCCTAGGAAGCCCCGGGCTCGCTCACGGCCACCTTTCAGCTTCCTGGCTCTGCCAGAGCTGCCTTTCAACCTCCAATGCCTTGTGCAGAATCAGCCCCTATGGGGGCTCTGCCCTCTCCGTCTCAGCTATCCCTCCAGCCCCCTCTGTCCTCTGGGCTTGACCTGAGTGCATTCTCTCCACCTTCTCACTCTTTCGCTGGCTCTTCGGGGTTAGTCATAATAGCCCCTTACTGGCAGGGCAGGAGATCTCCTGATGTGCCCCACAACCACAAGGAGGTGGGTGATTGGAAGCTAATTGTTATCTCAATTTTGCAAATAATCAGGCTCAAAAATCATCCCATGGTTTTCTCACAGCTATGCTATGAGTGAGTGTTCAGGTGGGCGACAGAGCTCCAAACTCCAGGCTCCCGGCCTGCAACTCACCACTCCCACCCAAAGCCAGCCACCTTTCAGGAGAGGTCAGCCTCCCGCAGGGCCACTGGAGCGCACAGTGGACAGGGGCGTGTGAGGGCGATCAAGGCGAGAGGGCGGGCTAGGGTGGTCTTTGGGACACGATTGCCACCACACCTCCTGCTTCACTTCATGGTGCCAGGGAATGACTCAGCCAGAGGCAACTCAAGAGTTTTCTTATTGCCACCCTTCACTTTACAGCCGAGAGCACTGAGGCTCAGAGAGAGGTAGGGGAAACAAGCTGTGTTCCTATGCAGAGTGTCCATGCCACGATCAGAGCCGGGCAAAGTGCAAGGGTCAGTCAGAATCGGGGGATGATAGGGATTCTCACTCACACGCACATACCTCCCCTCCACCTCCCACGAGTCTGTGCCACCCCGTATGAGTCCTGGCTACTAGGTCTTCCGGGAAGAGTGTAGGGCTGGGTGTCAGTTCCTTCCAGTCTGGACAGCTGACCATCTGGATGGCCTTGGCCCTGCCCTTTAACCTTGGAGAGCCTATTCTCAGCCTTTACCATAAAGGAGTTGACCTGAATGAGTCCTACGTCCTTCTGGCCTCAGTGTTCGTCATACGATTCCAGAACTTCCTTTAGGAAAGTAGTAACCTCCTCGGAGATACGAGACGTGGCTGAGTGAGGTAGACCCCATGGGGGTCTGAAGGAACAGGTTAAGCATCGGATTGCAGTGGGAGCTGGGGGCAGGAAGGCTGCCTGGAAGAGGGTGGGAGGAGGAAGGACCCTGAGGGGAAAGAAGAGCAGGAGCCCTGGGTCAGGGAGAAGCCTTCAAGCTGTGGCCGGGCCAGTGCGGGGCTCCGCGGCTGCAGCCCAGGCCAAGGCCCCGGAGTCCTCGAATGGCCAGTCCCTTCTGCCTCCAGATGGAGAAGCCGAGGCCCACCTTTAACTTGTATCAACCTGGAATGGCTCTTGCCGGACATTTTTACAGGCAGGGTCTGGTCGCAGCTTCACAATCTACCTGTGCAATTGGGGTTGAGAGCCCCAGTTTGCAGGCCAGAAAACGGAGGCCAGAAAAGTGAAGTCAGGGCAGAACTGGGACAGAAGCTGGGATGGCAGGGCCCGGGCCGGTGCTGTACCCCCTGTGTGGCCTTGTACACCCCCAGCACATCGTGAGCAGACCCCCATGTCTCGGACTTAATGAATGTAAACGCTTAGCTCGTAGAGAGAGGCTTGGAATCTAAGACGGCTTCCGGTCAGAAAACCACAGGTGTTCTGCCCCAAATGTCCACATTTTGTGTTCAGTACTAAACTCACCCACACGCTAATCTTTTCATTCATTTCACTCATGAAACCCCACATGTAATGAGTTCCGTTTGTGCACCAGGCTCTGGGCTACATTGTAGTTTTACAGTTTCTCTAGGGCACAGGCATTAAAACTATCTTGCATGTTATTATTATGTGGCACTCAAGCATCACTGGAATGTCTAAACATTCCCAAAACCCTTGCGTGAACCCCCAAAACCCTCAGGAAAAGCTGTGTCACATCAGGGCGAGGGGCGGAGCCTGTGGGAGCTGGGAGGAGGATGGAGAGCGGGAGCCTGAGAGACCTGGCAAAGCAAGGAGGTAATCGCGGGAGAAGTCCCCTGCCATCATTACAGAGGATCTTAATTAAGATCCCGGGAATAGAGACAGCTGCTGTGGGAACCAGATCTGGCAGGGATGGCGAGGCTGCCTGGAGGTGCTGAGTGTTCGCTCCTTACCTGTCATTAGGGAGTGGGAAATCGCCCCACAACAAAGCCGGCCAGGAAGGAATGTGACAGATGCCATTCACCTTAAAAACAGTGATGAAAATAAATGTCAGCGTCTGCCAGACATTGTGTGTGAAAACTCCTGAGGGGAAGGAGATCCCCAGAGAGAGGTGAGGTGTGTCCGGCCAGGACGCAAAGAGAGATGCCTGGATCTGGGAGTGGAGTCTTGCCTCAGGGTGGCGGTCTCGTCCCGGATGCACCTCTCCTGGTCTTTGACTTTTGGGCCACCCCTTTCTCCCCACTATCGCAGCACCCTGCCCAGTTACCTAACGTGGTTCCTTCGCTCCCTGCGGCTACCGAGTCAGAGCCGTGGCAGGAGAAGCAGAGGTCAGAGCTCGGCCACCCCAGAGGCTGACACTGGGTCATGGTCGTTTCCTGCCTTGGACCCCCTCATTTCCCTCTTCTGGAAGGCAGTTTATTTTCTCTCTTTTCCATTTGTGATGTAGATAATCTCAGACAAAAAAGTAACCTCTGAGCCAAGGGGGCTTCACTCCAGCATAATCCAGAGTGTGGGGAACCATGGCAGGTTGGCATTTCAGACTCAGGACTTTGCCGGTGCCTGCCTGGAAAATGGATACCGGGGGCCATCAGGGGGGGTGTTGAGCAGAAGGCTCTTTGTGCCAAGGCTGGGTCTCCACACTCCTCTGCTGGCGTGTGAGGATGGTCAGTCCAGGTGCCTGTGTGAGCCTGCCTTAAGAGAAGGCTGAGGAACAGTGGCACAGAGACCGAGAGACAGCCACAGGGGCAAAGGGAGATCCAAAGAGCATCAGGGCTGCAGGACGAGGGCGCACCAGCTGCAAGGCAGTCTTTACTGAGACACTGGTGCTTCCCAGATAGCTACTTCTTGGCACTTGACCTCCAAATCCAACACTGAGGGAGGCCAGCCCGTCCTCTCCTGTCCTGGCCCTTAACTTTGAATCCTGTATGCATCTCACAGCAAGTTCAAAGTGAGGTCCGATGACTCTTCCCCTCCTTTCAGAAGCAGATGTGGCCAGGGCTCCATTACAGTCTTGTGCAGGGGAAGATCCACCTCCCCAAGGGTGGGATTGCAGGTCTGTTTCTTGGCTTCTGAAGAAATTTTGTGATGTCCTGTCACTTCATCCTGGCCACAGACTTCAGCCGTCACAGAGGCATAGGGTGGGAGGGTGGTATAGGCCCTGATAAACCTCTGGCCTATCTCATATCAATGCCAAGGGCCAGAGGAACTCAGAGAGGGAGAGTGTGGTATGGACCAAAGGGGTCAGAGAAGGCTTCCCGGGGAAGGTGACATGTGAGCAAGCTGTGAAGGATGGATAGGAGTCAGCACAGAGTGAAGAGAACACCCTTTGTGGTAGCACCTGTGTGGATGGTGAACTGATATCTGGGAGAACATACCTTCCTTGCATCGTAGGTGATGGAGGGAAAGTCATGGTGACAGAACATCTGTGTAGCCCTTGCAGTCAGACGCTGCTCTGGGGTGAGGGGTGGATACAGTGAGGATTTGTACACAAAGCCTTTATGGGCAACTCCATTTGGGTGTTTGAGTGGCTACTATTGCCTCAAGGGCTGGATCCAAGGAACTGGGGCCACAGGTATTGGGCTAGCAGGCTGGCATGCCCAGGAACTACTCTGGCATCTTCCCCACCTTTCGGACTCTGGTTACCGGGATATCTTGTGACCTGGGAATCTGGGCCTGCCTCCTTCTCTACATGAAGCACGAGGGAGGCACAGAGGTGTGGTTTGGCTATAGCACGCTGGCTAGAAGTCTGACCTAAGGGAAACCGCCCGACAGGGGAAGCCTAAAGCTCGCTGAGAGCTAAGGATGGTCTCAGAGGCTTTAACGAGATCCTTGTCTGCTGGCGGCTGGTAGCCCACTCCACACCTGTGAATCATGGAGGCCCTGGTTCTGGGGAGTGGGACTTGGAAAGGTCAGAGTTTAGCTCCTCCACTTTTACAATAATAAAAATAATAATGATTACTACCGCAGCTGACAGTCCATGGTCCAGGCACTGCTCTAAATGTTCTTCCTGCATTAACTCATTTCATCCTCTGATGTACGTGTTTTATCCCCATTATACAGTTGAAGAAACTAAGCAGCAAAGGCAAATAACTTGCTCAAGTGGCAGGATCAGAGTTTGAACCCTTGTTCCTAAGCTCTCTACACACCTGCCCATCTTCAGATATCCTCCATTCAATCTCAACAGCATTTCCCAGAAGCCCGTTCTGTGCCCAGGTCTGTGTAGTCAAACAAGAGAACAGAACATAATGTGAAAACATCCGTGGTGCCACACAGCATCTAAGTGCCGAAGTGATGAATTTTGGCGTGGAAGATCAAAGGGCCATTTTCCCAAATTCTAAATGTGGCCCAGCGCATAACAGAGGGTTGAACATTGAATCAAGATTCACGGGAAAGCCAGGGATGTGTGTTTCCACTAGGCTCCCAGGGAAGGTTGTGGTTACTCAGCAAGGCCAATATCTTGGGACCAAAGACCCCAGAGGCGCCTTTATGAAGGACCGAGGAGGGGGCCTGGCCAGGCCTGAGGGCTGGAAAGAGGCCACACATAGGGCAGGCAGCTTCGAACCAGAGCAGAGGCAGGAGCAAAGTGGAGGTGGCCACCATCATCTTCCAGACCAAGTGACCATGAATGTGGCCACCTCCTCCGCATGGGAATTAGTGGGGCGAGGGGGCCCCCACGGTACCATGATCTCAGGTTGGTACCCACTAGGCCATACTCTTGTCATCTCACCATCTCAGACCATCGTAAAAGAGAACAGAGGACCGAGAGCCTTAAATAAATATGCGGTCTGGATAACATCTATACATGAATCATTGGCACTCTGATTGCCAGCCCACACTTTGGCTGCTGACCCTGCGAAGTGGTCACTGGTAGAGCCTTACAGAGATGCTCAGAGCCCAACAAAGATGTAAGTCAGAGTTGTGTTAACCCTTCCATCCTCAGGACACAACTGTCAACTCTTCAAGTGTAAGCACACTTGAGGAGAAGAGGAAAGTAAATCAGCCATGCATCTGTGGTCACTCACGCAGCAAACAAAGAGTCGACTACCAACACACTCCAGGTTTGTGTGTGAGACAACAGGGGCAGCCGGGCCAGTATAATGGACCAGGCTTCCTGGCGGAGAACTCTAGAACCTACTTAACAAGTGGAATTTCCACTCCCATCTGGAGAGAATGGCGCACACAGGCATGATTAGCTCACCTTGTTTTAACAATCCCAAAGTTTTCCTAGCTCACCTTTTTTTAACAATCCCAAAGTTTTCCTAGCTCAGAAATAACAGCTGGGCAAATCCCCAGCTGGGTGAGTGCAGGCAAGAGGGTGTTTGTGGTGGGTGGAGGCCCTGTCCTTTCCGTGGTAGAGAAAGCCATTTATGACCTCAGAGGATGAAAGGAACCAACACAGGCCCGCTGAGCTATTATTATAACAATTATCAAGACCTATCACCTCCCTTTGGAAAATGTTCCCTTTCAAGTTGCAGTGCCCTCGTGTACCCTGGCTCACCACCACTCACAATCATCACCAGGTGCCCAGGGCAACTTATTAATAATGCTTTCTTCCTGACGTGGATAGACGTGATCTGTTTAAAGGGTCATAGCTTTGCAAGGAGCTCATTAAAGCCACTGCAAGGTGGTGGGGAGGGAGGTGTGCGTGTTCTCGTTGCTGCATCCTGAAACAGCTTCCCCACCTCCCGTTCCACCCTCCCCACTCCCCCAGGCCTGGGGGCTAAATATGCCCATGTCTGTCTCTTGCGGGTATGTGTGGCTTTGACCCCGCTCAGCCTCCCTGCTCGTGAGCCCAGGATGGGGAAGTGAGGAGGACAAGAGGAATGTCTTCCCTCTTTTTTCCCCTGCTGGGTGACTCACCCCTACCATACCCCAGCTGCAGAAGCCTCCAAATATTTGGGTTTGGGGCCCCAGGGCAGACATGGACCCTATTTCCTTCTAGAAGTTGACTCAAGACCAGATTTCTCCTATCTGGTCTCTTTTTCCTGGATCCAGGCTCTTGGAAGGAGACCTTCTTCTCACCCACCACCTCCCCCCAACCCAGCCTCCATCTGACTGTCTCCACTGCCATGGGCCAGTGACCAAAAAAAAAAAAAACCAAAAGAGCAGTGACACTGGATTCTTGAGGAAATAATGTCAAACCTGCAGGAACTGAGAAACATCTTTTATAGCCTCCCCATCTTACAGATGGGCACACAGCAGGGGAGTGGCAGAGACAAAGTAGAATCTAGCTTTTCCATTTGGGCACACCAAAGGATGGTTGGACTCCTGTGTAACTGCTTGGGAGGCTGTTCATACTTCACTTAAAACTGTTTTTCGAAATGGGACACTTTTTAGAAATGTCCTTTTTTTAAAAATTAATTAATTAATTTATTTATTTTTGGCTGTGTTGGGTCTTCGTTTCTGTGCAAGGGCTTTCTCTAGTTGCAGCAAGTGGGGGCCACTCTTCATCGCGGTACACGGGCCTCTCACTATCGCAGCCTCTCTTGTTGCGGAGCACAGGCTCCAGACGCGCAGACTCAGTAGTTGTGGCTCACGGGCCCAGTTGCTCCGCGGCATGTGGGATCCTCCCAGACCAGGGCTCGAACCCGTGTCCCCTGCATTGGCAGGCGGATTCTCAACCACTGGGCCACCAGGGAAGCCTAAACTTTTTTTTTAAATGTCAATTCTGTCCTCAAAGAGAGCAGGAGATTTCCCTTAGGGACACATGCCAAAGGACTCTCTTGGGTTTCTGAGCAAAATGTGTCTCCTCTGCTGGGCTCCCCTGGCTCCTCTGAAAGTCCAATACCCAGGCCCTTGGTCTCCTTTCATTAGAGTCTAGAAGCTTCTGTCTCTCTCAAGTGTAGAGGCGGCTCCCATCTCAGGTCTGGGGGTGTTGGGGGGGGCAGCAGGAGACAGGACCGTGAGATGGGAGGTGCAGAACAGGGCTGGGAGGTGTTCACACTCAGCGAGACAGCTCCCGGCGTGGGAAGGCAGGAAGGGGGAGGCAGGGGAAAGAGAGGAGACAGCAGAGAGGGGAGGAGAAGGCCAGAGGCGAGGGAAAGGACAGCAGGCGGGAGGGCCCGGGGTCCCAGGGAGGGACCGTGTTGTGCTGTGTGAGGGGAGGGGGCACTGATCTCCTGCACCTGGGCTGCAGGGGTGTCCTTGGGAACGGCACCCCCAGGTGAGGCCTGGGCCAAGCAAGTCAGAGAGGGGCTGAGGAGAGAGAGGTTGGGAGGAAGCCAGGACACAGGAAAAGGAAGCAGGGCACACAGAGAGGGAAGGGGCCAAGCAGGGGAGGCTGTGTGGGGCTGGGCCCTCATGCCATCCTTGGGAAAGGGCCCTTCCTTCCTCCAGGCTCAGACTCGCCCCAACTCGCGGGGCCAGCAAGGGAGACCCTGGCAGACACAGCCCCCCTGCTTCACAGTCTGGGACAAAGGCAGGCTGTGTCCACAGAGCCCAGAAATCCAAGCTCAGAGCCCTCTGCTCCCACAGGACACACATCCCTGGGCGGGAACAAGGAGATGGGGAGGCCAAGGCTCCAAGAGGCACATCTTCCTGCCTGTCGGTGACAAGGTGCTTAGAACGGGGCCTGGGCACACGGCCGATGCTCAATGGATGTCAGCTCCGGTGGCTGTTATTACAAAGCCGGGCTCCTCTGCTGCATCTGGAGTCCTCCCAGGGTGTGCGGTCTCCACACTTTCCTGGCCCTCGCTCCAGGGGGCTGGACATCTAGGAAAACCCGCCAGGGCACCAGCCAAGAGAGGTGGGAGGACAGATGGCGGGCTCCAGCTCCCCTGAGCATAGCCTGCCTGTGGGCTGCAGGGGATTTGAAGGGAGGTGAGGCACTCTTTTGCCCAGGACCCAAAATGCACAAGACTCTAGGACTCAGATACCTCCTGGGCCAGGTCAGGACCTGTGATACAAGGGAAAATCACAGGGCATTGGGGGAAGGCCGGTGTCCTTGAGACCCACCCTCGTGGAGTGCGATGTCATGTCGGCTCCCATTTCTCCCAACGGAGCCAGTGAAGCCAGCACTGGAAAACCTTAGGGAGCCAGGAATAAGGAGCACCGGGGGCTGTGTTTACCTTTCTCTTGGGAAGGAAGGCAGGATGGGGTGAAAAGGCGCAGGCTTGGAGTGCAGACCCAGAACCAACACTCTTCCTGGCCATGTGAACTTGGGTAAGTTACTTAACGTCCCCAGGTCTCAGTTTCATCCTCTGTAAAACAGATAGGCTGATACATTCCTGGAGGGATTAAAGAAGGAACCACAGTGCCAGCACCCGGCAGCTGCGGGTGCTCAACAAACACTGGTTCCTTCCTCTTCCCTGAAGGGGGACTGAGGGCCTCCCTTCCCCTAGTTAATGGTGGGCGTGTTGATCAATGGTGACCTTGAGAGGCTGTGTTGAGGGCTGTCCCACTTGCAAGAGACTCAGTTAGGCAACCGGGCACCTGGAGGTTCCTGAAACTGGATGCCAGGCTGACCTTGGCCCTGTTCACAGACAGAAGGGCACGGACCATGCAGGACACCAGAGGCAGTATGTGATGGATGCAAAGTGTGGGCTGCAGGCAAAGGACAGCCAGGCCTGTCTTGTTCCCCACTCTCCCCCGACACTAGCACAGCCCCCAGGCTGAGGAGGTCAACACAGAGAGCCTTGTGGGCTGGGGTGGAAGAGGAATTTGAGCACAAGACTCCCTTGAAATGCAAGTTGTGAAATGTCAACATAATTATGAAAATGCAAACACAGGAACATTTGCGTATGGGAACTAATGATTTTTAATGAAGATAATCAGCTTAGTTAAATCAAATTATTAGCTTTGACAATTGATGGTAGACAGGAACTTTCAGCTCAGTGCTTTGTGACCACCTAGAGGGGTGGGATAGGGAGGGTGGGAGGGAGATGCAAGAGGGAGGAGATGTGGGGATACATGTTTATGTATAGCTGATTCACTTTGTTATACAGCAGAAACTAACACAACATTGTAAAGCAGTTATCCTCCAATTAAGATGTTAAAAAAACAAAAACAGGAACTTAATGAATTTGCTCATTGGTCTTGCCTGCTAAAAAGATACCACAGTCATCGGTCTAACCTAGATACATGTATCTGGGCGCTTGGACAATGACCCCAACACACACACACACACACACACACAGCTCCCCTGCCACAGAGTATATCTATCCCATCAGCTCAGAGGATCCTATAGGGTGGGGCTCTTCTCCCTCCATTACTTCTTGTGTTTTCGTTTCTGCTCTGATACACTCTGTGCATGATTGCTGCTCAGGAGACAGTCCCTGGGGAATACAGGATTGCAGGGACAGAGTCAGGGAGAGGAAGAACGTTAAGAATTGGAGTCCTGCATCCAACACTTTTGCACACATGATCTCTTTTAACCCCAAAGGGACTCTTCATACTATTATTCCCATTTTACAGCTTGGAAAACTAAGGCACAGTGGGAGAGGTGGGTTGGTGTTGGTGGTTCACACAGCTGGTGGTAGGGGTTGAGCCAGGCTGGGAACCAAGTTCTGTTGATGGCATCGTCCCTTGTCTTCTCTTACTGTGGAAGGGACTTGGGGCCAGGAAGAGGCCCTCTTCAGCTGGGGGGAGCAGAGAAAAATATCTCCGCGTATAAGGATCTGGGAACCCACTGGTACAGGAAAAGGTATTTAGGGGCCATTCAGGAATGGGGAGCCAGACCTCAGGGCTCATTGCTGGGATTCTCTGTGAGCCGGAAGATGGAAACAAGGCCTCCATCTCCAGAGACACCCTGGCAGCCGTTATGTCTGCAGAGCTTCTACTAAGGGACATGTCAGAGGAGAAATCCTGGGGCTAGTTCAAGAGGATGTGCAGAGAGGACCCCCTACTCTGAAACACACACACACAGCAGCATCAACCAGGGAGGGGTCTCACAGCGCTGGGGGCAGGGGTGCTGGGCCTACGGTTCTATGAATAATGCAATGAGCTCAGGCAGAGGCCGTTGTGGGGTCCGGGTTGGGGCTGAGGCAGACAACAGGCAGACACTCCCAAGAGACAGCTCACCCAAACCACCCTCTGTGATGCCGTCAGGCAGTTACACCGTAAACACGGCCACTCACTGGGGCAGCCGCGGGAGACACGGCCGTCTCTCACCTGACACTTGCAGATGGAAGCATTAGTCAGACAGATGGAGGGAGGGAAAGTGTGCTGAAACCACCTCAGGACCTGGCCAGGTTCCTCCCGTAAACAGGCCAGTCTGCGAGGCTCCATGGGCTTGTTGCTGCTCTGGAGATGGGGAGACATGAAGGGCGGGGCCTTTTCCTCTGCCCTAGGCTGGTGGACCAGACACAGCCCCTGCCATCTGACCCCCAGGCCAATGGCAAAGACAGCCTGTACCATGCAGCAGCTTTGGGGAGCCTGGTCTTATTTGGGGGAATCACATTTTCTGCACTCTGATTCTGGAGCCTTCCATTAGTTAGAGGCAAAATATTCCCTATCAGGATACTCAAGATTGAGAGCCATTAATAACAGACCTAAGCCAAGGGCCAGGAGGTGGGCTGGATGGGTAGCGGGTCGGGGGGCAGCAGAGTAGAAGGGCACAAGAGGGGCTTCTGGCTTGTTGTCCACTGCCCCAAGCAAGGAAGCAGCTCCAAACTGGGGCAACACTACTGTATCCATGGCCTTGCCAGTCCCGTGGGTGGAGGTAGCCTGGACACTGTGTCCGTGTGGCCTGGACATCTCCCCAGGGAGCCTTCATGAGGAAGAGAGCCTATCTTCAGAGACTTTGGCCATGACCCCAGGGTGCCTGGCCAGGCACGGTGGATTGATTTGGCAACTCCAAAATTCCTTCCCAGACGGAACAGTTCTCTTCTCAAGTTGAACCCAGTGATTTAGAACAAGGAAACTGAAGAATTAGCCTGCCAGTGGACCCAACCCTAGGACAGGAATTGCCACCAGGGCAGAAAAATCAGGTACAAGGTAGAGAAGGAGGAGGCCTCCTTTCTAGCCCCTGGCCCCATCCATAGATGGTTCCACCCTCTCCAGAAATCTCTTCACATATTGTACATTCCTCCACTAGCACAGCATGTAGTCATTAAATACACTGCGTTCTTCTCTAGACAATGAGCTGCTTGAGTGCCAGGAGGATGTGCCTGACTCAGAGTGGGTGCCTGGTGTTTGTTGTGGTGATGGATGGATGGATGAATAGACAAATAAGCAGATGGACGGATGGATGAATGGACGGTTGACATATAGATGGATAGATGAATACTACACCCATATCCACCAACACCTCTAGTGGCCAGTGTATGATCTGTCTTATTCTTGAGTTAGAATTGTATTAGCCCTTCTCCATTGTAGCTTCATGCAACTGATCCCAATGTCCACACAAGTGTCCTCACCCTGCAAAATTTCCTTCTCAGAAGTGAGTTAGAGGCCAAGGCCTATTCCCCCCCACCCTTCTAAAACCTCACTCAGGACTGTGGTGGTATCAAAGAACATCCACCGCCCTGTTGGCACACGAGCAAGGAAGGAGAAGGGTCAGGGTCGGAACTGGTTATGGAATGGGAAGGCTTCCAAGGGAAAGTGAGATGGAGCCCTGCCGGCCACCCATTCAATCCCAAACTGGTATCCAGACAGGGAGTGAGGGAAGGCCATCCAAGCAGGGCTGGTCCTGGTACTCCCCACCCCCAAACCTCTCTGACCATGAGGTGGAACCTCCAGTACTGGGTAGAATCATGAACTAGAAATCACCCTTACCCTGCAACTAAGCCAGCCCCAACCCCCAGTCTAACCCCAAGAACAATAGAATAGCAAATACTTATGTAGCAATCACCATGTTCCAGGCACCAATCCAAGTGCTTTACATATAGTAACTCACTTAAACCCCACAACAACCCTGAGGTAAGGATTCTTGTTATCCTCATTTTACAAATGAGGAAACTAAGACACAGAGAGGTTACATAACTTGTTCAAGGTCAATATCTATTAAGTGGCAAAGCATAATTTGTACCCAGAAATCCTGAGTTCTGAGTCTTTGCTAACCACTGGATCGTCCTGCCAAATGTAGCTCTGCCCTGAATTCAAACTCCACCCCAACCCAACCCTAATGTCACCCTCTTCAGTACAACCCTAACTTCCTTTCCCAACTCTCACCATTCACCTTTCATACCTTGACCCCACCAGTAATAGAATCCTCTAGAAATAAATTCCATTGCCACAAAATATATGATAAATGATACCAGAAGGATGCAAACAGACAGAATACAGAATGTGGGACATTTCACAGGACAACTGACCTGGTTTCTTCAACAAGTCAGTGGCATGGAAAAAAAAAATTAAAAGGGGAGGGAGAAATGCTCTAGATTCAAAAACTTAAAAATAATAACAACCAAATATGAAATGTGGCTCTTGTTTGGCTCTCGCCCAGTTTGAAAAACTCAACCATAAAAAGACATTTTTGAGACAGTTGAAGCAGTTCGATAATGGGCTATTAAATGCTACCAAGGAACAAGTGTTAATTTTGTTAGGTGTGATAATGACATTGTGGTCCTGTAAGGAAATTTTCATTATACATTAACAGTTGGTTTTCATTATCTTTGGAAGTTATATAAAATCACCAAAACACTGAATTATTGAATACTAAACCATTGTTCTCAGGGGATATACCAGGTTAGGCTCCTGTGAGTTTCTGGTCACAGTTTCATGAATTGATCAATACATAGCGTTGTTTTATGTGTGTTTCTGTTTAAAGACACCATATTTAATATATATTGTTTATTCATTAACATTGAATTTGGCCAATAGCACTATAATTCATGAAAGTGAGTAATTCCTAAGCCTAAATAAAGCTTATCTAACACACGTTTTCTCCCCAAGGCACACCATAGCCTTCTTGAGCTCAAAAACACTAGACAGCACTTCAGCACTATGCTTGGGGACCATTTTAAACAGAAAAATCACCCAAAAAAGGCACAAAAATGCAAAAAATGTGGCGCCAGACAGACTGTGTAAAGGCCGCTTGCTATGGCAGAACAAATTGTTAAGAGAGTAGATCTTAAATGCTCTCCCCACAAAAAGTAAAATGGTAATTATGTGATGTGACGGAGGTATTAGCTAATGCTATGGCTGTAATCATTTTGCAATATACATTTATCAGATCAACACCTTGTATACCTTAAACTTACGCAATGTTATATATCAATGATATCTCAATAAAGCTGGAACAAACAAAAAACAAAAAGGCAGAACATTGGCTTGTTTGACCTTAGCTGAGGACAGCTGGCAACTCAGATTTTTGACCACTCTGTAAATGACCACAAAAGCACAGCAGTGTTGATTTTGGCCTTACAAATAAAATTTAGCAGTAGGTGAACTTGCAAATTCAGAATTCGTGAATAATGAGCAATAACTCTTCTAAGAGTGAAATGGCATTTTGTCTGGGATTTGCTGTAAATCACTTCATCGGAGGGAGAAAGGATGAGGAAAGAGGAGATGAAGCAAATGTGGGAAAATGTTGATAACTGTTGACCTTGGAGGACGGATGTATGCAATATCAGGTCTGTCAGTCCATGTCCTCCAAAATGGGATTAAAAGTTTTTATTGTATTAGAGGAAATACCTGTGAGAAAGAGAATAGAGAAGGGGCAGAAAGGCTGGGAGAGCTGTCATTCTATTGATAAATGCAAGTCTGCCCCTGAATGAAGGAGAGAGGAGAAAGACTGGGGAGGTGCACCTGAGACTTCAGGGCTGACTTGGAGGCTGAGGACAGTTGCACAAAGCTGAAGTCGCCAGCACAGGAGCCCACATCTCCCAGGACAGGGTGGCCTTAGTGTACCTGCCATGCTAGCAGGGTCCAGCCCTGGGGAGGTGCAGCCCCTGCCCCACGAGAGCCCAGCAGTTGGACCCCAGGTCAATTAGGGCACCTGCAGTAGAGCACGCTCTCTTGGCCACCACATAAAGAGTTCATTAAACTATTTACTTCTGAGTATGTTTGGAACTTTTCTCAATGAATATTAAAAGGAAAAAGAATGGAAAGAGTAGAAAATTTTAGGGGAAAGGAACGTATAACCAAGCTACCATATGTAGCAGGGTTTTGGAAGCACAGAGTACAGACTGATTGATGGCAGGCAGTCTACGCAAGCAATCCTTCTCATTTTAATACTACAAGTTTGTATCATAATCCTCTATGGTTTCTAAATCACTTCCACTTCTCCCCATTGAACATTCACACCTACTTCAAGAGATGGCAAAAGCAGATACTGGGGTGTAGTTATAGCCACTGGACAGATGAGTGCATCTCTCTGAGTACCCAGACCTCACTCTGGTTAAGAGAGTTGCCGAGAGTCATCCAGCAGAGTGGGAGCCGGGGAGAAGGCTGGGCCCGATTTTCAGTCCAGTGACCTTCCAGACCTGTCCATGGCCCACCCTCCAGGCTTAAGACTCAGGCTGTGGGCTGAGTCCCTCTGGATCCATATGGAGCTGCCACACTGCTGTACCCAATCTCCCTTGGAATAAAGAATGCTTTTGCTTTGTAAGCTGAATAGGGCTCAAAGTCAGTCTGGAGAGGGAGGAGGATTAAAGCTCTGTCTGAGGCCAGGGTCAAGGGTTAGTCAGGCTAGAACAGGGTCACTCTGAAGTCAGGGTTAAGGGACAGGCCTGCGCATGGGAGTGACACTCTCTCAGCCCAATGCTGACCACCGTGGGCCCGAACCACCCCCTCCCTGGCCCTCAGCCCTCTAACCCTGCTCTCCGAGGCCCCTCTGGACCTGAGGACAGGAGGGGCAACCGCACCCACAGCTGAGGCACCCTGTGTCTGTCTGCATCTGGCGCAGCTTGGGCTCACCCGCGATGATTTCTCAGGAGCGTTTCGGAAGCCACCTGTCTGCATTTAAGCCCACTGACAACAAGAACTTTGGGATGAGATGTGTCCTAACCCCTGCCCATTGCTACAGACTTAATTACAGAGCCCAGCCGCAGTAAGTGGCCACCTTCTGCCCCCGACACAGGGCACAGGAGGGGGCAGGCTTGTGCTCCTCGAGGAGGTATCAGGGAGAGAAGTCCCAGAGCCTTTCCCAATAGTGGGACCTGCCTCAGTCAAAACTGTGGCCACGGAGGTGACGGCCTCACATTCCCTTTCTGTGTTCCTCCCCCCATTTCAGCAATAGTCTCTCATCCACCATACAGCCCCTCCCCTCATCCGCCCTGAAAGGGAAGGTCTGGCTGTCCCGCCAGCCTGTAAAAGGAGTCTGAAGGGGCAGCGCTGGAGTCCGAGAGCGGTCGCTCTGCAGTCAGAGCCATGTGGAGCAACATGGAGACTGTTTCTGGCTGCAGGGCCCTCCTGGTGCCCGGTAGCAGCACGTCCCCA
>NW_020174420.1:733216-851789 GCF_003031525.2 Neophocaena asiaeorientalis asiaeorientalis | reverse complement strand
CCCCACCCCAGCACAGCACGGCTCCACTGCACAGCACTGCCCCACCGCACTGTGGCAGGAGCAATGTCCTTGTCTTCTTCTCAGGTGTACCGGCCCTGAGCCAAGGCTTCCGGATGGGCTCTTCTGAGCCGTCTGAGAGAAGGCAGGTGCTAGGGTACTGCTGCCTCGGTGGGCAGGACTGTGCTTCCCTGTGCCATGTCATGCCCACCACCCCACCTTCTCTGTGGGACCCTCTCCCCACAGCTAGTCACCTGGGAGCCCACCTCAGAAAAGTCTAGCAAATCTGTCCTGCCTCCCCACCTACACTGCCCTACCCTGAGGTGGACCCCTGGACCCCAGCAGCAGCTGGTGCACAGCTCCACAAGGGCATCCATCATTTCTCAGTGCAGCTCAGCCCCACAGGAACAGGTCCACACTGAGGTCAGCCGACAACGTGCAAGGCCATGTCTGTGTTCCTAAGGCTCCACAAGCTGAGAGTGGCTTTTACCGATGAACATTCGCAATCAGTCAGACGACTGGGACCACTGACTTTAAATCCCAATTGAGCAAAATGGTATATCTCTCCAAAAATATTTTCCACTCTTCACATTTGTAGACCTATATTATTTTTTTAAATTGTACTCTATTATTATTATTATATTTAATTTCATCAATAAAAATTTGTGGGAATTTGTTTTCTCTCCAGTTATATAAGTACCTATAATATCCTCAGTTTTCCAGCTTGGCCTGCAAAGTCTAAATATTTACTCTTTGGCCCCTTACAGGAAAAGTTTGCCAACTGCTAGCCAACTGCTGGTCTAAATTCTTCCTTTGAACATCCCAGTCCCTTAGTCTTAAGTAGCCCTGCTTCCCTCCAACCCGACCGGACTTCATGAGTTCCAATCCTGACCCTTCCATACACTATCTTGGGTAAGGTATTTATACTCTTTGGGGCTCAGTTTTCTAATCTATAAAATGGGGATATTAATAGTAAGATAATCGTTCTAAATTATTATAAGGATTGAATCCGTTAAAATTTATAAAGCACTAAAACAATGCCTAGCACATGATAAATAATCCTAGGTATGTGTTTGATAAATAAATAAAGCCTCTCTCAGCCCAGTGCAAACTTGAGTAAAGTCCCATCTCCTCCATGTAGCTTCCTTTTCCTTTCACTGAACCCTTATCTGAACAGATGAAAGCAGTGATAACACAAGCTGGTACTCCCTCTCCTCTGTCCCCTGCAAGCTCCTTGGGGGCAGGGATAATATCATCTCTTCCTTATTTCCCAGATGATTTTAGAGCTGTATGTAAAATGAGGCCACACATACACAAGAAGAAAACAGAATTGATAATCAGCAGCTAGAATAGGCAAGAGCATTCTTAAAACTGAATGGAGGGCTTCCCTGGTGGCGCAGCGGTTGAGAGTTTGCCTGCCGATGCAGGGGACACGGGTTCGTGCCCCGGTCCGGGGGGATCCCGCGTGCCGCGGAGCGACTGGGCCCGTGAGCCATGGCTGCTGAGCCTGCACGTCCGGAGCCTGTGCTCCGCAACGGGAGAGGCCACAACAGTGAGAGGCCCGCATACCGGAAAAAAAAAAAAAAAAACTGAATGGAGCAGTTCTGAAGAAAAACATTTTAATTTCGATTGCTTAGATTGTATGTCTTCACTCTGTCAGAAAAAAAATAAGCAAAATATAAAATCAAGTAGGAAACATGGAACAATATTTGAAATAAATATGGCCAGTAAAGGGAGAGTTAGGTCCTTCGTATACAGAGTTCTTACAAATCAATGTGAAAAACATTTAAAAGCTAGGGTCAAAATAGATAAATGGTAAAAGGACCTAAACAGAAAAAAGTGGAAGTATAAATGACTAACAAACATGTAAAAATGCTTGTCATCATTAATAATCCACAAATGCAAACTAAAAGAATGACAAAAAAACAATTTTGCACTTGAAATAAATAGTTTTTGAAATAGGAGTGTCTAGGCTTGGCAAGGGAATGAGAAAATGAACACTGCTAAAAGGCATATAAATTGACCATTTCAGTAAATTTGACAGTATTTATCAAAGGCCTTTAAGAAAAGTCTTACTTTTTTATACATCGATTATATCTCGATAAAAATGGGGAAAGAAGTCTTACCCTTTGACAGTGCTGTGACTTGTGGGAACTCAGCCCAAGGAAGTTGTCTGTTAGGTGGAGAGATATCTATGCACAGTCTTGTGAAAAATCTGAAAGCGACTTACTTGTTCAATAGTAGGGAATTGGTTTTAATAAATTATGGTCCGCCCATGTGACGGTAGATTATGCAATGATATAAAGCGATGCTTATAAAAAGTGTTTCATGACATGAGCTACAAAATTGTACAAACAGTTCACCTGTAAGTATGGTTTTCAAGTGCATAGAAAAGAGGCTGCAAGGAGATCTGCATGACTACCCACCTTCCCAAACAGGACCGGGGCACTGATCCTGCACGTGGAGACTGGTATATGCATGTGCCACTGCACTGAGTCTCTGCACTGGTGCACAGAAGCCTGGTTATGTCTGTGGTCACGCAAGAGCATGTCTTCCTTTGTGGATATGTGTGGGAGAGCATATGCTCTGAGTATATGCACACATGTCATGTAAAAGTCTTTGTGTTGAAGCAGATTAACTAGTAAGTGATGTGGACATTCTTCAGCCTGCCCACCCTGAATGTAAGGAGGCCAGCAGCCCCAGCCCCCATAAAAAATTATCCCGAGCACTCAGCCCCCAATCTGGCCCTGGCCAAGGGTGCTGTCACACCTCAGGAGACCGTGACTGAAGTTGGTCCAAGCCTACTGATTAGAGGTGATTTTTAAAAACCCTGACCCAAGGGCCTAGAAGGAGGCTGCAATTGCTTTGCAAGACCCCAGAAGGCCAAGATCTACACAGCCCAGGACTGAGCCAGTCTGCCCACTGCCCACCTGTGTGTCCTGCAGAGAGGAGGTCCACCTGCCTCTAGTGTGAAAGGAGTCTGAGCATCTTCCACAGACCCCAACACCCGGTGGTGGCCCTCTGCCCCCATGTCTCCCAGGTTCTTTCTGTTCCCATTCCCAGTAAGGGGCTGTGCAATGAGGTGATTTTCCGCTGAGGAGCGCCAGCTGATTGCCATCTCGCCAGAGCCGGGCCAGCTCCACCTGCTGGCCTGGTTGGAGATAAGTGGGCCCCACCTGCTGCCCCTGCTCCAGGAACAGGTGGGGGCAGGCCACTGGGGGTGTGCCAGGATCCTATCTGGAGCACCCAGCCCAGATCACAGGGCGTGGAACTCCCCGGGCTCCCCAGCACCTTCCCCTGAGCTGGGCCCCGTCACCTGACCCTAAATCGAACCCTGACCTTGGGGACCTGTCCTGTCTGTCCCCTCCTCTGAGGGGTCACCCTCCTCCAACCAGGCCATCCTGTCCAACCCTCTGCCTCCAAGCTTGGCTGACAGTCAACTCGGCACACGTTTCCTGAGCACCTACCCGGTCTCCGGGGAGCTCCCTCAGAGCCAGGACCCGCCACGCCGGGTCTGAGTCACTGGCAACCCTCCTGCGAGACGAGAAAGCCATGACCTACCCGGTGGGCGGGGAAATACTGAGTAAGCCCAGCTGAGAGTGTGCGCGTTCTGAAGAGGCTAGGGGAGCTGTGAGCGTCCGTAGGCTCTTCCTGACTGCCTGCCAGGAACAGAGATCAGTAGTAACTGTTGAACTCCACTGTGTGCCAGGCACAGGCGAGGGGCCAGCCACGGGCACCATCTGGGCCTCCTCAGAACTTACAGTCTGGATGGGGAGATGATCTCCATCAAAGAAAAGGAAAATTGCAACTGCATTCGGGGCTTTAGACCAAAGACCACGGTGCAAAGAGAGCCCACACAGTGGGAGTCGCCCATGGGGAGGGCAGCCTTTCTCCCTACCACACCGCAGGTTTATGGGCCCGGGGTCCCAGTGCTGCATTAGCCCCTGAAGTCAGCACAAGCCTCGAGCCAGGGTCCTCCCAGGGCCGCTCAGTCCTCCCAGGTGGTAGGATGCTCCCAGTGCCTCCCTTGTCACGTCAAAGGACCTCCAACCATCCCCCAGGTGAGAGGTAAAATCATGTTGTAATAACTTGGCATTGAGCAGAGCAGCCAGTGTGGAACAGGGGCCTTGCAGAGAGCAGGAAAGGTGCCTGGAGGAGGTCATGTCTGAGCAAGGAGCACCCCAGGCAGAGGGAGCAGCTAGAGCCAAGGTCAGACGGATGGGCACCCAGCCTGAATCAAGAAGTGAAAGGGGTCTTCCCTGGTGGCACAGTGGTTGAGAGTCCGCCTGCCGATGCAGGGGACGCTGGTTCGTGCCCCGGTCTGGGAAGATCCCACATTGCCGCGGAGCGGCTGGGCCCGTGAGCCACGGCCGCTGAGCCTGCGCGTCCGGAGCCTGTGCTGCGCAACGGGAGAGGCCACAACAGTGAGAGGCCCGCGTACCGCAAAAAAAAAAAAAAAAAAAGTGAAAGGGGCCAGTGGGAGATGAGATGGGTGCAGGTGGAGACACCTGGGATGGGCCCTGGGAGCCAAGGCCTGCCTCTTTTTCCTCCCCTCAGTGTGCTCGGAAGCTGCTGAGGGATTTTAAGCAGAGGGTGACATGATGAACTCATCTTGCCATCCCCCTGGCTGCCATGCAGAGAAGCAACGAGAAGCCGGCAGAGAGGAGCAGCAGGCCAGGCAGGAGGCCCCCAGGCAGAGGGGACGTGCAGGCTGGCGGATGGGGGCAAAGCAGGGAGCCACGAGTAGCAGCCACCAGGGGAGAGCGTGGGGAGGGGTAGACAAGACACCAGCACAAAGGAAGAGTCAGAGGGGAGTTCAGCCCTGGAACCTCACTCTCCAGGCTTGTGCCCGGTGGGCTGGGATGGAGGTGGAGCTTCAGAGGCCAGGATCCTTACGCTGGGGTCCCTAGACCCCTTGGGAATCCATGGATTGAGTGTAGAGGGTTTGGGAATTGGGTGAGCGGGTTGGGGGGGGGAAATTATACCTTCACTAACCCCTAACTGAATTCTCTTTTAATTATGGTTATAGGCCACACACCACAGAAGAAAACAAAAGTACCTGTGACTTGGTCACCAATAGAAATCAGGTATTTTCAGATCGCACCAGTTGGGAAAATATTCTCAATTATCATTGCTCATCATTACACTGAAACTGCAATAATTCTTAAACCTGCTGCTAGATCTTATTATTTAAAGCACTAATAAGGAGCACATGTATTGTTATATCACAGATTTGTAGCACCAACATTCCCAAATACCCCATAAGCAGCCTCTATGCCGCCAGCCATTCGCATAAGGAAAGAACAAAGCACTCATTCAACGCAAGAGAGCTAATAATTTCATGTCCCAATAAACCATTAAACATATTTTTGTTCAGTTTTAGTCAGTGGAACTGAAGATACAGATTTTCAGATAATGTAAATTACATACTTTTTTCTTTATGTTCAAAACAAGGAATCAACTATTTGCGGTAAATGCAATCCATTTTAATTTACTTGGAACTGCCTTTATTTCACAATCTTCCTATTATTTATAACTGACCACTATTAAGCACACTCTTAACCTTATACCTATCATTACTAAGCCTTATTCACAATACATTTAAACATTATTTTTATTCTGGTTCATGGTCATCCACTGGCTACGTTCCTCAAGTTCTCAGACTTCCTTTTTCTAAACCAGACCTGCTTTTGAGGGTCACGTCAATCCCTCCTTCCCAAAAAGCAATGCCACGTGCACCATACATTGTTTGGTTGCAAGGTTTCGGCTGATTGCAGCTTTGACTCTGGGTTTACGTGAGAGGCGTGGCATGTAAATGCGTCACGCAACATGGCCACAACAGTGGCCCAGGGAGGAAAAGTGTTAAATTGTGGCATTCACAGTGATGGGAACAATGACACTCTTCTTCTGCAATACTTATTGCAGAAATACACAGTCAAGATAGGTTGGCATTAACGTTTTCTTAATTCTGCTCAAGGACACTGTCCATTTCACTGGGAGTGGAGCTAATTTGCGTCGGGCAGCTATGGATGGGGTCATAGGTGGAAACCTGAGATGGCATCATTTTACAGCTTGACTCTTTTGTGCCCTCTACAGACTGGCTACCTGACAGGTGCTCAGGTTTGCTTTCCCTGAATTAGGCTCTGCCTGCTAAGGGGCACTGGGCTCCAAGAGCCCCCTTCTCAGTCCCCCTAAATCAGCCCCTACACCCACCTATAACAAGGAAGACCAACACCCACCAAGAGTCTTATTGAAAGAGGGCAAAATTTGACCTAGCTGCCGGGGCATCGGTAAAACGTGGGGATGGATTATTGTGAAGACTCCAAATGGACCCGGTCCTCCCACAGCACAGGTGTGAAGTGGCCCGAGGTGCCTCTATCACCCGGCCTTCCTGTGGGGCTCTCAGGCCGCCCTCCTCCTCTCTGGGCCCCCCATCCCACCCTCGCCACCCACCCAGGGAGGAAAGTGTTAAATTGTGGCATTCACAGTGATGGGAACAATGACACTCTTTTCCAGGAAATCTGCCTATGATAAGGGGGTGTGCCCTTGTCCAAAATGGTGAATCTTCCCTGCTTGACTTCGAGGTACCATAACATTTGGTTGGGGCTCTTTGGAGAGAAGATTTCTGGATACACCTCAACTAAAACACAGTTCACCTGTCCTCCTTTGGAGCTTTGATCCTTCTTGGGAAAGTCTCTGGTTTCTATCAGTAATGTGGGTACCCTGTGAGCTGCCCGATGCCCTGCTTCCTGGGAGAGAGGGCATGACCCAGGAAGTTTTGTGCTTTCCTTCTGCAGTACAGGCTATGCCAGGGAAGGAAGGAGAGCCGGCTGGGGCAGAGTAACCAGAACAGTTTACACAGGAAGACTTCCTGGGAGAAGAGGTGCCTTAGCCCCTCACCAGTACTGCCCAGAGTGTTCCACAGGCATTCAGAAACATCTGCAATTCGACCTTCCCCCACCCCATACACACACCCTATGATCCTGGCCCCTGAACACACTTCATTCCATTCCTCTGGCTATTTCCCTCCCCAGAATGCCTTCTATCAGCTGACTTCTCCTCTGATGTTCTCATTGCTTCTGCAGAGCTGCTGCTAAGCTCCCACCCACCAGGATTTCTCCCACAGCCACTGTCCAGCCCCTGCTGCACCGTCATCCAGGAGGCTGCTCCTCACTGGCCCCTGTCTCCTTCTTCCATCACCCAAAGTACAAGGCCAATTGACAGATCTCCCCAAGGTCACAGTTCGCCTCCCAGAGCGGAGAATTGGGACCAAGACTTGGAAAATGGCAGCCAGACTTGGCGACAGTAGTGCCTGTAAACAGAAAAGCTCATGAAGTCAGACAAGGCGGGGCTGGACCCTGGCTCTCTACGAACTAGCTGGGCACTCTTGAACCAGCCTTTTCCTTTCTCTGAGCCTTGGTCTTATCATCTGCAAAACGGGACCATTTGAAAGTGGCTTGTAACCTGCACAATACGGAGAACCTGAACAGAGATGGTTACTCAAGATTTGCTGGCTAGGTGGAGAGCGAGACAACTGAGCGAATTCCAGGCTGGGGCAGGGATCTGGGGCAGGTATGGGTGGCTGCCTCCCTCACACAGGACCAGCCTGGGCTCTAGTTCCCGCTGCTCCCCCTGGGATCCAGGGATTTGCCAAACAGGCAGCAGCTCTCACCTGGAAAGAAAGTGACTCAGGCCGCCAGGAGAGCTGGAATGAATCAGGAGGCAGGGATTGAGCGTGAGGCCCCCACCCAGGGGCCCGGCCCTCTCCCCGCAGGAGGAGCTTGAGCCGGTCCCCAGAGCTCACTGGGTGAGAGGCAATCCTGCTGAAAGGCACCCCTGGCCAGCCAATGGGGCAAATAATCAGCACCACCTCACTCCCACATTCCAGACCTGTCAGGGCGCTTCCACGAGTGCTATCTTGTCACGCACAAATCTCTGAACCCTGCGCCAGGGAGGCCTAGGGTCCAGCTCTGCCACCTGTCCTCGCCAGGCCAAGCAAAGCACGTGGGCCTCAGTTCCCTTCTCTGTTCCAGGGCATGGAGGGATCATCCAGACACAGCACTCTCCCGCCCTGGCTGCATCGCTGGGAGGCAGTGGATACAGGGGCTCCTTTTCCCCAGGGATAGCATGGGGTGCCAGTCCCAGCCCTGCTACTTGCCTACTGCGTAGCCTGACCTCTCTCTGTTCTTGGTCCTCAGCAACCCCTAAGCTCTGATGCTGGGATGCCCAGAGTCATGGCCTCAGCCTGGCCTCTCCCTGCACTCGAGACCCACAGGTCCAGCTGCCTGCTCAACAGCTCTGCCTGGGATGCACGATACGCAGCCCAAACTCAACACGCCCAAGACTGAACTCTGGATCCTCCCCCAAACCCCAAAAAGAAACTTCTCCACCCTGTATCTGGGTAAGTGGTAACTCATCCTACCAGTTGTTCAGGCCACACATTTTGGCGCTTCTTGTTGCCTCCCGTCCACATCCAATTCAGTGGCAAATCTTTCGTCCACCTTCAAAATAGATCCAGAATCCCACTGTTTCTCACTGCACCTCTCCTCCCTTGCCAGACCAGGCCCTGGGGTCTCCCCTGGACAACTGCTGGAGTCCAGCCCTTGAAACCCTGCCATCAGCTCTCCCCTCTGTAGTCAGAGGGCCCTTTGTAAACATGAAGTAGGACCAGGTCCCTCTGTGCTGAGAACTCTTCAAAGGCTGCCCATTATTCTCAAAGTAGAAACCAAAGCCCTGATAATGCAGCCATCCTCCTATTCTTATAATAAAACCAATGTGGTTTTGGAGGAAAAAAAGGCCTTACAGTGGCCATCAGGGGCCTGCACACAGTGTCCAGGTCCCCCATTCTCTCTCTCTCCTCATGCCCCTCAGCCTCGCTCCGGCCACACTCGGCCCCCTGCTGCCAGGCTCACTCGCAGGGCCCACACGTGTCTTTCTCCCAGGGAGCCACCTCCCTCACCTCCTTCAAGTCTTCCCAGGAATGAGGCCTTCCTTGGCCATTCCACTTCAACTGCAACACTCCCTGTGCCCACTCCCTCTCTCCTTAGTCCCCTTTACTCTCCTTTATTTTCCCCATACCACTTGTTACCCTCTAACGTATTAGATCATTGGCTTGTCTACCGGTGTCTATTGTTTATTGTCTTTCTTCCCCCTCTGGAATGTCACTTCCAGATGGGCAGGGCTTCCAGTCTGGTTCATTCATTAATGGATCCTTACCACCTGGAACGAGATATGCACTCAGGAAACACTTGTGGAATGAATGACTGAAAGTCTGTAGACTGTAATGGTTAAGAGAACTTTGGTAATTCACGATTTCCTAACTGTGTGACACAACCTCTTTGTGCCTCGGTTTCCCCATTTGTGAAATGAAGCTGATAATGGTCCCTGATTCCTAGGATTGTTGTGTGGATTAAAGAAGGCGTTTGGCTCAGCAGGTGGCATATGACGTGTGCTCAGTAAATGCTGTCTGTGCCCATGATATCATCTGCACAGAATCATCAGGAGGCAGGTGGCTCAGGGCCCACTCAGCGCATTTCCAGGTTAGAGATGCCCCTGGAAGCTCACGTCGGCTCTCTCAGCAGCCTCTTCCTGTTCAGAGCCTCAGGCGGGCACCCCCAAGCTGAGAAGCCAGCTGCCGCTCCAAGGGAGGTGAGCAGCTGTGACATGTGTGCAGGGTCACCACAGGGTGCTGGGAATGTGACACACAGGGATCCAGGCCAGTGGAAGAGGCAGTGGACAGGGGGCACTAGGCCTCAGGTGGGGAGCAGGTCTTTCTGGCAACGGAAGCAGCCATTCTTATAGCACATGGATTCCTCCTCTAGGAGCTACGGAGCTACGAGTAGGGAGCCTTTCTAGCTCTGAAGTCTGGGCAAACCCTCCCCGTTCCTTCTCTGAGTAGAAAGGGCAGCATGTAAACCGGTCCTGACCAGAGAAATTGTTCAAGTCACCCACTGGCTCAGGGGAGCCTTGGAGGAGCCCCATGAAAGCCAAAGTCGGGCCCCCCATCCTACCCACTTAACACCCAGGTAAACAGAGGCCCACTGGGGCAAAAGGAGCTGCCACTGCCAGAGAAAGGTGGAGCTGGGGCCAAAAGTCAGGGCTTGCAGCCCTAAACCTGGACCACTTTCCCTCCACCGAGAGCCGTGGTTTGGGCCAAGGGCCTCCTCACCCCAACCAGAGGCTGTAGCTGAAATTTGTTTCCAGGTCCTCAGGCCCCAGAAAATTCACTTTATCCACACCCTTTAGCTTGAGGTTGCCTCCAACCAAGAAGGAAATATACAGGATGTTCCCACGAGCCCCCCTCAATGGTCTGTGAGCTCCTCTGGAGCCCACTGAGTTTCCATTTATGTTCTACTTACTTCCAGAGAGGACACAACGTAGCTTACAATAAAATACATGCGTTCTACTATGCTGCTACTACCAAATAATAATAATAAATAAAAATTCAAGAGGAAAAAGACACAAATATGGCACACATAGAGGGTGGCACAGATCACTGTGATTCAGGATTAAATTAATATGAGGTCCCCAACAGCCAAGGTAAAGAGGGAGTCTCCAGGAGTCATAGAACCATTTTTTAAAATCTTCCCCCCAAACCTGCATCTAGAAGACTACTGAAGAATGCTCATGGCTGGTTGAAAAAAATGGATGCCCCAGTCTCTGGGGCAACCTGAGTTCACACCTTGCTTTGGCCAAGTGACCCCATAGGGCATCAATCACATCCTTGTTTTCTTGGTCTTTTCCCCGGAGGTCAGTCATGGGGCATGCATGGGGGTGCCTGCCTTGCTTTTCTCTCTCCTGAGTAATGGTCTGTGGGCAGGATCCCCCAGCCTGCCCACAGGAAGTATGCCCTGAGCTCATGAAGTCATAGCTGACCTTGGCACCTGTCCTGTTGTCTTAATGAATCAGGCTTCACTAAGGAGAAAGCCCCAAGTGGCCAACTGAAGTGATTCAAAATGACTTAATTGATTTGCTTAATTGAAAAGAGAGAGCAAAAGACCCCAAACCCTCCCAAGGACAGTTTGGGTACTTGTTTGGTCACAAGTGCTACAGAGATGTCCCCAGCACAGTGGCTTATGTTCAGACGACTCACCCCACCTCTACCCCAGCCCTGTCCTAGGGTCCATGGTGGGAAGGGCAGGCTTGGCCCCAGATCCTCACTGTCTCTGGAGAATCAGGCAACCAAGGATCATGGTAAGGCCATCAGCCGTGGAGGATCAGCCCTGGCTTTTGTGACTTAGCCTTAGAGAGCTGGGCCCTGGAAGACATCGACCCAGGAGGCTTCCTGGAGAGACCGGGCTGGGCCCACAACCTAAAAAGGATGAGTAGATATAGAGGGGTGAAGCCAAGGAGGAGAAGCCTTCTTAGGGTGAAGGGCAGAGAGGAGCTTTACGGAGAGGCTGGACCAAGCTCTGCAGTCCCAGAGCCTCTGCGGGTAGCAGGGGAGGCCAGCCCAGACACTGCCATCTCATCCCTCCCCAGTGACAACCTGGTTTGAGTGGTGGAGGGCAAAGATCTCAGCTTCGCTGAGCCTACCTGCCTTTGCGGAACCCCTAACAAGACGGCAATACAATATCCATGATTTCTGACATCGGCAGAGCGCTTACAAGTGCCAGACACTATGCCCAGAGCTTCCTGAAGCTCATCTCATTTAATCCTCACAACTCTATGAGGTAAGTAATGTCACTGGCCCCATTCTGCAGGTGAAGAAATTATGAGCTCAGATAGGTTGAGACTGGTCCAAGGACACATGCTAATGAACGATGTCAAAATTTGAATCCAAGTATATACAACTCCAGCACTCAAGCTGCTCTTATCCTCTTCTTGGGAAACCCCCCTCAGGTGACTGAGACACAACTCCAGCTTTGGGGGATGCCCCAGCCTGATGAAAGAGACATAGTTCTTCCTTAGGAAACCTGGTCCAATCGGGGAGCTCTGTCACTGCTCTTAGCCCAGGAACCCCTGGGCTAACAGGGGGTGGGGGTGTGGGGAAAGGTTGGTCCCTTCCATCTGGGAGCTGTAGTCAGAAGGGGCAGGAGGAAGAATGTTCCCTGGTGCGCAGCACTGAGAAGTGGACAAAAGTGACAAAGCCAGCTGCTTCTCCTCCCAGGCCAAGGTCCCTTCTCCAGGTGACCACTCCCAGTAAGGGGGATCAGGCAGGCACTCCCCGCCTTTAGGGAGTCAGACTGCCAGGCAGATGGAGCACCCCAGCCCAGAAACCAGGATCAGAAGGGAATGACAAGTGGTGACAAGAGAAGACTTCATCCCAGAAGTCCCCTGACTACCTTCCATGCCTGGGAGATGGGTCAGTCTGTAGCCAGGCCAGAGCTCAGCCAAAGACCAGAATTGGGATTGTCTGAGCCCAGGAGTCAGTTCGTGTCCAGAGTCAGAGGTCAGTCAAAGGTCAGGGTCACACATCAGTCAGAAGCAGGCTTGAGGTATCAGCTAGAGGTCAAAGTCAATGGTGCATTTGAGACTGGGGTTGGCTGCAGAAGCGAGGGGCCGAGGGGTCCCATGCACTGGGTCTGGATGGAGAGGCCACACTGGGTCGCTGGGGTGACCCCTGGGGACCTGCTGTCTGTGGGTCAGCTGCTAGGATCAGGCATAACGTGGAGTGGGGAGGGCCCCAGGGAGAGGCAGTCCTATAGACTCCTCTTCCTGGCTGAGGTCATTCCCTGGGCCCAGCCACCCCAGGCCTGGGAGGGGAAGCAGAGGTTCCGCGGCAGCTCCCTCAGAGTACCTGTGAGTCATGATCCCTAGGACTACAGCTACTGGGCCCAGCAAAGGACAGGGGTACCTCAGCAACAATGCTGCTCTCAGCCTCAGAACTTCATGCATCAGCCAGAAGTCAGCTAATGGCAAAATCATACTGTACCAGACACAGTTCTAGGGCTTTATATACATTGTTTCTTTTAATCCAATGATATGTTGCTATACCATTTATAGATGAGGAAACGGAGGTACAGAGTGGTTAAAATGTGTCTCCGGCATTTAAATCCAGGCGCTGGTTTTAAACCAGGTGGTTTAAACCAGGTGGTCGGCCTTGCTCTTAACCACTATATGCCTGTAAGGCTGAGGCTGACCCCACCCCACCCGACTCAGACAAGCTGCAGCTTTGCCAAAGCTCTCCCAGCCCCCCCATCACCCACATTACCCCTCCTACCCCCGCCTCCTGGAAGAAACTGAGAGCCAGCATCTAAGTCTCCAGGAGTGAATTCCAGGGGAGCAGGGTGGATGCCAGGCAGCAGCACTTACCCCATCTCCACACTTCCTGATGCCTGGAATTTCACCATCTCCATTTATTTCTTTTCTATGGAACACAGGGCCCATCTGCAGGCAGTCCTGCCCTGGGAGGGGCAGTCCAATGGAATGTGCTAGCCTCCTGGGGAGCTGGGTTAAGAAACACCATATTTTGGTGGATTGGCGGGATGCTTTGGTAACAACCTTTTTTTTTTTTTTTCTCTTATCTTTTTTTTTTTTTTTCTCTTATCTTTTTTTTTTTTTTTCTCTTATCTTTTTTTTTTTTTTTCTCTTATCTTTTTTTTTTTTTTTCTCTTATCTTTTTTTTTTTTTTGTCTTTCACTTAACTATTTTTGTATTTTCTTTTTTTATTAATTAATTATTTTTTTATTGCAGTATACTTGATTTACAATGCTGTGTTTCTGGTGTACAGCAAAGTGATTCAGTTATATAAATATCTCCTTTTTCATATTCTTTTACATTCTCATTTATCACAGGATATTGAATATAGTTCCCTGTGCTATATAGTAGGACCTTGTTGTTTATCCATTCTATATATACTGGTTTACATCTGCTAATCCCAAACTCCCACTCTATCCCTCCCCCATACCCCTCCCCCTTGGCCACCACAAGTGTGTTCTCTATGTCTGGTAACAGCCTTTCTGTTTGTTGTTAATGGTGTTAATGATTCTGGGGCTAAAATACGGGATTGGGAGGACATGGGCTCCTGAGGGCATGAACAGGGATCCATAAAGACACAGCAGGGCTCTCCTAGTCAACCGCACTTTGCCCCTCTCCAGGAAAGTTCACGGTTCCCTGCATTAGAGTCTCACAAGGGAGGAGGTGAGCGGAGCTGAAATTAACAACCTATTTCACAGATGAGCAAATTGAGGCTCCTCCCACCGTGGGATAAGTGTAACTTCCCACCTGACTTTCTACCCCACCCCACAGAAGGCTCTGTTGCTGGGAACCCCCAATTTTGTCCTGAAGTTTATCATCCCAGGTGCCCAAGGAGGATGGCCCCTCTTGGCCCCAGGGACGAACTCTATTAGCCTAAGGCAGTGGCTCACAACCCTCTCAAACCCTACACCCGCTTTTGATAGCAGACTTTTTGAGCCAGCCCCCTTCCTATCCTGAAGTGAAATCCATAGATAATGTAGTTTCAAAGAAAAAAATCAACACAATGCCATACCTAACATAAAGGAGGAATACAGGAAAAGCAATTTCTAATAAGATGATTAGGTTTTGATATGTTACATGGTCAAGTAGGACCACCCCAGAGGACGCACTGGGACAGTGGCAAAGGCAGTGACCCAAGGGGCAGTGGTCACTCGTGCCCCATGCAGCCTCACCCAGGCTTTGGGATCTTCCAAAGCGGTGGGTGGCTCTAAACCATGGAGAATTTGCCCCCAATTTATGTGGTAAGTTTTGGGCAAGAACACTTCTATAACATGGAGTTAGGGCCTATGCTTGTATAATAAAAGTAAGGTTTTTCACCTTCATGAATGGTTTGTATGACAGTCAAAAGTCATGGAGGATGCAAACCATCCCATGCGTGGCAGGCCATCTCCAGCCACACCCTTCCAAATGCCGTAGCACCCCCATCACCAGGACAACGACAACGTGCCATGGCCTGCCTCTGAGAGCCAGAGGTACAGGCTGATGACAGGGTCTCACTCCCCTGGCCTGAGTGTGTCACCCAATCTTAGTCAATAGGACCTAGGAGGGAGGAGTATAAGGGAGAGTTTTCTCACTGTTGAAAAGCGAGATGCCATTTTACTATTTACCACCCTGAGGGAAACACTGCAACAGCTGCTTTAGGCAGAGGAAGGATGAGAGGTCCCAGATCCCTGAGGGTTGAGGGACAGTTGGCCTGCTAGGTCCGCTGGTCTGGAATCACTCTACACCTGGACTCCCTGCTGTGTGAGAAGATAAACCCACTTGTTTAAGCTGCTTTGAGGCTGGCCTTCAGTTACTTGTCACCTGTGTTTGCAAATACAAGATGTGTCTTTTAATGACCTCACAGCCATTCTAGAAATCAGAGCCTGGGTCTCCTGACCCTGCACTCTACCTCATCCCGAGGGACAGAAGCAACCATGACCGGGGCACTGCTGAGGGGTGCTTCCTGGAAAGAGGGTCTTCTGGGACCCTCCCTGTGGGTGCAGACCCTGAAGGGGCAGATTTCCTGAAAATGGAAAGGAGGCCAGTCCAGAAGCTTCTCGGGACTGTCCCCTCCCCGTTTCCTCCTCTGGCTCAAGATACACTGAGATTAGAAGCTGCATTCCTCACTGGTGTCATCCTTTATGTTTTCAAGTGCTTTATAGGCACCAGTTAGCAGCAAGGCGCCCCACCACGGAGGAGCCAGGGCTCCCTAAGCGTGACACAAGGGCAGGACCAAACCTCATCTGAAGTGGGCAAGGCAGGCCTCCATGTGGAAGCCCCTGGCGGGAAGGAGTGGGCTGAGAGACGGTGCGTGGGGAGACAGTCGAAGCATGTGAGAGGACCCCACCATGGGGAGACACTACAGGACACAAGCTCGGGGGCAGGTGGGGCCTGCGACCCCTGCACAGATTCTAAGCTTTATTCTAGGCACCGGGGAAGCCACTGTAGAGCACGAGCACAGGGGACACAGCCATCACAACTTTCCCTGACCTGCCTGGGCATATGCCCAGCGGTCCTCATCCCTACAGACCTGCCACCAGAGACAGATGCTGTGGTCTTGAGTTTGCTCCTCAGTGGAGACCAGGATCTGCACAGCTGCCTTTGTGGACATGGATAATGTCCCTGGTCCAAGCCCTCTGGTGCCTGTGGGGCGAGGGAGGAAGAAGGATGCACGCAGCAGCCTGGAGTTGCTTCCTGATGGCCACTTGAGGCCCATCAGGCCTGTGCTCAAGAAGCTACCTTGCCTCCCTACTGCCCAATGGGTCAAGTCCGAGTCCACTATCTGGGCTCAAGTGGCCTCTCAATTTTTCCCCATTTGTTCACAAACACCAACACCAAGGTCTCAGCAGGCTAACCTCCCAGGACCCTGGCCTCATGTACATTTTTACCTCTGCACCATTGTTTACGTTTCCCACCCTGGAATGGCTGCTTCACTCCCCACATGCATTCACTTCATCTGTGAATCCCACCCAGCACTCACAAGCTCTGGAAGGATTTGCGCAGCTCCCTCAGCCCGTGATGACTGCTTAGTCCTCAAAACAGTAGGGGAGATATGCCTGCACGTTCCACTGGAGCCCCCAGTTATTGCCTTCAACAATTACTTTCATCTCAGATTGTTATTCCTTTTTTCAGCATTTGCGTTCTTGCCTCCACCGTCACATCTACTCTGTTGTAAACTCTTGGAGGATGAAGACCTGTTTTACTAACACATTCCAGCCCCCAGCAGAGTGCTGGTACGTGCCTGGTAGGAGATCAGAGAACATTCTGTGGTTTTGAATTCCTTAGCTCCAAGAAGTGAGTGGGTGAGGAAGTTTCCTATATGGGGATCATTGGGTCGGGAGAGGTTAGGGGAAGGGTCCCTCCCTCAAATTAAGATCATCACCAACAGGTATTTGTCATACGTCTCTGTGGCCAAGTAATTAAGGATGAGACTTGCCCCTCCAATCTGTGATGATGGAGTGAAAATTCTGCAAGCAAGGGATGCAGACAGAAAAAGGGAGGAGCAACAAGATGGGGGCTGGAGCCCAGCCAGGGATGGAGGCAGAGATATGGAGCAGAAGCAAGACAGTGACAGGGACAGACAGACAGGTCCGGGAAAGAGGAGAGGGGCAAGCAGAGACAGGAAGAGGCCAGGGCCTGGGTGGGGCAGGGACAAAAAGAGAGCAGAGACAGCAGAGAGGAAGGCCAACAGAAGCTGAGAGAGACAGAAGGGCAGCCAGAGCGTGTGCCCCTCCCTCCCTGGCTGCCTCAGTGCCAGGCTGGGCTCTGCACCCTCAAAGCCACTCCTAAAACTCCTGCATGTTGAAGCACGAAGGCCAGGAAGAAGGCAGTCAAATTGGAAGGTAGCCGAGCACCAGATGCCAGGGACGCATACACCCAGGGGGGTGGCAGTGAGTCAAGGAGATATTGCCCCGTCCCATGGCCCCCACCATCATACCTCCACTCCACCCCCACCTAGCCAAGGGACAGTCCCTCACCCAGAGGGCTGAGCTGGGCTGGATGGGAACTCCTCCTCCAAGGCCTGACTCGGGTGTCTACTGGGGACAAGGAAAGGGAGTGGCCCGACTGAGACCATGGCAGTTGTGGGGCAGATCAGGAATGAAAGGAACGCTGGGATAAAAGTTTCAGTAACCTGCCTCGAAAGCACCCAGGCACTGTGTGGGCCAGGATTCCTGGGCACTGAGTAAGGTAGACAACCCAGCATGATGGGGGGAGTGGACCCACTGGCCGCTGGTTGGGGTGAGGTGGGCAGGGGGACAGGGAGCCCAGCCACGTCTTGCAGGAGACCAAAGCAACACCACCACCTCCCACCATGCAGCCCCTTCCTCACAGCACAGGCCAGGCATCCGTTGCCTGAGGGCTCGGACCCCAGCTAATGAGAACAGGGAGAAGTGGTGCGTTGAGACAGTGACAGCTGGGCCTGGGGAGGTCTGGGAGAGATGCCTGTATGTGTGGTATGGTAAGAGGGAGACAAAAAGCCAGAAGAAGGAGCAGAGGCTGAAAGGCTTTGAAAAGAATAGCTGGCTAAAATTTGCAATTCACCCGTGAAATTAAGCAACATTTATTGACATGGGAAAAAATGGGATCCAGTCAGAAACCATCATCTGCCGACAAACCCTAACACTGATCACAGACTGAACCCTAGACCTGGCCTCAGACCGAACTTTAACCCTGGCCACAGACTCACCACTAAACCTGTCCTCAGACTTACCCTAGCCCCAACTCCTCCACCTTCACTGAGCCTAATCTTGGCCATTGGCCACTTCAAAACTGCATGTTTGATCTCAGAGATAGAGGAAAAGAGCATGTAGCTGTTTCTGGAGAAACACCACAGAGAACGCCACTGCAGGGCTTGGTGGGAATGACACTTGGCTACATATGGGAAAAGACTGCACCAGCCATTCACAGCCCTTGTTCTCCAGCGTGGCCTTAACGCCCTACACAGCTGAGTCTCTTCTCCTCCTCACCATCCCCTCCCCCACCTGCCAAGCAAGTATGCCCACTCTTCCCTGACCCTGGGCTCCCGCCTTCTTCTGGGCCCTTGATAACCCCCTGCCCCAGTTTCAGAGCTCCCTGAGTCCCATCTTAACAGCCAAACACAGACATCATCTTCCCAAAACCAGTCGCAGCCAGAAGGCTCTCCCCCTCTTCTGAAATCCTGCAGCCATGTAACTTAATAATCCATCTGGCCACTAATCACAAACACTCCTTCTATCGTCTTCTTCAACTGTTATTTACCTTGGCAGAATGATTGCATGTAAGATATACACTCAAATTATGTCCCCAAGTAGATAGTAATTTTTCCACTATCATAAGCAATGCTGAGATGAACATCCTTACAATACACCTTTATGCACTTGTGTACTTGAAAAACAGCTCACCAATCAGAGGACTACCCTGAACATAATTTTGAAAGTCAAAAAATCTCATAATGAAAACCAGCAATGCCCTGTCTCACTCCTCCCCCTCCGCCAAGACCTTCACAGTTCCTTTAGTGATTTTTAACTGCATACATATAAATAATTTGTTTATATTCTACTTTCTTAATTAACCAAGTTTAAACATCATCTATTTACTTCCTACTATGGGAGATGAGAAGGGAGTGCTTATACTGCCACACACAAACAATTCCCCTCTCCTTGATCTTCCAATAGAGTTAAATTACAACATTCTTAAATCTGAGCCATGTAGTATACTATGATTACATTTCCTTTCCTGTAAAATTTTCACTTCTTCCTGGAGTTAATAACTGCCTCAATTTTTAATTTACCTCACTTTATCGATACTTTTTGCTAATTCTTCTCAAACTCTCTGACAGAACTATGAAACCTTTCTAAATAAGGTCAACACCTCAAGTAGTTATTTACCTTGTTGTTCTCATCTGGTCTGGCTCTCAAGCACTTCATACCACTATACCTACTTCTACACCACCTAATACTTCTTTTCTTCTCATATTTCTTTCATCATCATCTTGTGAATTCACTTTGCTTCTCTCTTATGTTGGCTGGCCTAGTTCCTAGTTCCACTGTTTTCATTTTCTTAGCTTAATCTCTTATTTTGTTGGAATACAACCTCCTGAAGTTTCTTCGGAAAGAATAGGAGATAAAATTCTTGAGAGATTACGTGTCTGAATTGCCTTTATTCTACTCTCCAGATTGATGAATAGTCTGGCTGGGTATAAAATTCTAAATTTATATTTTAAAGGTTCCTCCTACTAAAATATAGCCAGATACTAGAAAAATTACCTTAAATACAATTTATATTTTATAACCAAACTCAAAAACATAAGGGAAATAAATATAAAGTCAGGAAAACATTCTTCCATCATTGAGATGTATAAGTCAAGTCAGGTCAGATGTCCTCAATACTGGCTTTACATTAGAATCACTGGTAGAGATTTAAAATATATATAAAGTGATACCCCAGAAACTGATTTAATTGGTCTTCAACTAATTGGTCTTCAATGGGGATGGGCATAGATTTTTTTTTAGTGAGAAATCTCTCCTGGTCCAATGCAAAATGCTGGGTTCTTTTAGTGGTAAAATATGCATAACACAAAACTCACCATGTGACCATCATTAACTGTACAGTTCAGTGGCTTTAAGTACAGTCACACTGTTATGCAATCATAACCACCATCCAATTCCAGAACTGTTTTCATTTCCCAAAACTGAAACTCTGTACCCATTAAACAACAATTCCTGATTCCTTCCGTCCTCCAGCCCTTGGCCACTACCATTCTACTTTCTGTTTCTATGAATTTCACTCCACTGGGTACCTTATATAAGTGGAACCATATAGTATTTGTTCTTTTGTGATTGGCTTTTTTTCACTTAGCGTAATGTTTTCAAGATTCATCCATATCGTAGCACATGTCAGAATGTCCTTCCTTTTTAATATTCCATTCTGTGTATATACCACATTTTGTTTATCCATTCATCTGTTGATGGACACTTGGGTTGTTTTCACCTTTTGGCAACTGTGAATAATGATGCTATGAACATAGAGGTATAAATATCTGTTTGAGTTTCTACTTTCAATTCTTTTGGGTATATACCTCAGAGTGAAATTGCTAGAATATGCTAATTCCATGTACAATTTTTTGAGGCACCACATACTGTTTTCCATAGCAACTGTGCCATTTTGTATCCCACCAGGAATGGACCAATATCCCAGTGTCTCCACATCATTACCAATGCTTGTAATTTTCTGGATTGTTGTTGTTGCTGTTGTTATTGTTGTTACAGTAGCCATCCTAATGGGTGTGAAGTGATATCTTTTTGAGATTTTGTTTTGCATTTCTCTGATGATTAATGATGTTGAGCATCTTCTCATGTGCTTATTGGCCTGTTTTTTAGTAGAATTAATTCTTTGTTTTTTACTCTTTGCTTTCCATAAATTTATTTATTTATTTTTGGCTGCATTGGGTCTTCATTGCTGTGCACGGGCTTTCTCTAGTTGCAGCAAGCGGGGGCTCCTCTTCGTTGCGGTGCACAGGCTTCTCACTGCGGTGGCTTCTCTTGTTGTGGAGCACAGGCTCTAGGTGTACGGGCTTCAGTAGTTGTGGCATGTGGGCTCAGTAGTTGTGGCTCATGGGTTCAGTATTTGTGGCTCACGGGCTCTAGAGCACAGGCTTAGTAGTTGTGGCTCACAGGCTTAGTTGCTCTGCAGCTTTGGGGGATCTTCCCGGGCCAGGGCTCAAACCCGTGTCCCCTGCATTGGCAGGTGTATTCTTAACCACTGCGCCGCCAGGGAAGTCCCTGTTTTTTATTTTTGAATTATAGAAATTCTTTATATATTTTGAATATTAGTCCCTTATCAGAGATATGATTTGCAAATATTTTCTCCCATTCCAATGGTTGTCTTTTCACTATGCTGATAGTACCCTTTGATGCATAAAAGTTTTTGATTTTTATTAAGTCCAATTTATCTATTTTTTCTTCTATTACCTGTGCTTTTGGTGTCATATTCAAAAAATTATTATCAAATCAATGTCATGTAGATTTTACCCGATGCTTTCTTCTAAGAATTTTATAGTTTTAGCTCTTACCTTTAGATCTTTGATCCATTTTGAATTAATTTGTGTATACTGTGTAAGGTAAGGGTCCAACTTCATTCTTTTGCATGTGGATATCCAGTTTTCCCAACATCATTTGTTGAAAACACTGACATTTCCCCATTGCATAATCTTGGCATTCTGTTGAAAACCATTTGACCATATATACAACGGTTTATTTCTGGTCTGTATATTCTATTCCATTGGTATACATGTCTGTCTTTATAGCAGTACCACACTATTTGGACTACTGTAGCTTTGTAGTAAGTTTTGCAATCACAAAGTTGTGACACCTCCAACTTTGCTCTTCTTTTTCGGAATTGTGGACTACTCAGGGTCGCTTGTGATTTCATATACATTTTAGGATGGTATTTTCTATTTCTGCAGAAAACTTCACTGGGATTTTGATAGGGACCCATTGAGTTTATAGAGCATTTTGGGTAGTGTTGACATCTTAACAATATTAAGTCTTCCAATCCAGGCAAAGAGTTTTGTAACTCACATTAAAAAGACTATGGAAGGGCTTCCCTGGTGGCGCAGTGATTGAGAGCCCGCCTGCTGATGCAGGGGACACGGGTTCGTGCCCTGGTCCGGGAAGATCCCACATGCTGTGGAGCGTCTGTGCCCGTGAACCATGGCCGCTGAGCCTGCGCATCCGGAGCCTGTGCTCCGCAACGGGAGAGGCCACAACAGACAGTGAGAGGCCTGCGTACTGCAAAAAAAAAAAAAGACTATGGAAGCAAAGAACCCAAGTTCTTTCATTTGCCTTTGAATTTATTTTGTCTGCCAAGTCATTCAACTAAAAACCTCAAAACATCTTTATTAGTTGCTTCATATGCTATTCAGTGGGAATTATAATTACTTTTCTTTATATTGTTTATCAATAAATAATCCACAGTTCTTCCAGAGCAATGGCTTATGCATCAGCTGAAGGATTTTCTGTGTCATATATTAGTTTTTAAAAACCCTATTAATCCCATCCCTGGGGATTACTGAATCATACTGAATCAATTTCCAGGGATTTAAAAATAAAATGAAATCTACAGCTTGGTTTAAAATAAATCCAAGAGCAAACAAAAAAAATCAAAAATAAATAAAACTTGAAAAAGAAAAGGAAGCTAGAAGTGAAACATAAACAAATGTAAAAGAAAAAGTGATCCTGAGGGCAAATGCCAATTTTGGCACTACAATAGAAAAACAAGGAAATCAACCAAAACTCAATATTTTTTTTAAAAAAGTAAAGAGAAATAAAGTAGCATAGACTTACATCAATAGTTAAAGGATGTATATGGTCAGTTTAGACTTAAAAATTTTATCTATGTGTTGTTTAGAATGACACATGTAAAACATGAAGACAGAGAGTCTGAAAGTAAAAGGATAAGAAAAGATACTGTAAGCAAGTACTTACAAAGAAAAGATAGATAGCCATCTATAAAAGACAAATGTTAAGATGAGAAGCATTATCAAGGATAAAAAGAATCACTTCATAATGAGAAAAATTTTAATGTACTGGGAAGATACAATAATCATTAACTTGTCTATACTTATTAGAATAGGTGCTAGACCCAGGGACAAATTCACCATTATAATGAATAATTTTAACACAGTTTACTCAAGTACATATGGATAAAGAAAAATGAAAATCAATAATGATACATGACATTTGAACAATTGACTATAGTTTGGTTTAGTGGATATTCTCACTACAGTCAGAAAATACGGGGTGCATAGTCAAGATGGCAGACTAGGAGGACGTGGAATTCACATCTCCACAAAACTAGGGCACCTACCAGACACTGGTGGGGGACCATGGACAACTAAGGGGATGGGAGGAACCCTCAGTGACCAGGTAGGATTGGGGGGGAGGAGAAGTGGAGGTGGGACAGGACCACCCTGAGGGGTGGCTGGGGGAGGGGAAGGGATCCCACGCCCAGAGGGTGAAAGGGAGGACCGTTGGGAGGGCAGAGGATCAAAAGAGAGTGTAGCCATCATTTCCCCTGCTTACTTGGTCCCCCAGGAGCCTGCTGAGATCCTGGGCCTGATCCTCTGCCCACCGAGGCCCCCTCTAGCCACGTAGATACTGAGGGAGTGGGAGGGAGGGAAGGGGAAGCAAAAGTAAAGGATGGACCTATAGGACCAGCACCCTTGAGGGGTGGCTGGGGGAGGGGAGGAGTTCCTACACCCGGCAGAACCCACCCATGGTTAGGGGGTCCAGCGGTGACAGGGGAGGCGGAGGAATGGAAGGTGGAGCCACCAGTACTTTCCTTGCCCACTTGGGCAACGGGGAGCCTGTTGGGCTCCTGAGCCTAATCCTCGGCCCTTGGAGCCTTCCTCCTGCCACACAGAGCCCAAGCCCCGCCCCTACACCACACCCAGGACCCTAACTCTACAGGCGGCACTTAGCACTTGGAGACCCCCTCTGAGACCCCCTTCAACCGTGCTGGGCTTAAACTCCACCCACTCACCCTCACCCAGGGCCTTACCTCCAAACTCCAGAACTACACACTCTGAAGGCCCCCTGCTGGACATGCTGCCTTTCCCCTTCTGCACAGGTCCTTCTGCACAGGTCCTAAGCCTAAGCCCTGCCCCATGCTTGAATGTCGCCCACATAGGTTCACCCCCAAAGTCTTTTCTGGCTGTGTGGGTGCTGAGCATAGGCCCTGCCCCACGCTAAACCCCACACCTGCCTAAGTTTCACCCCACGCCTAAGATCTGCCCCCCATACCCAAAGGCTTTTCCAGCCTTTTTTTATTCTTCTTCTTTTAGATTGGGGTTCTGGTTTACCTTGTTGTTGTTGATTCATTTATATTTTTATTTTTTCTAATAAATCTTTTATTTTTCTAATTATATTTTATTCTTTATACTTTGTTATTGTTCTTTTCCTTTGGGCTTGTTCCTTTTTCTTTCTTTCTTCTTCCTGTTGTGGTTTTGTTTTACCTTTTTGCAGTTGTTTCAATTACATTTTTATTTTTTCTAATATAGTTTGGGATCTTCCCGGACCGGGGCACGAACCCGTGTCCCCTGCATCAGCAGGCGGACTCTCAACCACTGTGCCACCAGGGAAGCCCTACCTTTCTAATTTTATATTATTTTTTATTCTTTGTTATTGTACTGCTCCTTGTTTTCTTTTCTTTTGCCATGCTGCATGGCTTGCGGGATCTTGGTTCCCAGGCTGGGGGTTGGGCCTGAGCTCCTGTGGTGGGAGAGCTGAGTCCAGACTGCTGGACTAACAGAGAACCTCAGACCCCAGGGAATATTTATTGGAGTGAGGCCTCCCAGAGGTCCTGATCTCAGCACCAAACCCAGCTCTACCCAACTGCCTGCAAACTCCAGTGCTAGACACCTCAGGCCAAACAACCAGTAAGACAGGAATACATCCCCACTCATCAAAAAAAAAAAAAAAAATTGAAATGACAAAAAAATATGTTACAGAAGAAGGAGCAAGGTAAAAACCTACAAGACCAAATAAATGAATAAGAAATAGGCAACCTACCTGAAAAAGAATTCAGAGTCATGATAGTAAAGACGATCCAAAATCTTGGAAAAAAATGGAGAAAATACAAGGAATGTTTAACAATGACCTAGAAGAACTAAAGAGCAAACAAACAGTGATGAACAACACAATAACTGAAATTAAAAATGCTCTAGAAGGAAGAAATAGCAGAATAACTGAGGCAGAAAAACAGATAAGTGAGCTGGAAGATTAAATAGTGGAAATAACTGCCACAGAGCAGAAGAAAGGAAAAAGAAACAGAAGAATTGAAGACAGTCTCAGAGACCTCTGGGACAACATTAAAAGCACCAACGTTCAAATTATAGGGGTCCCAGAAGAAGAAGAGAAAGAGAAAGGGTCTGAGAAAATATTTGGAGAGATTATAGTTAAAAACTTCCCTAACATGGGAAAGGAAATAGCCACTCAAATCAAGGAAGTACAGAGAGTCCCATACAGGATAAACCCTAGGAGAAACACACCAAGACACATATTAATCAAACTAACAAAAATTAAATTCAGAGAAACAATGTTAAAAGCAGCAAGGGAAAAGCAAAACATAACATACAAGGGAATCCCCATAAGGTTATCAGCTGATTCCTCAGAAAAATCTCTACAGGCCAGAAGGGAGTGGCAGGATAGATTTTAAGCGATGAAAGGGAAAAACCTACAACCAAGATTACTCTACCCAGCAAGGATCTCATTCATATTCAATGGAGAAATCAAAACATTTACAGACAAGCAAAAGCTACGAGAATTCACCAACACAAAACCAGCTTTACAACAAATGCTAAAGGAACTTCTCTAAGTGGGAAACACAAGAAGACGCACAAAAACAAACCCATATCAATTAAGAAAATGATAATAGGAACATAAATATCAATAATCACCTTGAATGTAAATGGATGAAATGCTCCAACCAAAAGACACAGACTGGCTGAGTGGATACAAAAACAAGACCCTTATATATGCTATCTACAAGAAACCCACTTCAGACCTAGGGACACATACAGACTAAAGTAAGAAGATGGAAAAAGATATGCCGTGCAAATGGAAATCACAAGAAAGCTGGAGTAGCAATACTCATATCAGATAAAATAGACATTAAAATAAAGACTGTTACAAGAGATAAGGATGGACACTACATAATGATCAAGGGATCAATCCAAGAAAATATAACAATTATAAATATTTATGCACCCAATATAGTAGCACCTCAATACATCAGGCAGATGCTAACAGCCATAAAAGGAGAAAATGACAATAACACAATAATAGTGGTGGACTTTAGCACCTCACTTACACTGATAGACAGATCATCCAGACAGAAAATAAATAAGGAAACACAAGCTTTAAATGACACAATAGACCAGATAGGCTTAATTGATATTTTTAGGACATACCACCCAAAAGTGGAAGAATACACTTTCTTCTCAGGTACACATGGAACATTCTCCAGAATAGATCACATCTTGGGTAACGAATAGCCTTAGAAAATTTAAGAAAATTGAAATCATATCAAGTATCTTTTCCAACCACAATGCTATGAGATTAGAAATCAATTAAAGGAAAAAAACTTAAAAAACACAAAAACATGGAGGCTAAATATTGCACTACTAAATAACCAAGAGATCACTGAAGATATCAAATAAGAAATTTAAAAATACCTAGAAACAAATGACAACAAAAACACCATGATCCAAAACCTATGGGATGCAGCAAAAGCAGTTCTAAGAGGGAAGTTTATAACAATTCAATCTCACCTCAAGA
This sequence comes from Neophocaena asiaeorientalis asiaeorientalis, assembly GCF_003031525.2. Taxonomy (NCBI): domain Eukaryota; kingdom Metazoa; phylum Chordata; class Mammalia; order Artiodactyla; family Phocoenidae; genus Neophocaena; species Neophocaena asiaeorientalis. The sequence goes on along the minus strand of NW_020174420.1, from coordinate 825,075 downwards.
AACAAGAAACATCTCAAATAAACAATTTAACCTTACACCTAAAGCGACTACAAAAAGAAGAACAAAGAAAACACAAAGTTAGTAGAAGGAAGAAATCCTAAAGATCACAGCAAAAATAAATAAAATAGAAACGAAGAAAACAATAGCAAAGATCAGTAAAACTAAAAGTTGGTTCTTTGAGAAGATAAACAAAATTGATAAACCTTTAGCCAGACTCATCAAGAAAAAAAGGGAGAGGACTCAAAGCAATAACATTAGAAATGAAAAAGGAGAAATTACAACCGACACCACAGAAATGGAAAGGATCCTAAGAGACTACTACAAGCAACTGTGTGCCAATAAAATGGACAACCTTGAAGAAAAGGACACATTCTTGGAAAGGTACAACTTTCCAAGACTGAACCAGGAAGAATTAGAAAATATAAATAGACCAATCACAGGTAATGAAATTGAAACTGTAATTTAAAATCTTCCAGCAAACAAAAGTCCAGGACCAGATGGCTTCACAGGTGAATTCTATCAAACATTTAGAGAAGAGTTAACACTCTTGCAAAAAATTGCAGAGGGAGGAACACTCCCAAACTCGTTCTACAAGGCCACCATCACCCTGATACCCAAACCAGACAAAGATATCACACACAAAAAAAAATTATAGACCAATATCACTGATGAACATAGATGCAAAAATCCTCAACAAAATACTAGCAAACAGAATCCAACAACACATTAAAAAAAACATAAAACATGATCAAGTGGGATTTATGCCAGGGATGCAAGAATTCTTCAATATATGCAAAACAATCAATGTGATATACCATATTAACAAATTAAAGAATAAAAACCATATGATCATCTCAATAGATGCATAAAATGCTTTTGACAAAATTCAACACCTATTTATGATAAAAAAAACTCTCCAGAAAGTGGGCATAGAGGGAACCTACCTCAACATAATAAAAACCATATATGACAAACCCACAGCAAACATCATTCTCAATGGTAAAACTCTGAAAGCACTTCCTCTAAGATCAGGAATGAGACAAGGGTGCCCACTCTTGCCACTATTGTTCAACATAGTATTGGAAGTCCTAGACACAGCAATCAGAGAAGAAAAAGAAATAAAAGGAATACGAATTGGAAAAGAAGTAAAACTGTCACTGTTTGCTGATGACATGATTCTATACATAGAAAACCCCAAAGATGCCACCAGAAAACTACTAGAACTAATCAATGAATTTGGTAAGGTTGCAGGATACATAATTAATGCACAGAAATCTCTTGCATCCCTATATGCTAACAACAGAAGATCAGAAAGAGAAATTAAGGAAACAATCCCATTTACCATTGCAACAAAAACAATAAAATACCTAGGAATAAACCTACCTAAGCAAGCAAAAAACCTGTACTCAGGAAATTATAAAACACTGATGAAAGAAATCAAAGATGACATAAACAGATGGAGAGATATACCATGTTACTGGATTGGAGGAATCAACATTGTGAAAATGACAGTACTACACAAAGCAATCTACATGTTCAATGCAAGCCCTATCAAATTACCAATGGCAGGGCTTCCCTGGTGGCGCAGAGGTTGAGAGTAAAAAAAAAAAAAAAAAAAAAAAATTACCAATGGCATTCTTCACAGAATTAGAACAAAAAATTTTACAAGTTTTATGGAAACACAAAAGACTTTGAATTGCCAAAGCAATCCTGATAAAGAAAAATGGAGCTGGAGGAATCAGGCTCCCTGACTTCAGACTATACTACAAAGGTACAGTAATCAAGACAGTATGGTACTGGCACAAAAACAGAAATATCGATCAATGGGACAGGATAGAAAGCCCAGAGATAAACTCACACACATATGGTCACCTAATCTATGCCAAAGGCGGCAAGAATATACAATGGAGAAAACACAGCCTCTTCAATAAGTGGTGCTGGGAAAACTGGACACCTACATGTGAAAGAATGAAATTAGAACACTCTCTCACTCCATACAGAAAAATAAACTCAAAATGGATTAAAGACCTAAATGTAAGGCCAGACACCATAAAACTCTTAGAGGAAAACATGGACAGAACACTCTATGACATAAAGCACAGCAAGATCTTCTATGACGCACCTCTTAGAGTAATGGAAATAAAAATAAACAAATGGGACCTAATGAAACTTCAAAGCTTTTGCACAGCAAATGAAGCCATAAAAAAGATGAAAAGACAACCCTCAGAATGGGAGAAAATATTTGCAAATGAAGCAATGGACAAAGGATTAATCTCCAAAATATACAAGCAGCTCATGCAGCTCAATATCACAAAAACAAATAACCCAATCCAAAAATGGGCAGAAGACCTAAATAGACATTTCTCCATAGAAGGCATACAGATGACCAAGAAGCACATGAAAAGATGCTCAACATCACTAATCATTAAAGAAATGCAAATCAAAACCACAATGAGGTATCATCTAACACTGGTCAGAATGGCCATCATCAAAAAATCTAGAAAAAAGAAATGCTGGAGAGGGTGTGGAGAAAAGGGAACCCTCCTGCACTGTTGGTGGGAATGTGAATTGATAAAAACACTATGGAGGTTCCTTAAAAAGCTAAAAATAGAACTACCATATGACCCAGCAATCCCACTCCTGGGCATATACCCTGAGAAATTCAAAAAATTCATGTACCACCATTTTCACTGCAGCACTATTTACAATAGCCAGGACATGGAAGCAACCTAAATGTCCACCAACAGATGAATGGATAAAGAAGATGTGGCACATATATCGAATGGAATATTACTCAGCCATAAAAGGGAATGAAATTGAATTATTTGTAGTGAGGTGGATGGACCTAGAGTCTGTCACGCAGAATGAAGTAAGTCAGAAAGAGAAAAATACCGTATGCTAACGCATATATATGGAAACTAAAAAAGTGGTACTGATGAACCTATGGCAGGGCAGGAATAAAGATGCAGATGTAGAGAACAGACTTGAGGACACGGGATGGGGGGGAAAGAGGAAGCTGGGATGAAGTGAGAAAGTGGCATTGACATATATACACTATCAAATGTAAAACGGATAGCTAGTGGGAAGCTGCTGCATAGCACAGGGAGATCAACTCGATGCTTTGTGAGGACCTAGAGGGATGGGATAGGGAGGGTGGGAGGGAGCCTCAAGAGAGGGGATATGGGAATATATGTATACATATAGCTGATTCACTTTGAGGTATGGCAGAAATTGACACAATTTTGTGAAGCAATTATACTCCAATAAAGATGTGATAAAAAGAATGAAAAAAAAGAGAGAAATCTAAGACACAATCTCTTCAAGATCAGAAGTAAATCAAGAATGCCACTTGCCACTACCCTGTTGAACATAATCTTGAAAGTCCCAGGAAATGTGCAAGACAAAAAAATGAAGTCAGAGGTATGAGGATTGGAAAGGAAGAGACAAGACCCTCGTCACTCGTGAATAATGTGACTGTCTTCATAGAAAGTGTAACCAAATAAACACAAGAACCACTGGAACTAATGGGTCACAAGATAAACCTACAGAAATCATAAGACTCCACACCAGCAATAATAAGCAGAAAGTAAGACACTGTTCACAACAGCAGCTGAAGCCAGGAATTAAGTACCAAAGAGCAGACATGCTCATGACCTTCTTGAGACTCCACAGAAGGATGCAGATGAGCAACAGAATGGAGAAAGCGCTGCAGTCAGGACAGCACAGTTGACAAAAGTCTCCAAGTTAGTGTCTAGGTTAATGTCATGCAAATCCAAATTCCAGCAGGCTTTTTTTTAGGAAACTCCTCCTAAATTGGCCCGTGGAGGACTAAAGGCCCAGGAATGGGGACGTGAAGTGAAAAAGAGCAAAGAGAAAGCGCTTGCTCCCCCAGAATGGAGATAACCCCAAAGCTGTGGTTGCTACGATAACATAAGTGACCAGCCAGCTCTGCCAATGAAGAAGCAAGGTCACCCTGAACGGGCCTGGGGACTCGTGGGCTCCAAAGGGGACCACTGACCAATGACCGGGAACACAGGCTGGGGACATGGCTCATCCCTGGGGAGAGAAGGCTGGTCTTTATAAAAAGCTGGCTCCAGATGGATCGCAGGTGTGGATGTGAAGGTGAGTGTGAGAGAATCATGTGGACCGGCCCACATGGGGAACGACTGCCCACAGGCAGCCAACAGGGAGCCCCAGTTTGCTCTGGGCATCAGAGCAACGTGTTTGGAAGGGCTGCAGTTCCCACCTACCAGGCTGACGGGGGGGTGGGGTGCATTGCTGGGGGTCATGTGCATCACCATTTCAGAAAGCCAGACCTGCAGAAGGGCAGACAGGAGGGTCCCCACCCCTGAGGTTTATAAAAGGCAGGGAGTTGCAGGATGCCACCGCTGTGTGGAGTCTGGGGTCTGCTCCTGGAGCCACATGCAGAGAGCTGTTCAGATGGCATTTGTGAGTAAACACACACACACACACACACAAACACACACACACACCTGCCCGCCCCAGCCTTTGTAGAGGGTCTCAACTTATTCAAGGATTTTCAGAGTGGGAGTTCTGAGCAGGGGCTGGGCAGGGCTGGGTGGAGGAGGAATGTAGTGTGGACAGGTTGACAGAGCAGAGCACTGAGGACCACCAGTTACCATACCTCCACATCAACAGCCAAAACCCTCCAAGGAGGAGACCCTGCCACTGTCCCCTGGAGTCTGCAGGGACAGCTCCAGGGCATAACCAGCCTGGGCCCAAGGGGCAGCCTGCTTGCCCTCTTCTGCCAGACCCTCATGCACCCGCTCTGCCAAACAAACCTCAGTGAGGTGCACATGACTGATCTCGCAGGTAAATCACTCAAGACACGGACGTGGCAGCCAACACAGGAGCCCTGACAACAGGGACCCTGCAGGTGTCATGACCAGTCAGCAGCGGCCCCTTTGTGGGGCTTGGCGTGGAAAGAGGGTGCTGACCAGGTGCTGGCTGTGGCCCAGGCACAGAGGGGAGTCGCTCCACTGCAAGCCCTCACCCCACCCCACCCCTGCTCCTGCCCCTCCCTGGAGACACTACTTCCCCCACTGGTCACCAGCAGCCCCAGCTACAAACAGGTTCTTTGATGGGGAGGAGAATCAATCTCCTTCGTATAAATGTTTAATTGGGAAAGAAAAAAGAAAGAAAGAAAGAAAATACACATACTTCTTAAGCACATAAGAATAATTTACAAACTTAACTACACACCAGGACATAAAGCAAGCTTTAACACATTTCAAAAAATTGCTATAACTTCAAACCACAATCTCTCATCACAACGCAATTCAATGAGAACTCAATAACAAAACTATGATTATTGTAGAAACACATTTCTAAATAATGATTCAAAAAGAAATCATAATAGAAACTTAAAAATGATCATAACAGTAGAGTTCAGCTTCTAGCCAACATTTAGTAACAGTGACAAGATTTACTCTCTCAGTTTACACAATCGGAAAACTAGAAAAAAAATATAATAATGGTTTTTAGACATTGGAATAAGTTGCCCAGGACTTTAATAACTGAGAGAAGGGAAACAAACAAAATGGGCTCTATGATTTTACCAGCTTACTGACTTCTTATTAGAAGCTAGGCAAGACAGAAAACAAAGGTGAGATATAATTAAAGTCCTGAACAAAAGAAAAATCTGTCAACCTAGAATTTTTACTCAAAAAAAATTTTTTTGGGAATTCCCTGGTAGTCCTGTGATTAGGACTCTGCACTTTCATTGCTGGGGCCCAGGTTCAATCCCTGGCGAAGGAATTAAGATCCTGCAAGCCATGTGACATGGCCAAAAAAAAAAAAAAAGGAAGAAAAAAATATTTTCAAAACTGAAAAGAAAATAAAGAAGTTTTCAGGCAAAAGCTGAGAGAATTTATTGCCATCAGACCTGCACTATAAGAAAAGTTAAAGGAAGATCATATGGCAGAAGGAAAATGAAACCAGACAGAAAAATGGGCCCACAGAAAGAATAAAGAGCACTAGAAATGTTAAAAGTCACATTTGAATCTCTTTAGAAGATGATAGACTATTTAAAGTAAAAATAATAACAATCTATTATGCAGTTTACAAATATGTATAAGGAAAATTAATATAAAGGATAGAGAGGGAAATGAAAATATACTATTTTAAGTTTCCTACAACTATGTGTGATGTAATATATTATTTTAATTAGACTATAATGTAATTATAATATAAGTTAAAGATGTTTATAGTAAACCATAGAGCAATAACTAAAAAATAAAACAAAGAGGTAGAGTAATAAGCCAAGTGGAGATAAAATTAAAAATTTTAAATTTAATCCAGAGAAGGAAGGAAAGAGGAAAAAAGGAACAAATAGCATTGGAATTAAAAGAAAATAAGGAGGAAGTTGGTAGATTTAAGCTGAAAAATATTTAAATGTACACTAAATATAAATGGTCTGTGCATACAAGTTAAAAGGCAGAGACTGTCAGATTTGATTTTTCTTTCAAAGCAAGACCCAACAATATATTCTCTTCAAGACACCCACTTTAAACACAAAGACACAGATAGGTTAAAAGTAAAATAATGAAAAAGATGTATCTTGCAAACACTATTCCTAAGAATGCTAGTAGCTCTCTTAATATCATATACAGTAGACTTCATAACAGGAATATTACCAGGGCTAAAGACAGAATAAAAGAATAAATTCATCAAAAGGACAAAACAATCTTAAATGTGTATACATCTAATAATAGAGATTCAAAATAGATGAAGTAAAAGCATATAACTGAAAGAAGAAATAATTATAATTTTTCAGAAGTCCTCATTCAGTAATTGAACAAGTAGAAAATTAGTAAGAATATGGAAGACAACTTAAGTCAACTAATCTGATTTAACTGACATTTATAGATCACACCATCTAACTATAGAAAAATACAAATTCTTTTCAAGGACATGTGGAACCTTTACCAAAATAGACTATATTCTGGACCATAAAGCAGTCTCAATAAATTTAAGAGAATTGAAATCATGCAGATAAAGTTCTCTTACCACACAGAATTAAACTATAAATCAGTAACAAAAAAATACTGAGAAATTTCCAAATATTTGGATATTAAATAACAGTTCTAAATAACCAATGCTTCAAAGAATTCACAAACAAAATAAAAGCATATTCTGAATTAAATAAAAGTGAAAATACAGTCAGTCAAAATAAATAGGTTACAAGTAAAGCAGTGCTTTGAGAGAAATTTGTAGCATTAAATGCTAATATATGAAGGGGGGGGGCAAAGTGGGAAATGGTTGCAAACTAATGGTTTAAGTTTAAGAAACTAAAAGAAACAAACAAACAGAAAGCAAATTAAACCCAAGTATAAAAAAGGGAAGGAGATAATAAAGAACAGAAATCAATTTTAAAAAGGGAAGTAGAAAAACAATAAAGAAAAATCAGTGAAACCAAAAACTAGTTATTCAAAATACATGAAGTAAAAACTGACATCACAACCATGATATCTAAACCTAACAGGGAGTACAAAAAGTTTTAGACAAATGTCCTTCATGATATTCATGACATTTGACCTAGAAAACATATATTAAAATTTTTAGTAAGTTGAATCTAACAATGTATTTTCAGAAAGGGTAATACAGTATAAACAAAGTAGGGTTTATCCCAGAAATGGAAAGCTGGTTTAACATTTGAAAATCAATAAATTTAATTTAACATATTTGGCAGGCTGAAAAATGGTCCCCTAAAAGATATTCACATCCTAATTCCTGGAACCTATAAATGTTACCTGATTTGGAAAAAGGGTCTTTGCAGGTGAGAGTAACTCAAGGATTTTGAGGTGAGGTTATAACCTTGGGTTATTCAAGTGGGTCCCAAACGCCAACATAAGTGTCCTTATGCAGAGAAAGACTGACACAGAAGAGGAGGAGGCAATGTGACCATGTAGGCAGAGACTGGCATGACATGGCCACAGGTAAAGGAATGCAAACAGGGACTGCCCTGGTGGTGCAGTGGTTAAAAATCTGCCTGCCACTGCAGGGGACATGGGTTCAATCCCTGGTCCAGAAAGATCCCACATGCCACGGAGCAACTAAGCCCATGTGCCACAACTATGGAGCCTGAGCTCTAGAGCCCGTGAGCCACAACTACTGAGCCTGTGTACCACAACTACTGAAGCCCGCACACCTAGAGACTGTGCTCTGCAACAAGAGAAGCCACTGCAATGAGAAGCCCGTGCACTGCAATGAAAAGTAGCCCCCGCTCGCCACAACTAGAGAAAGCCTGGGCACAGCAATGAAGAACCCAATGCAGCCAAAAATAAATAAATAAACGAATTAATTTTTTAAAAAAGGAATGCAAACAGCCTTCTCCAGGGAGAATAAACCTCCAGTCACCAGCTAGGGTAGGGGAGAGGCAGGAACTCAGTGACACAGAGTTGAAGAGGGGGCATAGGGATCTTAAGTAGCTTTCAAACAATCTTCCCTATGTTAGTCGCGCACATCCTTTCCCCCACTTCCTTCCAGAGGAACTGGGGCCTCCAATTCTTCTGTCCTTTGAAGATTCTGTGGTATAAACCAGGTGAGTTCTCAGCTTCCTCAGGTTCACCAAGTAAATTATGACTCATCCACCAACTTTCTATCGTACAGAATTGTGTTCCTCCTTTCTCCTCTCCCATTCTCCCCACCATTGTGGGTTTAAGCCTTTTTAAACAATCCCTTTACTGTAGCTTTAGTGGGATTTTTGGAAGAGAGCAAAATTAAACGCATGTGTTCAATTTGCCATTCTCTGCTCATTCATCCATTTTCATCTTCCAAAATTATGTTGACAACTCTATCCCACTGTCATCTCCTTGTTACTTTACACTTCTTTTAACTTTGTATCAGTCTAGTGGGGTTTCAGGAGAGGGGCAGTGTTAAATCCAATATTTTTCAATCCGCCATGTTTAATTTGAAGCTCTCCAATTATCTGCTTAGAATAAATTCCTTCCCAGAAGCGAAATTACTTTGCCAGAGGGCTTGCTTACATTTTAAGGCTTTTGGTAGAGATGGTCAAAATGCCCTCCAGGAAAGTCTAATTTATACTCAAACCAGTGGGGTATGAAAGTGACTATTTCTTTATACTCTGATAAGCATTATGCAGTTTTACTCGTTTTAATCTTTGCCAATCTAAGAGGCGGAGAAAAATATCTCATTTTGCATTTTTTAAAGAATATCAGCTTTTTTCTTATATGTATTGGCTCATTTGTAAATGGCTTTTGTAATTTGTCATCTTTTACAATTAGGCTATTCATGTTCTTACTGATTTTTAAGAGTTCTTTACATAGAGACTATTAACTCTTAATGTACTTTTGCAAAAAATTCCACTTTGATATCTTTATTTTTTCATTGTTTCAGAATAATAGTTTTTACAACATGAATTTGTACTTTCTATGTAGTCAAATCTATCGGTATCTTAACTTTATTGCTTTTGCCGTCAAGAGTAGAAAGTCTTCCCCATTCTGAAACAGTAAAAATAATATTCTATATTCTCTTTTTTTTAACATCTTTATTGGCATATAATTGTAAAGCAATGTTGTGCTGGTTTTTGCTGTATAACAAAGTGTATCAGCTATATGTATAAATATATCCCCATATCCCCTCCCTCTTGAGTCTCCATCCTACCCTCCCTATCCCACCCGCCTAGGTGCTATGCGGCTGCCTCCCACTAGCTATCTATTTTACATTTGGTGATGTATATATGTCAATGCTACTCTCTCACTTCATCCCAGCTTACCCTTACCCCTCCCTGTGTCCTCAAGTCCATTCTCTATGCCTACCTCTTTATTCCTGTCCTGCCCCTTGGTTCATCAGAACCAGTTTTCTTTTTTTTTTTTAGATTCCACATATATGTGTTAGCATACGGTATTTGTTTTTCTCTTTCTGACTTCCTTCACTCTGTATGACAGACTCTAGGTCCATCCACCTCACTACAAATAACTCAATTTGGTTTCTTTTTATGGTTGAGTAATATTCCATTGTACATATGTGCCACATCTTCTTTATCCATTCATCTGCTGATGGACACTTAGGTTGGTGGGAATGTAAGTTGATATAGCCACTATGGAGAACAGTATGGAGGTTCCTTAAAAAACTAAAAATAGGGCTTCCCTGGTGGCACAGTGGTTGAGAGTCCGCCTGCCGATGCAGGGGACACGGGTTCGTGCCCTGGTCCGGGAAGATCCCACATGCCGTGGAGCGGCTGGGCCCGTGAGCCATGGCCACTGAGCCTGCGCGTCCGGAGCCTGTGCTCCGCAACGGGAGAGGCCACGGCAGTGAGAGGCCCACATACCGCAAAAAACAAACAAACAAAAAAACTAAAAATAGAACTACCATATGATCTATATTCTCTTTTAATTTTTTCATTTAAATGTGTATTCAATATGAAATTTATTTTAAAGTAAGGAATAAGGAAGATAATCCAACCATAATTTTTTCTTAATAAAAGAAGCCAATTATGCAGGTACCATTTATCAGATAGCCTGTCCTTTCCTTACTGAAGTAAATCTCATTTCTACCTTATACTAAATCCCTATAAACACCTGACTGGGTTTGGACTTTCTATTTACTTCCACTTTTATGCTTTACTTTCTTTTAACTGAAGTAGAGTTGATGTATAATATATAGGTTACAGGGGTACAATGCAGTGATTCACAATTTTTAAAGGTTATACTCCATTTTTAGTTATTATAAAATATTGGCTATATTCCCTGTGTTGTACAATATATCCTTGTAGCTTATTTTATACAGAATAGTTTGTACCTCTTAATCCCCTATCCCTATATTGCTCCTCCCCACTTCCATCTCCCCAAGAATATACTTTATACCTTGTAGGAAAAGTATCTTCTCATTACTCCTCTTTTTTATAATGTTCTTGACTGTTCTTTCTTATTGAATCTTTGCATAAACTTTAGAACATTTTTCACGCTGAATCTTTGTAAATTTTAGAACTTTGAGTTTTGATGAGACTCAGATCAAATTAATAGGTTATTTTGGGGAGAATAGATCTATTTATGATAGAGTCTTCACATTGGCTTTTATGTAAAGATGGTTGCCATCAACTCCTCTCTTCTTCATTCTTCCTGCCTCTCCAGAGGTGAAGAGAGATGGAGTCTATTCCTCCCTTTCTCTTGATTTCTGAGGCAACATCACAGGAAGGCTTGCAACTTCCACCTAGTCACTGGAGTCCTCAGCCACCATGTAAGAAGTCCAACTACCTTGGGGCTGCCATGCTGTGAGAAACCCTAGCCCCATGGAGATAAAGAGAGAAATGCCTGGCCAGACCTTCATTGTTCCAGCCCCCTGCTGTTGGACTCGTCCCAACGGACCCAGCCATTGTGGAACAAAGACAAGTCCCTCTGTGCTCTAAATTCTTGACACAGAGAATCATGAGGTATGATAATAACAAATGTTCTGTTAAGCCATTAACCTTGGAGTGGCTTGTTGTGTAACAATAAATAATTGAAATGGGTAGTAAATTAGTTACTTAGTTGGTTAGTTAGTTCTAATTATTAAATAAGCATCTGTGAACCCAACATCCAAAACAAAAGCTTGGAACTTGAGAATAACCTGTATCTAGCTACATGGTCTCCCTCTATCTTATTCCCCTTCCTGTCCCAACTTTAGTTAATCATGATTCATAATCTTGATTCATCATTTTTTAAACTTTTCTTTTTGTATAATTTTATTGCATATATATTCATTAAAATTGTACATATCTTTATTTTAGTTAAAAAAAGTGTAATCTTTTAGGGCTTACATTTTCACTTAATATTATAGTACTAAGATTCATCCATATGGTTGTGTATCATGTTAGTTCATTTGTCTTGTCTGCCTTGTACTTCTTTATCATGCAAATATCTCAGTTTAATCATTCACTCTTCCATTGATGGGCACTTTAATTGCCAGATTTTTGCTATTGTGAACATTGCTGCTATGAACATTCTTGTGGATGATTCTTGTTGTACATGTGCAAATTTCTCTTGGGTATATACCTAGGAGTAGAATTGCTGGCATAAAAGAGATGATAAACTTTAGGTGGTCATCCCAAATTGTGTTCCACCATGTTTATATCCATTTAAATTCCTACTGGCAATGTATAAGAAAGAGATCATCCGGAATCATATCCACTCCAACTTTTGATATTGTCAGACTTTTTCATTTTTGCCAATTAGATGGGTATTAAATTCTGTCTCATTGTAGTGCTAATTGGCATTTTCTTATCACTAATTATCACTAATTTCATTATCACTAATGATGTTGAACATCTCCTCATCTATATGTTGGTAATATGTGTTTCCTCTTCTGTGAAATGCCTCCTCATATCTCTGGACAATTTTCTGTTGGGTTATATGTGCTTTTCTTACTATTTTGTAAGAGTTCTTTATATATTCTTGATACAAATTCATTATCATCTGTAGATATTGCAAAGATCTTCTCTCAGTTTCTAGATTGACTTTCTACTTTCTTTTAAAAGTCTTTTTTTTAAAGATTTTTTTGATGTGGACCATTTTTAAACTCTTTATTGAATTTGTTACAATATTGCTTTTGTTGTTTATCTTTGGGTTTTTTGGCCATGAGGCATGTGGGATCTTAGCTCCCCAACCAGGGATCGAACCCACACCCCCTGCAGTGAAAGGTGAAGTCTTAACCACTGGACTGCCGGGGAAGTCCCTAAAAGTCCTTTAGATAGCTAAAATTCTTAATTCTTAAAAATTTTGCCATAGTGTTTTAATTTCTCTCTCTCTTTTTCTAAGACCTTTTTTATCAGCAGTTTTGGGTTTACAGCGAAATTGAGGGGAAGGTACAGAGATTTCCCATATACCCCATCCCCCCCACAAATGCATAACCTCCCCATTATTAGCATTCCCTACCAGAGTGGTCCATTTGTTACAATCGATGAACCTACATTGACATATCATAATCATCCAAAATCCACGGTATACACTAGTGTTTACTCTTGCTATTGCACATTCTATGGGTTTTGACAAACATAATAGTGTGTATCTACCATTATGGTATCATACAGACTATTTTCTCTGCCCTAAAAATCCTCTGTGTTCTGCCTGTTCATCCCTCCTCCCCCACCCCCAGCCTCTAGCAACCACTGATATTTTTACTGTGTCAATAGTTTTGCCTTTGCCAGAATATCACAGAATTGGAACCATATGTCTATAGTCTTTTCAGATTGGCTTTTTTCACTTAGTAATATGCATTTAAATTTCCTCCATGTCTTTTCATGGCCTGATGGCTCATTTCTTTTTAGTGCTGAATAATATTCCATTGTCTGAATGTATCACAGTTTATCCATTCACCTACTGAAAGACATCTTGGTTGCTTCAAAACTTTGCATTATTATTAATAAAGCTACCATAAACATTCATGTGCAGATTTTTGTGTAGACATAAGTTTTCAACTCATTTGTACCAAGGAACATGATTGCTGGAATGTTCAATAGGAGTATGTTTAGTTTTGTAAGAAACTACCAAACTGTCTTCCAAAGTGGCTGTACCACTTTGCATTCCCACCAGCAAGGAATGAGAGTTCCTGCTGCTCTACATCCTCACCAATATTTGGTATCGTCAGTGGTAATGGCCATTCTAATAGGTGTGTAGTGGTATCTCATTACTATTTTAATTTGCATCTCCTCAAAGACATATGATGTGGAGCATATTTTCATATGATTATTTGCCATGTGTATATCTTCTTTGGTGAGGTGTCTGTTAAGGTCTTTGGCCCGTTTTTTAATCAGGTTGTTTATTTTCTTATTATTGAGTTTCAAGAGTTTTTTATATAATTTGGATAATAGTTCTTTATCAGATGTGTCTTTTACAAATATTTTCTCTCAGTCTGTGGCCTGTCTTCTCATTCTCTTGACACTGTCTTCATAAAGCAAAAGTTTTTAATTTTAATGAAGTCCATCCTATCAATTATTTCTTTGTCATTATATCTAAAAGTCATCACCATACCCAACATCATCTAGGTTTTCTCCTGTGTTATCTTCTAGGAGTTTTATGGTTTTGCATTATACATTTAGGTCTGTGATCCATTTTGAGTTAATTTTTGTGAAGGATATCTATTTGTTCCAGCACCAAGTTCTTAATTTTAATATAGACAAATCTATCAATCTTTCCCTTAGAGTTGACAGTTTTGTATCTTGTTTAAAAATATTTTTCTACTAGGAGTCTTAAATTTTGGATATTAAAGCGTAAGTCTTCAATTCACTTAGAGCTGATTTCTGTACACGGTGAAAAGCAGGATTACAATTTCATCTTCTTCCACATGGATAACCACTATTTTCCAGCTATGTTCACTTCTTTGCTTATGTGATATGCCACCTCTTTCTTGTACTCAAGTTCCACACATGTTAGAATTTTGATTGGAATTGCCTTACATCTGTAAATTAATTTAGGGAGAATTGACAGCTTCACTCTATTGTTTTCTTACCCTTGAATGTATCTCTCCATATATTTATACCTTTTAAAATTCTCTTAGTAAAGTGTTATAATTTTCCCTGTAGAAGTCTTATACACCATTTATTGGATAATTGACATTCTCTGATGATATTTTAAATGACGTCTTTAACTGTGTTTTCTAGTTTGCTGCTGCCATGTAAAAATGTAACTGATTTGTGTTTATTCTTGTTATGCTCACTCATCTTGCTAGAATCTATTCTGTTAATTATATGTCTGTAGACTTCTCTGGTGTTTTTATGTAACTACATGATCATCTACAAATAATGATGGTTTTAATTTCTCTTTTCCAATCCTTATCCCTCTAATTTCTATTTCTTGCCTTATTGAACTGACTAGGTCATCCAATAAAATGAGGAATGGTGGTGATATTGTTGGCATCTTGTTCCTGATTACAAATGAAATCATTTCCCCATTTTGGGGACTTTTCATAAGTACTCTTTACAATGTTTATAAATTTCCATTCTAATCCTGAGTTAATAAGTGCTTTAATCATGAATGAGTTTTGTCAGATAACTTCTTTTACAACTTTTAGGATGACTATGCAGTTTCTTCTTTTAATCTGTTAATGTTTATGGGTTTTAAAATATTAAACCATCTTTGCTCATTCAAAATAAACTCAGTCGTGGTGTGTTAATCTTTTTTAAACACTGTTGGATTCTTTTGGACTCTATTTGAAAATATTTTGTTAGGATATTTGCATCTATACCCTTGAGTGAAATGGACCTATAGTCTTTCCTCCCTTTCTCCCTCCCTACCTTTTTTTCTTCCTTCTTTCCTTCCTTCCTTCTTTGTTTCCTTCCCTTTTTCCCTTTTTCTTCCTTCCTCAATATGTCTTTGTTTGGCTCTGGCATTAGGGTAGTACAGTCCTCATAGAATAAGTTACATTCCTTCTTTTTCTGCTACATGAAAGTTGTATAAAATGGAATGATGAGTTCTTTGAAAGTGTTGTAGAACTCATCTGTAAAACCATCTGTGACTGATGCTTTGTTTTAATTCTTTTTAGGCAGCACTTTCAGTTGTAATTTTCTAGGAATTTGCCTATTTTGTCTACATATTCAAAATTGTTGGCATATAGTTGCTGATAGTATCCTCTTATCTTTAAATCTCTGTGGGAAGTTATTCCTCCCTTTCCATTCATAGTATGTGTTTATATGTGTCTTTTCTTTTTTTTTTGGTTAGTCTTAATAGAGATTTGTCTATCTTATGAGTCATTCAAAGATCCAACTTTTGGTTTTGTTGATATTCTTTACCACATTTTTTTTCTTATTTCTTGATTTTTTTATTCTTATGTTTAGCTGTTTCTCCTTCCTTTTGTTATATTCTATTGGTTTTTTTCCCTACCTTCTTAAGGTAGACACATAGCTCATTAACTTTGAGGCTGTCTTATTTTCTTATATACATATTTAAAGCTATACTTTTTTTAAGTTCCACAAGCTCTGATATTTAGTGTTTTCACAATCTTTAAGATTTAGGTATTTGTACGTTTCTATTATGATTTTTTTCTTGATCCACGGGCTGACTAGCAGTATATTTTTCAAGTTTTCAGATATGTAAGGTTTCTTATTTATCTTTTGATTACTCACTTCAAAATTAAGTATGCTGTGGTCAGAGATAATGTTCTGAGTTATATCTATTATTTGAAACTGTAAATATTTCTGATGTGCTTGAGAAAAATGTGTACTTTCTAATTTTTGTATTCAGAATTTCATAAATGCCCATTAGGTAAAGCTAATCATTTGTATTATTCATATTTTTTATATCCTTGCTGATACAATTGAGAAAGTTGAGATCTCCTAGTATGGTGGTAGATTTATCACCTCCAGGTTATTTATTAGTTTTTGCTTTATATAGATATTTGAGGTTATTTTGTTAGATGCATACATCTTTAGAATTGCTATGTCTCCTTGGCAAAAATGAACACTTTATCATTACATAATGTAGTGCTCTATCCATCCCTAGTCATGCCCTTTGCCTTAAAGTCAATCTTATTTGATAGTAATATAGCTATTGTGTTTAGGTTAATATTTGCCAATATATCTTTTTCTTTCCTTTTACTATTAACTTGGGCTTGTTCTTAGCTTTTTAAGTATGTCTTGTAAATAACATACATCTGGGTTTTTAAACCCCATCTGTCAATATTTGCTTTTTAACTTGTGAGTTAAGTCCATTCACATTTATTATAATTATTTTTATATATTTGGATTCGTTTTTACCATCTTAATTTTTCAGTTGTCTTACTTTTTAATGCTTCTTTTCAATCATTTGCCCTCTAATTTGATAAGAATTTTAGCACATTTTTACATTCCCTTAGTTTTCCCTCCCTCCTAACACCAATCATATTGATGTATCTAGAACTGTGTTTCTCAAACTCTCAAGGCATCTAGGATTCTCATTAAAAGGCAGATTCTGATTCTGGATGTTTAGGGTGGGACTTGAGTTTTTCTAACAAGCTCCCTGGTGATGCCGATGCTGGTTCAAACACCACCCTTTGAGTAGCAAGGATCTACACTTGTGCTGTTCAATATGGTAGCCAAATCTGGGTTTGCAGTTCTTCATTATATACTTCATCCAAAACAGCTGTCAGTGTGGATTTTTGTCAGTGTGGTTTGTCAGTGACAAACCTGCTGAAGCTTTATGGGACTAAGAATATTTCTGTCATGACCTCATATGTAAATGTCTTGGCTAAATATAAAATTACGGAGTCTAAATTCTTTCCTTCTAATATTTTTTAAATGATACTCATGACTTCCTGTATATAGTGCTTATTTGAAAAATCTCTTATGGTCAGTCTAACTCTTGTTCTTTTGTGTGTGAACTATTCTTTCTCTCTGGAAACTTTTAGAATTTTCTCTTAGACTTTGCTATTCTTAAATTACACATTTCCATTCTGTCTGCCCTATCTATTCTCTGCAGTATCTTTCAATCGAAAGCCTTTCTTCTCCTCTGCCTTCCCTTTCTCTTCTTCTCCCCTTCCCCTTCCTCTTTCTCTTCCTCCTTCTTATCCTCCTCTTTTCCCTCTAGATAACTCTGGAAACTTTATCATCATTATTTCTTCTAATATGTCTTCCTCTCCATTTTTTTCTCTTTTTGGCACCTCTATTATCTGGATGTTAGTACTTCAACTTTATTTTCCATATGTCTTGGCTTTTCTTTTCATATTTTTTATTTATTTGTCTTTTCCCTCTTCCTTAAGATGATCTCAGGTTAGTCTTCCACATCACTAATGCATCCCCTCCACATAGATCCTGGCTGCTATTTATCTGAACTGTTCTATTATTTATTTTAACTACCATATTTTTCATACTAATATTTCTGCTTGGTCTTTGTTTATGTTTCTTTATTCTTATTCTAAGATATTAGATATTACAAACATCTTCCCCTATCACTTTTAGTTTATTACTCTAATTCTAAATCGTTCATCTCTCTGTTCTAATATTTCTCCTTCTGAAGGAACCTGTACTCCAGTTGTGTGTTATTTTTTGTTTGGAATGGCTATGATTCTAAACTGTATTATTTGGATCTCAGCTCATTTTCTTCTGGGGATGTTGCTGGCTCTGTGAGTCAGTGCAACCAAGAGAAGGCCAGACCCCTGTCTATGTGAGTCTCAAAGAGCTGACAGGGTAAGTGTGGAAGAGACCTGGGGTGAAAAGGGAAGGCACCAGAAATCCATTTCAATCACTACCCACCCCCACAAAACAGCTCTTTGGGGCTGGGCTTCATTCACCCTTTGCACCCCAGAAAGAAACAGCAAGCACTGTGAGGAGCTCCCCCCTCCCTTCCCACCAGATAGAAATCATCTGTCCTAGGGACTTGGAGAGGGTGGGGTTGGAAGCAAAAGTTCAAAGTTAATCTCTACCTATTTTTCTTAGTTCCTCAAATTTACCATGTATGTCTTGAATGAACTCTAATTTAGTAGTGTTATTCTTCTCACACAGTAATGTACTTGATTTGCTAATGTATTAGTAATGTTGTATTCAAGTGCATATTATTTAGTAGCTTTCTGTTTTGTGCTATTTTATACGGTTTTGTATTAAGGTTAAACAAATTTCATTAAACAAATGGAAAGCTTTTCCTTCTTTATTTATTCACTAGAGCAATTTAAGTTGCATAGAAATTCTCCCAGGTTTGAAATAAATCACCGGCAAGCAGGTCTACATTCTGTTCCTATGGTACAGTTTAGAGGACATTCCATCCAAAAGCAGAAGAATACACTTTCTTCTCAAGTGCACATGGAACATTCTCCAGGATGGATCACATCTTGGGTCACAAATCAAGCCTTTGAAAATTTAAGAAAATTGAAATCATATCAAGCATCTTTTCTGACCACAACACTAGAGACAAATTACAGGAAAAAAAACTGTAAAAAACACAAACGCATGGAGACTAAACAGTGCACTGCTAAATAATGAAGAGATCACAGGAGAAATCAAAGAGGAATTTAAAAATACCTAGAAACAAAAACACCATGATCCATAACCTATGGAATGCAGTAAAAGCAGTTCTAAGAGGGAAGTTTATAGCAATTCAATCTCACCTTAAGAAACAAGAAATATCTCAAATAAATAATCTAACCTTACTCCTAAAGCAGCTACAAAAAGAAGAACAAAGAAAACACAAAGTTAGTAGAAGGAAAGAATCATAAAGATCAGAACAGAAATACATGAAATAGAAAGGAAGAAAACAATAGCAAAGATCAATAAAACTAAAAGCTGGTTCTTTGAGAAAATAAACAAAATTGATAAATTTTGTTTAACCAGACTCATCAAGAAAAAAAGGGAGAAGACTCAAATGAATAGAATTAGAAATGAAAAAGGAGAAGTAACAACTGACACTGCAGAAATACAAAAGATCATGAGAGACTACTACAAGCAACTCTATGCCAATAAAATGGACAACCTGGAAGAAAAGGACAAATTCTTGGAAAGGTACAACTTTCCAAGACTGAACCAGGAAGAATCAGAAAATATAAACAAACCAATCAAAAGTAATGAAATTGCAACTGTAATTAAAAATCTTCCAAAAAACAAAAGTCCAGGACCAGATGGCTTCACAGGTGAGTTCTATCAAACATTTAGAGAAGAGTTAACACCTATATATCTCAAGCTCTTCCAAAAAATTGTGGAGGGAGGAACACTCCCAAACTCGTTCAACAAGACCACCACCACCCTGATACCAAAACCAGACAAAGATACCACACAAAAAAAGAAAATTACAGACCAATATCACTGATGAACATAGATGCAAAAATCCTCAACAAAATACTAGCAAACAGAATCCAGCAACACAGGAGAAAAGGGAACCCTCATAAATTGTTGGTGGGAATGTAAATTGATACAACCACTATGGAGAACAGTATGGAGGTTCCTTAAAAAACTACAAATAGAACTACCATACGACCCAGCAATCCCACTACTGGGCATATACCCTGAGAAAACCAAAATTCAAAAAGAGTCATGTACCACAATGTTCATTGCAGCTCTATTTACAATAGCCAGGACATGGAAGCAACCTAACTGTCCATCAATAGATGAATGGATAAAGAAGATGTGGCACATATATACAATGGAATATTACTCAGCCATAAAAAGAAAAGAAATTGAGTTTTTTGTAGTGAGGTGGATGGACCTAGAGACTGTCATACAGAGTGAAGTAAGTCAGAAAGAGAAAAATAAATACCGCATGCTAACGCATATATATGGAAACTAAGAAAAAAAAATGGTCATGAAGAACCGAGGGGCAAGACAGGAATAAAGACACAGACCTACTAGAGCATGGACTTGATGCCACGGGGAGGGTGAAGGGTAAGCTGGGACAAAGTGAGAGAGTGGTAGCATATATATGGACATATATACACTACCAAATGTAAAATAGTTAGTGGGAAGCAGTCGCATAGCACAGGGAGATCAGCTCGATGCTTTGTGACCAGCTAGAAAGGTGGGATAGGGAGGGTGGGAGGGAGGGAGATGCAAGAGGGAAGAGATATGGGGATATATGCATATGTATAGCTGATTCACTTTGTTATAAAGCAGAAACTAACACACCATTGTAAAACAATTATACTCCAATAAAAATGTTAAAAAAAAAAGAATCCAACAACACATTAAAAAGATCTTACACTATAATCACATGGGATTTATCCAAGGGATGCAAGAATTCTTCAATATACGCAAATCAATCAATGTGATACACCATATTAACAAATTAAAAAATAAGAACCATATGATCATCTCAATACATGCAGAAAACACTTTTGACAAAATTTAACACCCATTTATGATTAAAACTCTCCTGAAAGTGGGCATAGAGGGAACCTACCTCAACATAATAAAGGCCATATATGACAAACCCACAGCAAACATCCTTCTCAATGGTGAAAAACTGAAAGCATTTCCTCTAAGATTAGGGACAAGACAAGGATGTCCACTCTTGCTACTGTTATTCACCATAGTTTTGGAAGCCCTAGCCATGGAAATCAGAGAAGGAAAAGAAATCAAAGGAATCCAAATTGGAAAGAATCCAAATCCAAATCATGTCACTGTTTACAGATGACATGTTCCTATACATAGAAAACCCCAAAGATGCCACCAGAAAACTACTAGAACTAATCAATGAATTTGGTAAGGTTGCAGGATACAAAATTAATGCACAGAAATCTCTTGCATTCCTACACACTAACAACAAAAGATCAGAAGGAGAAATTAAGGAAAAAATCCCATTTACCATCACAACAAAAAGAATAAAATACCTAGGAATAAATGTATGTAAGGAGGCAAAAGACCTGTACTCAGAAAACTATAAAACACTAATGAAAGAAATCAAAGATGACATAAACAGATGGAGAAATATCTGTTTCTCCATCAATTGGAGATTGGAAGATTCAATTTTGTGAAAACAACTATACTACCCAAAGCAATCTACAGGTTCAATGCAATCTCTACCAAATTATCAATGACATTCTTCACAGAATTAGAACAAAAAAATTTACGGTTTGTATGGAAACACAAAAGACCCTGAATAGCCAAAGCAATCTTGAGAAAGAAAAATGGAGCTGGAGGAATCAGGCTCCCCAACTTCAAAATATACTACAAAACTACAGTAATCAAGATAATTTGGTACTGGCACAAAAACAGAAATATAGGTCAATGGAACAGGATAGAAAGCCCAGAGATAAACCCACACACATATTGTCACCTAATTTATGACAAAGGAGGCAAGAATATACAATGGAGAAAACACAGCCTCTTCAATAAGTGGTGTTGGGAAAACTGGTAAGCTACATGTAAAAGAATGAAATTAGACCACCTAACACCAGACACAAAAATAAACTCAAAATGGATTAAAGACCTAAATGTAAAACCAGACACTCTAAAACTCTTAGAGAAAAACAGAGGAAAAACACTCTATGACATAAACCACAGCAAGATCCTTTGTGACCCACCTCCTAGAGTAATGAAAATAAAAACAGAAATAAACAAATGGGACCTAATGAAACTTAAAATCTTTTGCACAGCAAAGGAAACCTTAAACAAGACAAAAAGACAACCCTCAGAATGGGAGAAAATATTTGCAAACAAAGCAATGGACAAAGGATTAATCTCCAAAATATACAAACAGCTCATGCAGCTCAATATCATAAAACAAACAACCCAATCAAAAAATGGGCAGAAGACCTAAATAAACATTTCACCTAAGAAGACATACAGATGGCCAAGAGGCACATGAAAAGATGCTCAACATCACAGAGAAATGCAAATCAAAACTACAATGAGGTATCACCTCACACCAGTCAGAATGGCCATCATCAAAAATCTACAAACAATAAATGCTGGAAAAAGTGTGGAGAAAAGGGAACCCTCTTGCACTGTTGGTGGGAATGTAAATTTACACAGCCACTGTGGAGAACAGTATGGAGGTTCCTTAAAAAATTAAAAATAGAACTACCATATGACCCAGCAATCCCACTCCTGGGTTTATACCCTGAGAAAAAAATTCAAAATGTTACATGTACCCCAGTGTTCACTGCAGCACTATTTACAATAGCCAGGACGTGGAAACAGCTTAAATGTCTATCAACAGATGAATGGATAAAGAAGATGTGGTACATAATATGGGCGGGAAAGAGAGGGTGGGATGAATTGGGAGATTAGGTATGACATAAATACACTACCATCTGTAAAATAGATAGCTAGTGGGAACCTGCTATAAAGCACAGAGAGCTCAGCTCTGTGCTTTGTGATGACCTAGATGGGTGGGATGGGGGGCAGGGGGGAGGGAGGTCCAAGAGGGAGGGGATATAGGTATACATATAGCTGATTCACTTCATTATACAGCAGAAACTAACAAAATATTGTAAAGCAGTTATACTCCAATAAAATAAAGACTTCAATAGGTAACAGTCCTCTTAACTTAAAAATTAAACAAGACTTTTATTTTTCTTCCTATCATTAATTCACCAGTCCTAAGTAAGGGGTCTGAGGGGAGAAATGTGTGAGACAACATTTAACTGGACTACAGAACACTACCCTGAGTCTTCCTTGAGTACATATCTCTCTGATTGCTACTTGTTGCCTTATAGTTGGATGATGAAATATATAGACATTTGTTGAACAAATTTAACCTCCAGGTTTAACTCGATACCTATTTTTTTCACTCTCTAAAAGGAAATCTTTTTCAAGCATTGTACTCAGAACAATGTAAACACAAGAAAACAGCTGATAATGCAATAAAACTGACAGTCAAAAAAAAGAAAAGAAGTTCTCTCACGTTTGAAATAAATCACCAGCAAGCAGGTCTACCTTCTGTTCCTATGGTTCAGTTTAGATGATATGGGGAAAGGGGGCAAAGTTCTTCACAAACCTCTTGATTTATTCCATGTTTATTGCTCTATTCAGACTTTCTTTTTCTTCTTGACTCTATTTTAGCTATATTTTCCTTAAAACTCAACCAATTCAACTAGATTTTCAAATTTCTCAGCCGTTTAGTCTTTCTTTTTTAATATTAGCTTTATTGAAGTGTGATTAACATTTAAAAACTCACCCATTTTAAGTGTCCAGTTCAGTGGGTTTTAACAAATGGATGCATTCTTGTAACCTCCACCAAAAATACAGAGTATTTCCATCATGCCAAAAAAGTTCCCTCTTGCCCCTTCGCAGTCAATACCCTCTCCAGCCCCTCCCCCATGCAACTACTGGTTTGATTTCTATCACTGTAACTGTAGCTTTCCTAGAATTTTGTAGGAATGGAATCCGATAAAATTTGTGTTTTATATTTGACTTCATTTTCTTAGCATGTTTTCGAGATTCATGCATGCATATATTAGGAGTTTGGCTCTTTTTATTGGTGAATAGTATCCTATTGTGTGGATATACCAAAATGTATTTATCCGTTCATCAGTTGATGAAAATTTGGATTATTTCCAGTTTGAGGCCATGGCTGAAAAAATGGCCCTCTAAAAATATTCACATACTAATCCCTAGAACCTGTAAACATTACAAAAGCATCTTTGCAGACGTGATCAAATAAAGGATCTTGGGATGGGAAGATTATCCTGGAATACCAGGGTGGGCCCTAAATGCAATCCCATGTATCTTTGTAAGAGTGAGGCAGATTTGACGCACACAGCAGAGAAGGTAATGTGCAGACTGAGCAGGGAGAAATTTGAAGATGTTGGAGTGATACAAGCCAAGGAATGCCAGCAGCCTCTAGAAGCTGAAAGAGGCAAGAACTGTGTTCTCCCCTATAGTCTCCAAAATGTTTATGGCCACGTTTATACTTTGATTATATTCCAGTGAACTGTTTGGACATCTGGCCTCCAGAACGGCGAGAGAATACATTTATGTTGTCTTAAGGAATCACGTTTGTGGCAATTTGTTAGAGCAGCCTCAGGAAACCAGTTCAGAGGCTATTACAAATAAAGCTGCTGTATAAACCTCTGTGTACAAATCTAGGTGTGGGCACATTGTTCATTTCTCTTGGATAAATTCCTGTTGCTTCACATCCTTGCCAACACTTGTTATGATCAGTCTTTTTAATTTTAGTAAGTGCATAGAGACATCTCATTGTGGTTTTAATGTACATTATTCCTGAATACTCATGATGTTGAGCATCTCTTCATGTGCTTTTTGCCAGTCCATACCTTTAATGGTGAAGTCTTTATTCAAATCTTCTACTCATTTTTTATTCAGTAACAACTGAATAATATACATTAATATATACATTAATATTAATATACATTATACATTAATATACATATATATGTATATTAATGTATATTGTATACATAATGTATAATATATACATTAATATTAATATACACATATATAATAATATATACATTAATATACATTAATAACTTATATTAATGTATAAGAATTATTTATATAACAGATATGCTTGCAAATATTTTCTCCCAATCTTCCAATTTCTCAGCAGGGTCTTTCAAGTAGCAAGACTGTTTATTTTGATGAAGTTCATTTTTTAAATTTACACTGTGTGCTTTTTATGTCCTAAGAAATCTGCCTAACCCAACAACACAAGGGTTTTCTTGTTTTCCTTTAGAAGCTTTATAGTTTTAGCTCTTACATTTAGGTCTATAATCTATTTCATGTTGACTTTTTATGATGTGAGGTAAGGATCAAGGTTCACTTTTTTACATATGGACATCCAATTGTTTCAGTTCCATGCGTTGAAAAGTATCCCCACTGAATTACCTTAGCACATGTGTAGAAAATGCCTATCTATGTTCCATTGATCTGCCTTCACACCAGTACCACACTATCTTGATTCCTGTTGCTTTAACGCTCATGAAATCAAATAATTTAAGTCCTATAACTTCGTCTTTTTTTACCAAATTGTTTTGGGTATTCTAGACATTTTGCATTTGCAGTTGTATTTAATTTCTCAGCAAGATTTTGTAATTTTCAGTGTATATGTCTTGCTCATAATTTGTTATATTTATCCTTGATTATTTTAAGGTTTTAATGCTCTTGAAACTGGTGTTTTAAGTTTGAATTTCCAATTGTATATTGTTGTACTTTTTTTTATGTCACTCTTTCCAGGGTTTTATGCTATTTCTCATTCATAACATTTTGTGTGCACTTTTTTGTTTTATTAACACTGTTAAGATTTTCTTATTTTATTAGCCTTTGCACAAATAAACACTTTGGTTTGTTTAATAAATCTATTGAGTCTTCATTTCCTAATTCATTAAGTTTTGCTTTTGTCTTTATTTTTTCCTTTTACTTTCATTAGGTTTGTTTTATTACTCTTCTCTAAGTTTTTGAGTTAATTGTTGAATGCATTTTGCTTTCATTTGCTTTTATTTAGTTATGGTGATGGCTTTGTACTCTGACCACTTAGCTAGGCTGGAAGAACTGCATTTCACAGAATTCATTTCCTTATATGATTGTGCATTAGAATGGGCTCCAAAGGAAATTTACATGGGATTTGGAAGGCAGAAGTGATGGAGCAGTCATTTGTTTTACACCAAAGGTCAGTGTAGGACCAGGTACTATTGCAGTTCACAAATGCTGCACACCTGCTGGCTGATCTTGGTGCGGACAGCAGCCAGGCCCTCAGCTCCACTGGATCTCTTCCTGCTCCTCAGAATTCTGACTCTGTTGCACCTACAGTTGATGCCAGCTTACTAGAGCAGTGAGAGATAGACACGTGTTCCTGTCTGTCCTGATGGGTTCAAGTTTGCTCTTATTCTTTCCTACTTCACATCTATCTCCCTTCCTGATTTAACCTAATCTGAGGATTTTCATTGGAATAACCAGAGGCTTTTCAGTGTCGGTTATTACTACAAATTTCTTTTCACTTTGGTTAGCTCTCTAAAGAATTTTTTCTCATTTTATTAAATTTCTAACTCTGTTACTAGCAGTAATATATACATTAAGTTTTACAATTGTATTGCTTGCCACCAATATTTTTATAGTACATCTTCCATATTGGAGTTCTTGTTTTGATTCATTTCTCAGTTATATTTCTTCAAACAACTTTTCAGAAGGGGTAATAGATGAATCAAAGCACATCTAAGAATGTCTCTGTGTTGTCTTCCACATGAACAGTAATTAGGTTGGGTAAGTGAACAATTGTTTCTGGTGGCCGATCACCCATCTCTTCCTTTAAGGAACCTCCTCTTCTTCATTCTCCATTCATGTGAGCTGGATGGAGATGACTCTATCCCCAGATCCCAGGGGTGAACGGATATATGACAATAAAAGCATGGCAATTCCTTGGCCACATAATAGGTACAGTAATGGGCATTGACCAATGCCAGGCCAATGAGACTGGTTTTGCTGGAACTATTATAAAAGCAAAGTCTCAGAGCTATTAATGGCCATTTGGACCACCATGTAGACAGCCTACCTGAGAAAGAAGCCATCCCAAAGTAACTGCAGAGCTGAGGGATGACAGAAGATGGAATCTGAACCCAGATCCTGGATCCTGCCGGAAAAGAAAATGTATTGATTAACAACTAAAAATCCCAAAGAGAGGTTCAATTACCACTGGATCCTAATTTCAGACTCCTCCTTCATCTCACTGGAAATATATAGACAATTTCTTTTTAAAATAGGTTTCAAAGGAATACATTTGTTTCATATTTTCTTACATATTTCCTTATCTTTCTCAGTGAATCACTTGCTTAGAGCTGCTGAATTTATTCATGTGTCTGGTGACTTTTGTTTGCCCATACAGAAGATACATATATT
Source organism: Neophocaena asiaeorientalis asiaeorientalis (assembly GCF_003031525.2). Lineage (NCBI taxonomy): Eukaryota > Metazoa > Chordata > Mammalia > Artiodactyla > Phocoenidae > Neophocaena > Neophocaena asiaeorientalis. The sequence continues at coordinate 797,867 of NW_020174420.1, read as the reverse complement.
TGTCCAGGACTAGGACTTATAATATAGTCTATCAGCAATAGTTTAGGTATTGGATCCTATTCAAATTTTTAGTCCTGGATAAAAAGATTTTTTTCTTTGCTTTCATTCTGTTAGTTTTTGGTTAAGGGTGGCTTCCAGTTGCCCAGGAGGACGGGGCAGGTGAGGGCCCTGCTCATTCATTTCTCCATAGTCCTTCAGCTGAGATGACAAGGACTAGAACATCCTTGGAAACCAATGCTCAAGTTGGCAGAGCTGCCATCACCCTGATTCCCTGAAAGACTGGATGGAGCATAGACCTCCACCAACTACCCCAACACAAGAGAAATAGATTGTTTTCAGTCATATAATTTTGGATTCTTTTTTTCCAGAAATTTACCCTTTTACCCTAACGAATACAATGGAATTTTTATTTAGTCAAAATCAATTCTTCCCCATTCCCTATCTTCCTGCTACTTCCATGGCATGGAAAGAATACAGAAGAAGTAGCTAAATTGTTGTGCAGAACACTGTGAGAGAAATTTTGAGTTTCCATGGGTAACTTGAGAAAGGGAGAATGAAGTCACCTGGAATATGGAGAGAAATAGAGAGAGGAAAGAAGACCAGAGTGGGGAGTAGCTTGGGGGCCAAATGAAAAGGAGCAGTCAGTAATAAATTCCCAGTTGTGGGAAGAACTGAGTATTAAAACATCTAATACTCAATGTTGAGTTATATACCCTGTGATGTAGCCCTCCTTCCATTACCCCCTTGAACCTTCAGCAGATCCTGCTGCACAGAATTGTCTTATGATAAATGATCATTAGAAGAATGACCGAAGGGTGGGTCAAGAAAAAGTGCAAGATTTAGAACCTGATCTGGGTTCAAGTCCCTTCACTCTTTTTGTGTCTTTACACAGTTCATGTCCTTTGTGAGCTTGAGTTTTCTCATTATCAAGTGACTAAGTAATGCCCCCCTGGGACTTGCAGTTAAACATGGCAGACTGAGCCATTCTCTCTGGAAGTCCCACTAAAACAAAAGTGAATAATTTTTAGGTACAAACCCACAGAGACAAATAGAATAGAAAACAGTCACAAAATATTGGAAGGTGAAAAGTGGATAACCAAATGGTAACTGACAATAGGCTCCGGAAAGCTGAAACTCAAACAAATTGTTGAGAAAGACCAATGATAGGCTAATTGGGCTTCAGTGTCCCTGAAAAATCTAAGAATTAGAAGTACCAGGTACCTTTTAAATTGAGGGGGGTGCGCAGATGAGGCTGAAAATAGGAGGTTTGATTAAAAGTCTTTATGAGGAGTAATATAGACCCCCAGTACTCTCTCCCATCCTGGCAGAAGACTAGAGTTTACCTCTCTAGAGAGACTGAAACGGAGAAGCTCTGAATTCAGAAGCACAGGGAGTAGCCAAGGATCAGGGGGAGGATTCCAAGCTGTAAACAGGGGAATTAAGTGAAGAGGGCATGCAGTCCATTCCCCGAACTCAGCTCCCACACTCCTGCAGCAAGATTTAGGCACCACTCCCACCCTTGGGCAAGAGACGGTGGATCCCTTTTTGATTAAACCAACTAGCCCAGGAGAAAAGACCCGCAGATACTGACATTCAGTGGTACCCCCCAACAAATCAGCCCAGAAAGTTTGCCCTAGACTATCACCTATAGTCAAAACCTTCACCCATGCACATAGCTTGCAAGTACATTTTTAGTGCCCCATTCTTAAATATGAGCAGACAACCAAGGATCACCAACATATGATGAAGACTGTGGACAAGAATCAAATGGAGTTGATTGATTACCAGTGTCAATTACAATATGTCTGAACATACTGAGAGGATATTTCACTTCCTTTGGAAAGTTAAGGGATTAATAAGTGATAGGTATAGAAACCAAACAACCGAAAATGGACAGTTATTGACCCCAGAGAAAACAAAAGTTGCACAAGAAAGGAAACGTAATCATAGTACACTACATGGCTCAACGGTGAAGAATGGATTAAATGGTCAAAATGTCAAGATTAAATATTCGTTCAACCAAAAAGATATAGTTAAGTATGATACTTAAAAATATGGAGACTAATGTCACTGAAAAAGTTAAAAATGACTCTCTCTGGGAAGTGGGACTCAGTGGAGGGAAGAGGTGGAACTACTAAACTTTTTCAACCATGTACATATATAACTTTATCAAACTAAAACACAGGTTTAGGTAAGGTGCTGACATTTGTGAAGGCATATTGTAAATTAACTAGTACTGTAGCCATATAAATTGTCATACATTATATTCTCTTTATGTGTTTTAATTAATGGTTTTTCTCTCTGCAATTATTAATTTTCCTGAACATTTTCTTTCTCTTCTCCTCCTGGTTGGAACCTAGTGATTGAGGACAATACTGACAGTAATGACAGAGGCTAACCTTCATTATCTTATTAAATCCTTGCGACAGCATGACGAGATGGGTGCTATTAATTGTTCTATCTTAAAGAAAAGGAACCTGAGCTTCTGGGAGATGCAGCAACTTAGTCCAGGTGGTAGATCAGGGTTTTGAATGTAGGCATTGTGGTTCCAGAGCCTGTGCACTGACACTTCATGCCTCACAGCTCCATGCTGCGGAAGCAGGTGGAAATGACAAGCTTCAGTCTGACTTGTGTCAGCCAGCTTCAAATCTGTAGCAGGCAAGAGCCTGTGAGTGAGAACTGCCATCATCGGGACAGCACTAGCCCTGCACACTTTGACCAGGTGGTTGCTGCCTCACCTACCTGGAACCCCACATCCCTGCTCCCTGACAAGTCCTCTGAGCTAGGATTTCATGGTCCCATGATCGTACCTGGTATTTGGAGGGCAGCTCATGGATGATACGTGTCATCTTCCAGCTCCTGGGGGCCTCTCCTGCTGTCTTTGTTAAACATCTGCTGGGTGTAGCCTCTGCCTGAAGCATCTGGCCAAGACCTCCCCCTCCTCCTTCCCTAGAAGAGTACACAGCCCAGCTGGGAAAGCCAAGACCATCGATGACCTAAGAAAGAGTTACAAAGCAACAGCTCACCTGCAAGGGCAAAGGGAGAGGTCTCAGCGCAAGACTTTGAAAGATGTTCTGGTAAATGAAAGATGGCTTGAAAGTCTTCACCAGTCCCCTCATGGAGAGTGGAGTCTAATCCCTCCTCCTGAATGTGGGCTGGCTCAGCTGAGGCTGTCACCCAGAATGCCTACCCTTGAGACCACCATGCTGGAGAGATCACCTGTAAGCGCTCCAGGTGAGAGCCCCAGCTGAACTTCGCCTGGCAGCTTCCATCCAGGCCTCTCGGAACACTCACTCTGGGAAAAGTCAACTGGGAGTACCAGACGTCTGAGCGAAGCATCCTAGGTCTTGCAGACCAGCCCTTTCAGCAGCTAAGGACTGGTGAATCAGTTGAGTGATTTTAACCAACGTCACGAGGAGCAGAAGGACTGTCCAGCTGAGCCCCATCCAAATTCCTGACCCACAAAATTGTGACATGTAATAAAATGGTGGTTGTCTTTCGCCTCTCAAGTTTGGGGGTTGTTTGTTACATGGCGATAATTCACTGGGGCAGACCACTCAGGGGCAGGATAAGTGCAAAAAGCTTTTGTGGACTGGAGCTAATGAAGACATGGTTTGTGTTGACATTAGTGGGCACAGGGAATTTGCAGGGGAAGAGAGAGAATGAATATTTCTGATCTTGAGGGAAAGAAAGTGGGGTAAGGAAAAGGGACACTGAATTGAGAGAAAATAAGCCCTAACGTGGATGAGAAGGGATGAGGGGTCACAGCTGGTGGAGGAGTCATGTGGGCCAAAAGAGCCTCCCTGAGTGAGGGGTGAAGGGGCAGGTGACTCAGGGGGAGAAAGCAGGAAGGATGTGGAAGGAGGTGCCAGCCCCTGAGCCCTTGTGGGGTTCTAGGCTCCCAGCCTGCTGTGTCCCCTGCCTACGTCAGCAAGGGAGGAGAAGTGCTGTCTTCATTTGCCAGTGAAACACTCGCAGGGCCAAGAGCCACACGCAGTGGGACCCACGGCTCCCTTCAGAGCCCTTCCACCGTCCCAAGTTCTCGAGGAGGAAAGGAAGGGCAGGCAAGGCTCCAGCTTCTGGGAGAACATATGCCAGGGTGAACAAGAAACTGCCCAGGACCGCACAAGCAGTCCAGGGTTGGAGCCGGATGCAAGGGATCCTGGATTCCCACCCCTGTTCCTTCCACCTGCTCGCACCTAAGTAATCACATCAGAGGAAGTGAAGAGCAGAAAGGTGAGGGGGGGTGGTCAGGCGAGGGGGCTCACATCCCAGCTCAAAGCTGGTTTCCAGGAAGGGAGGGAGTCTACTGCGCTGGCGTGCACATGCGGGCTCACACACACATGCACACTCTCTCACACACACACGTATCAGACTGCAGGGAGCTATGAATCACGCACCCCATTCTGCTCAGGGGAAATGTGGGCTCTGAAAAGCTTTCCAGAAACACGGGAACACGAGGCAGTCAGACTCCAGACTGGCTCTCTGTCCACCCTTCATAACCAACACGGATGCTGAGAGCCCAGGAAGGAAAGAGTGCCTGGACGGATTTCTGGCAGTGAGGGCCCACACCCAGTGTTCACCTCATGCCTGGACCACCGGTAAGCAGGGCAGTTGCCGGTCCCTCTTTGGATGGGGTGGGGAAAGCCGGGGGCCATGGAGCCGCTCTTCAGCCCGCACTGCAGCCACGGAAGGCACCCCAGCTCATACACCAGGGCACGAGCCTGCCGTCTCCCTGAGATTTGTGGGGCTTTTGACTTGCCCGCAAACCCAAGTGACTCAGAGCTATGGGGTTTCCAGGTCTCCCTCCCTTTAGCTCAGATGGCATCTCCGAGTAATCACAGAGAGGTTACAAGGGTCAGAGGCACCAGTTTCCCCACCCTCACGTTGCTCTCTGGAGGGTGGCAGAGACCCTTTGTCCTAAAAGGGTCATCTTTCTTCACAGCCCGCTCTCAGCTCAGCCCCCAGAGCAAGTGCCTCAGTGCCACCTCTGGGTCCTGTACCCCATCGCCTCCTTGGTCTCCATCTTGGCAAGGTGGCCTGTCCCCACCCATTGGAATTCTGGGAAAGTCAAAGAGAGGAATGGAACAATGGCCTAAAATTAGAACCCACAACAGAAGCGTGGAACTCTGAGCCATGCATTGTTCTGTTTCTGCTGCTCTGAGTGCTGCCTGTGCCCACGGTGGCCCCGATGGACTGCTGACAGCAGGATTAGAGCGAGCCAGGCCTCGGGGGAAAGGGGATGTAGGGAGTGGTGGCCCCGTGGAGCCTGGGCTACTGGATATCAGGAACCGGTTGGAGGACAGAAGGCCAGCATCGCCCTCGTGTCAGGCCCGCGTGGCACGGAGAGCACCTCACACCTGCCTGGCTGCAGCCTCCCTCTAGGGTGCAGGGTGCAATGAGGGTGCACAGTTATACCTGTTCACACACAATGATGGTTGTCTTGCAGGATGAAGCGGCCACGATCAGGAGCACCTCAGGAGTCCCTGGGCAGCTGGTCCCTCCTTCCTGAGACCCCACACTTGTCACCTTCTCAGAAAAAATTGATTCATGGGTGCATCCTCCAGTTTGCACCCCAGGATGGGGACTGTGTCCTTTACCCATCAGGTTGGGGACATCACAAGGGTGGGAGTTCCCAGCACGGACCCTGGCCTGAAAGCCCTCTTGTCTGTTTTCTCCCCTCCCTTTAATAAAGGAAACTGGTATTTTGAGGTTCCCTCCTGTGTAAAGCCCCTCCTCGGTCACTGCTGACATGAGTATCCCCACCTGAAGGCAGGCCAGCCCATGGAGGGTCAGGCCTCCTATGGAAAATGATTTTCCTCGAGTTCCTTTTGTGCTGGGCTTTGTGGGAAGGGTGGGGCCGAGAAAGACAGTACCTCACCAGACTTCAGTCTCCCTCAGTGTCCACAGGGCTCCTCAAAAGTCAGCAAGAACCAGAACACCACCAGGGCAGCTGCCTAAGAGGTGACTCCAGGGGCTCTGAGTCTATGGGGTCTGGGGGCCCTGCGGGAACCCTGCAGTCTGCTTGTCTACCGCGTCTCCCAGGAGAGTCCCATGTGACGGGGGAGCGGAGGGAGGGCGGGCAGAGGTGCGAGAAGGCCACACTTTGAGCAGAGGCATGGACAGAAAACAGCCAGATTTGGAAGCGGTGACTGCACAGGCCCCCTACCTGTCACCCCTTGAGGGTGCTAGGGGAGCTTGATGGCTGGAAGAGGGTGTGTGCTGGGCTCCGAAGGTGGGTGGCATATAGGGAAGCAGGAATTCGAAGCGAAAATTAAGAAAGATTGTGAAGAGCCTCGGACGCCTGCTAAGGTCCCTGATTTTCTCCTCTTGGAGATGGGGGCCTCGTGGGCACAGGCATGCAGTCAGAGCTGTTTGGGGAAGGGGGCCGACTTTCCCAGGTACTGCTCGGAGGCGGGCCCTTTGCAGCGGCCAGTAAACGCCCGCGGGTCCAGTGACTCTGCCTGAAGAGCCTCCTGCAGCTGTGCGACGTGGGGGGAGCCAGGCTGGAGCTGGGATGGGCCAGTGAGGAAGGGTCGGCAGGGACACAAGTGGTGGCACAGGTTGTGAAGGTGGGAGACAGGCCTTGGCAGCCTTGGGGTGGGGAGGCCTGGGGCTGGGAGGTGGGCGGAGGTAACCCGTGTGCCCCAGGGAAAGTGAAAGAAAGGTGACGCCAAGACCAGACGAAAACACTAACGTTGTTTGTCCATGATGACCTCTGCTTCCGAGATGGGTGCTGGGGCGTGGGGGAGGGGGAGTGGAGCATGGGAGCCCTCAGCCTCGCGTGTCCTGGGTCGGGGAGAACGTGTCCACTAAACTCAGTCCCTCAAGGGGCAAGGGCCTCATCACCTTCCCTCCCAGCTGGCTTTGACCCAGAGGGTCACTTCCAGTTCAGACCGGCTCATTGGTTTGTTCTCCTTTTAAGACGCCGTCTTTGTTTATAGAGAGGCTTTGTATTTGTTTCCATTTGGGATCCGGCAGATGAGCGTAGGGAATGCCAGGCTCCCTTCACGGATCAGCTCCTCTTGGACACACGCGCAGCCTGCCTCAGACGGCGCTGTCTCCCGTCTGTCTGCTCCCCCAGGATGGAGGGTGCCTGCAGCAGGCAGGGGGCAGGGCTGCCGCTGACAAGGACGCCAAGGAACAAAACACCACAGTGCCAGGCTCGTGGCTCATCTCATTTAAATCCTTACGTTAAAGTCATGCAGTGGGTACCATTATTAGCCCCATTTTACAAATGGAAACGGAAGTTCAGAGAGGTTAAAAAACGTGCCCGTAAGTTGTTCTGCTGGCACCTGCACAGCTAGAATTTGAACCCAAGCAGCCTGGCTCCAGGGCCTCTCCTGGAGCAGGGTTTATTCTGCACGAGGTACCGCTGCCCACAGAGGGAAGTGGCCCCAAGGACTTCCTTCTCCCTTGAAAGAGGATACAGACTGAGAGGCAGGAGGGGCTGGCAGCCCCAGAGCTGGGTGACCTGTTGTGCCCCACCCAGCAGGGCGGCATGCCCCCTCGAAGGCTTCCCCTAGGCAGGTACCTGGGGGTCTGGAGCAACAAGGGCTCCCCCAAGCCAGGACAGCTGCAGAGGTGTGGAACTCAGACAAGCCAAAGGCTTTGGAGGCAGAAATTGGGACTCAGGAACCCCACAGCCCTGGAAGGACATCTCACCTCCCTGAAGTCCCCTCTTTTTTTTTTTTTTTTTTTTTTTTTAGCGGTACACGGGCCTCTCACTGTTGTGGCCTCTCCCATTGCGGAGCACAGGCTCCGGACGCGCAGGCTCAGCGTCCATGGCTCACGGGTCCAGCCGCTCCGCGGCATGTGGGATCTTCCCGGACCGGGGCACGAACCCATGTCCTCTGCATCGGCAGGCGGACTCTCAACCACTGCGCCACCAGGGAAGCCTCCTGAAGTCCCCTCTTGATACCTCCTCATGGGAACTCCACCCTGGAGCCCCAGTAAAACCCTGGGGGGTTCCCAGCCCACCACACCCCAGGACCACCTGCCTCCCAGAGTGTGCCTCGGGGAGAAAGGAGGGCCCAGTCTCGACAGAGAAAGGCATCTTCACACACAGACACTCGCCCGCTACACAAAGGCCAAGGTAAGAGTCAGGATCAATGAAAGTGATGACACGAGGCAATCAGGCCAATTACTGGGGAGCGAGGCCACTGGGCAAGCTGTAAGCTGTGTGGGAGCCCACCAGCTCCCCACCAACCTGGGAAGGCTGCCCAGAGGAAGCTGCCCTTTGCCCAGCCTCCATTCCTAGCACCACTGTGGGCCAGCTGGCTCCCTCAAGCCCCTGCAGCCCTCACTGACAGGAGCAGGAGGAGGAGAGGGGAGAAGAGGCACAGCGGGGGAGGAAGTGAGAAGCTAGTTCATCCCAAGGAACCACACCACCTCCTTCAATTCTGCACAACTGCACTCTGCACGGCTTAGCTCCCTGCCTATGTCAACAGCTCCCAGACCTAGAGCTCCGGTTCTCCCACACGAGAGTTTCTGAGGGCCTGCTGGACCCCCAGTGCTACCTGACAACTCCAAAGTGACACCCCACTTGACAGTTCCCAACCAAATTCCTCTTCCTCCGGAGACCCCTCCTGCCCTGTCACCCCACAACTTCACCATGCATTCAGGAAGTTTCTTCACTCCTTCCTGTCCCTCACTTCCCACACCCAATGGGGCACCCCAGCTGACCGTCTATGCCTCAGTGTCTCTCTCATCCATCTTCTCTTCCCATGCCAGAGCCAGTGCCCCAGCTCACCTGACCCTCTCTTCCCTAGACCACAGCAGTGGCTCCTCCAACAGTCAGGATGCCTCGCCTGTCAGTTACACGGTGCCCAGCTCATAGAGGCTTAACCAAATAAGATGCTGAATACTGGTTCTTTTATGCAGTAGCTGTTGCGTTCTCTGTGCCTGAGTCACCTTGGTCCCCTGTGTATCCATTTCCTCATCTCTAAGGTATGGATAATAACCTACATGTGTCACATGCATAGATAATATACATATATTATATATATAATATATATAACATGTGTAGATTATATACATAATATATATAGCTATATATATAATATATATTATATACATAGCATGTATAGATTATATATAATATATATAACTATATATAACATATATTATATAATATATATAACACGTATAGATTTATATATATAGTTTCTTTAATTTCCCTGAGGTTATTATAAGAAATTAAAGAATCAATACATGTAAAGTTCTGGGGAGACCTCTCAAAAAATGTTAGCCTCAACTATTCCACAACAGGTAGCCAAGAGGCAGGCAACCAGGACTGGATAACTCAGCCACCCAGATGTTAGGGATTGGGGTCAGCCATGCCTTGATTCCCGTGGCTTTCCCCTGAAGTGTGTAAGACGATAGCCACGGAATCCAACATCACATTCGCACAAGGCAAAGTCTAAAGGCAAAGAAGAAGACATTTTCCACCTCAATTTTCTCTTTTTATCAGGGAAGATTTTCTTCCCCAGAAACCCATCCCCAGGAGTATTCCCTTGGGTTCCATTGGCCAATCCAGGTCACATGCCCACATCTAGCTGTAAAGGAGGCTGGGAAAGTGAGTGTCTGACATTTTTAGTCCTTTGCCAGGGCGTGGTTTCTGCCTGCGAGAGAAGGAAGGTTGCCATTCTGGGTAACTGGATTACCTGCCCTCGATCTTTTTCCTCTCTAGACCATCCTCCATCCTGCCACCAGAGAGATCTTCCTAATCTCAGATTTGGTTGTGTTGTCCCTGCTTAAAAACTCTTAATAATCAACCTAGGGATAAAAGCCACAGTCCTTGAGGCAGCATATATAATGTCCTCCACTGTGGGAATCACAACTTCTCTTCCTCCATTCCCCAACCTCCAGGCAGTTTAAACTTCTCACCATTCTCTCAAATTGGGATGATCTTCCTCCACCCCGCTACCTGCTCCTAAATCTGCTTGACTAAACGAAACTCCTACTCATTCCTCCAGACACAAGCTTCTCTGTAAAACTTCTTTGGCCTCTTTGTTCTCCTGTGAGGCCAAATACCTACCATGACGCCAGACAAGTGGTGTTCAGTCAGTGTTTGATAAAGGAAGAAGCGGAGGAAGGAAGGGAGGGAGGGAGGGTGGAAGAAAGGGAGGGAAGGAGGAAGGTTTAGAAAGGAAGGGTTAAGAAGTAAGGAAGGATTAAGAAGGAAAGATTAGGGTGATGCCCTGGGCACCATCGGCCTCTTTACCCCTCCCATGGAAAGCTCCACCCACTACTAGAATAGCCCATGGGGCCTCATGACATTTTGTCCCTGCTGGAGGTTGAACAAGAGATCATACTCTCATTATTATAGGATTCAAACATTTTGGTTTCCCTTTGGGGCAACTCCCTCACTCTGGGCTACTTTCCTGCAGCCAATGAGACATGCCAAGTATTTTTATAGAGCTGTAGTGCTACAAGGTGGATGAAGGGAGCAGTTCCTATTTATCCTTTAAATGTCATCACATTGGATTTGGCCCATCTCTCCAGCCCGACACTAAGTCTCTTTGATCTTTGACCCTGATACCCATTCGCTACCCCTCTCAATCCTGAGTCACACACTCATTTGATAAGCACATCACCTATGTCTTCATCTCTTTAGCTACTAGAATCAATAACAAGCCCAGACATTCTGCTGAAAACTCCCTCCATCTAACCTCAATCATTTCCTCAATTAACGCTCTCTAGGTGTGGCCATTCATTCCTGGAGAGGCTGGGTAAGACCAAAGCTTGGCTCAGGGCAACCTTAGGAGACGGCGAAGTGAGAAAAACCTGCCCCAGCCGGGGCTCAGCCATGTTGGGCTCCCAGGTCGGGGAACCAGATTGATATCTGATACCCAGGAATGCTCAACATGGCTGCATGTTCCCCAACTCAGAAGCAGGCAGACCTTCTGCCCTTCCTCTGCCTTTGTTTCTCCTTTTCACTGCCTGACTTCTATGAGTTATTTCACTTTCAAAATTCCCAAGAGAGAAGATCTGATGGAGCCTGCTGGTCACTGTCCAACATGGAACAACCCTACGTGCAAAATCTTACCACCCGGCTGAGCTAGTTCATGGGATGTTAGTCTCACCTGCATCCAGCCAAAAAATGGCTTCCTTGGGCTCAAGTCCTAATTCCTGGGCCAACTCACTGTGGGCAGAGAGGAGCAAAGTTCCAGACCATAACACCCAGCATTCACTTGCAAGCAGATGCCCAAGGCCACTCTCTTCACAAGGGGACAGTGGGGATTGCAGGCACCTGGAGTTCCACAGACTAGTGCTTCTGGCTCCAGCCTGTGAGAACAGGAGCGGGAGGCTTGCAGGCTGTGGGAATGCTAGGATCAGAAACAAAACATGATTGTGGAGCAGTCGACTGTTCAGGACACACAGCTGTCACGGGTGCAGGAAGTGAGCTTGGGCCAGTGGAAAGAGAGCAGACTGGCAGCGGATACTGCCAAGGCAGGGTCATCCTTGGAGAGGCCTGGCAAGAGGGGCCAGAGAGAGGACTAAGCCTCAGACGGTAATGGCAATCCTGGCAGGCCGGATGGCACAGCCTGTGGTTCTCTGGGAAGAGGGGATGCAGCAGACACAGACCCAACACTTGGATAGACCAGAGTTTCTGAAAGGGCTCAGGGACAAGAGGGACCCTCTGTTAGATGGAGTTCAAGGCCACCCCTAATCTCTGGATCTGAGGCTTTAGGTCAGAGCAAGGCTGAAAATAAGAGGTAACTGTACTGACTTAACCAATTCCACACTGAGCTCCTTACATTTCCCAAAATCCTGGTTGGGATTTATTCCTGAATCAACCTTCTGGGTAGCTGGACATCCACCGGGTCTCAGCTGTAAAGGGAGGAAAGAGGCAGAGTCAGAGAAGGGCTGGGTCAGAGAAGGGCTAGGTCATCCTAGCCCCTGGATCACCATCTGACCCACAGGGGTGACCTGAGAAACTTTGGGTAAAATAGACACACCTGCCCCCTCCTTTTAATTCATAATCCGTCATAAATGAACGTGAAGGTGTTTCACAGGTTTTTCTAGCAGAGACAGGGCGGTTCCTGGCACGACCACTTTCTTTTTCACCCATCCAGTCAAGGAGCCAACTTGGGCACGATACCTTCTGTGGTAATCCATCTTCTCTTCGGTTTTTAAATTCAGAATGGCATTGGGCCAGGCTTCCTGATCCCCTCCCAGCTTCCATGACAACTTGAAGTTGTGCAACCATGTGGCTGTCTCTGGGCCTGCGGTCCTGACCCCCACTTAGAACAGGATATGGGCACATGGATTGATTACCCTGAGGCGATGGATGGGTATCATCTGAGTCATTGGTTCACAAGGGCAGTGGTGGAACGGAACATTTGCATTCATTCTGGATCATTTACCTAAGGGGAGGAAAGATTCAGGCAGGGCAGCGGGAGGCCTGCTTACTCCAGGGGGTGGTTAGCATAGGAGCCTATTTCTCACTCATTTTGTAAGGTCAAGTCCAAACTCCTCCAACTCACACGAGGAAACGACTACTATAGGTTTTCAGTGTATTGTCACTGCACATTTTGAAACATGGATGTAAAGCAGACGTAATAAATTTCCAGAAAATGATCTCACTTGGAAGGTGAGAGGGAGGCGTTGGGCATTGGAGAAGGATGGTGACTTCCGCTGGCAAGGGCTTGCTCGTCCCTCGACCTTAGTTATCTCTTCCTCAAATATGTGGGAAGTTAAAGGGGTCCCTGAGTCAGAACAGGACACTTCAAGGTCTTAGGGGGACTGTGAACTTGGAACAGGGCATCTCATTCTCTCTTCCCCTCCACTTCCCCTCAGCATGAAAGTTCTGACCATCGTAATAAACAAAAATAACTTCACTAAGAGAGAAACAGTTACATAAATTATAAAATGATTTAATATATACTAAATGTATATGTATTTCATATATCCGTAAATCATATTTAGTGTAAAATGATATAATTAACTTAATTTCGCTATTAAAATTTAAATTAGAGTTTTAAGTAACATGTATTGCTTTTTTTTTTTTCTTTTTCTAATGATAAAGCAAAAGAATTTATGGGAAAGGGGCGCTCGAGCAGAGAGCAGCAGGGTAAGGGAACCCAGGAGACTTTCTGTATTACTTTTATAATAAGAAAATATCATATTACTTAACAAAAGCTAAACATATTGGCTTAAAAGCATTGATTTTTTTTTTAAAGTTTGTATTAACACTCACATTTTTTTCCTTCAGTGGAAGTCCTTTATTAATGCAATTTAGCTCACTGTTAACGTTTTTTAATTATTTGGTTTTTAAATTTAATAGAAGCAGTGTTTTTTCTGAATTTTCTGTCTATCCGATTTTCCCTTCCTCCTGCCACCATCTCCTTTTTCTCCCTTCCCGATCAACCTTCTCCTTAGAGGGGTCTGGATTCACCCCCTCTATCTCCTCACCTCTCATCCTCTCCCCAGGGCTTTGCAATCTGACTTCCGCCTCTATCACTGCAGAAAAACTGGTTCCCAAGGTCACCACCAGCCTCCTGGTGCTGAATTCAATAGACGCTTTCAGGCCTTATCGTACATGATTTCCCGCTAGTGTCTGATACTTGGCAACTCCCTGCTTCTCCCAAGTGTCTCTCTCTCTCTGATTTTACTCCTGGGCCTCCCTCAGGCTCTCTCTTTCTAGTCCTCCTGAGCTCCAGATCCAAATCCCACAAGGCCCTCAAACCCAACAGATTCAAAACCCAACCTACCATCTCCTCCCCACGACAGCAGCCCAGCCCCTCCTCTGTGCTTCATCTCTGATGGTGGTTCCATCACCCAACCAGCAGTTTTGGTCAGAAATGTGGGAGATATTCTTGACTACCCCCTTTCCCTTACCTCCTTTATTCATCACATCTCCAGATCCCATAACTGCCTTCTCCTAGGGACTGTCAAACCCATGTCCTCCTCTCCACCTCCTTCTTGGTACCATGTGTCATCTGGCCTCACCCTGGATGCTGCTGTAGTCTCCTAACTGGAGACAATCCTGCCCACCCCATGTCCACCCTCAATCTAACTCTTCCTCCACACAAGGTGTAATTTTTATAAAATGCGAGCCCGGTGATCATTCCCCTTTTTAACATCTCTCAAGGGATACTTATCATCTTTGGGAGGAGATGGCCATCTCTGGCCGGGCCTGCAGCCCTCCCGTTCTGAAGCTGCCCACTTCTACAGCTCCTGCTCTGCCCCAGACCTCATCCCTAGACCTTCCCCCCAACTCAAGCAGGTAATGGTACCCAGGCCTCCAGGTCTTATTCCAAAATCCTACAATTGTGTAACCTGGGCTAGCCAAGGCCTCACTAGCTTCTGGGAACAAATGAAGTCAACCTATTGACAATAACCTTGATTTCTCTGGCCCACATTGTACAAGAATTTGGCATCTTACAATCTCCACTCCAAGTATTTCTCCACTCCAAGGCACCCCAGGAGTGCCTTACCCATGTCAACACACAAGTCCGTTTGCCACCTAGAGGTTCATCAGCCCTGGTGGAAGGTATCACACTGCCTTCTCAGCATCCATGTCATCCTTCCTGCGTGTAGCTGCCAGGCATTTTGAAGGTCCTGACCCCATCTCAGCTCTAAAGGGGATCCTGATTGGTCCAAGCCAGTGTTTTTCAACCTCAGCACTGTGGACATTTTGGCCCAGATAATTCTTTGTTTGGAGTGGGGAGTGGGGCTGGCCTATGCATCGTAGGATGTTTAGCAGCATATCTGGCCCTTATCCACTAGATGCCAGTCACATACACACACACCATTTGTGATAAAATGCCTTCAGACATTGCCAAATGTCCTCTTGGGGGCAAAATTGCCCTTGGTTGAGAACTGCTGGTCTAAGCCAATTACATAATGTCATTCCCTTTACATTGTTAGTTTGGATAAATGACCTAAACTGGTCCAATTAGAATGAAGATCTAATGGGATTGACTTATATACACTAATATATACAAAATAGATAAGTAATAAGAACCTGCTATATAAAAGAAAGAAAATTAAGAAAAAAAAAAAAGAAGAAAGAGAATTAGAGAGACTTCCCTGGTGGTCCAGTGGTTAAGACTCTGTGCTTCACTGCAGTGGGCAAAGGTTCGATCCCTGGTCAGGGAACTAATAAGATCCTGTGTGCCACGCAGCGAAAAACAACAGCAACAACAACAACAAAAGAATGAAGATCGAGGGCTGTGTTCAGTGAATTTGTTTTCCCACCTACTTGTGTGTGTCAACTGAGGAATTGGAGGTATAGCCATCTTGCAAACACAAGGGGACCCATTTGAAGGATGAAGTTGATCTCATGGAAATAAAACAGAGAGATGGAAAGAAATCAAGTCCTCAGTGACATCCTTAGACTTCTGGAAAAAATTACCTTCATCTCACTGCATTGCTGGACATTTCCATATGCTCAGCCTATAAATTCCCTTTATTGTTTCCATTGTTAACAATCCTGTTAACTGCAACTGAAACCATCATCGCTACATCCTCTGTACAGGCAGATCCACAATCTAACACCATCCAACACACCCTGACAAACAGGGTACTACTGCCATTTCCCACTGGGATCTGATCTCCACTCCTGAACACGGTTCCTACATACAGCACTTCCCAGTGGGCACAGCCACCACTGACCTGGAACCGTCAAGATGCAAAGCCACCAGAGGGTCAGGTCATTGAGACAGACTCTCTCTTCCCTCATCATGTTACAGTGTGGGAGAGAATCTCAAAACTAATTGTTCTGGCAACACTATCTTTTCGATTTTTAGTGAAACAGATAGTTTGCTTTTACTTGCACTGTAGCTCTCTCTCCCCCAAGGATAAGATATGAATTAATGGGATGTGGTCAAGAACATATTTAAGTAAAAGACATCACCCTGTATTAGACTCCCTTAGCCTCTCCAAGACAAACCAAGATCTTTCTAATCTTAGGACAAATTCTTTCCCCGAAATCCCCTCAGTCTCTCATTCACATAAACTCAGGTTTGTTAGATCAATATTGTTGTATCAATTAGCCTGTGCTAGTTTAGCCTGCAGTAATAAGCAATCCCAAAATTTCAGTGCCTTACAACAAGAGTTTTACATTTTCAATATTATATTTATAATATAAACATAATAGTTCTACACATAAATTTATTATTAAAGATTCATCACCCGCCATTTAATATAATGGTGTCTTCATTCCAGGTTTCTTTATTTAGATTCGTCCTTTGATTAACTGGATTCCCTCCCCAGGTAGTTTTCCCAGAAGTACCGGATGCAACGGTCCTGGCATATTTTCAGGTTTGTGAATGGCTGTTGCCTGTAGACTTGAGTGACAGTTTGGCTGAGTGAAAACTTGTTGGGTCATATGTCCTTCAGAACTCTAGAGACATGGCTCCACTCTCTTTTGCTACTGAATGTCACTGGGGATAAGGCTCAGGCCAGCTGATATCGTTTCCTCCCTTGAGTGACTTGCCTTTTCTTCCTGGATGCCCATGTGATTCTTCCTTTAACTTTAATACCTAATTACTTCACTAGGATATGTTATTTCTAGAACATAAACGTGCCCTTTCAAACTGTACATCCAGGTCTTCCTTTATAGGACAGTTTTCATTTACTTTTGAATTTTTTTCTCCTCCATTTACTCTGTCACTTCTAATGGAACAACAATTGCATACATGCTGGAGTTCTTTGGTATATCTTGAACATTTAACCTATTTTTTCTATTTGTTCTTTCCATTTCATTTTATGAGATTTTTCTCACATTTTTCTACTATGCATCTTACTCTGATTTCAAAAGTATGCTCAAGTTTTGTGATTGCCAATAAGGGTTTTATGTTTCTAACACACTTATTATTATCTTACATTTCTATTTTTTTATCTTTATTGGCTCACTTTTTAATCTCTCTCCATTGTCTTAAAGTTGTTTCTTCAATCTCTTTTATCTCTTCTCTTCCTTCCATTTCCCCCTTAAGAGTTCATGTTCTCATTAATTTCTTTGAGATCAAGGACAGAGTATTTTGCTGACATGTTTCTCTGTTTCCTGAGGTAATTTTTATTTTCCAATATACATTCTTCATCAGCTTTCTACTTTTATGTGTCTTTTCTCCTTTCTCTGTTGTACCAGTTTTCTTGATGATTCCTTTCTGTTTATTATTCACCCTTGAATGGGGAAAATTCTGTCTAGGCCAGCATTTTTCTTGAGAATTACGGTGGTGAGGTATGGCCAAGGCTGACAGCTTTAATTTAAGCATTACTCTTAAGACCTGTTTTCTTACCAAAAACACTGTGTTCTCTGTCTTAGGACACAATATCCCTCAGGTTCCAGTGATCCCCTCCCACTCTGAGGATGAGAAGGAGATCTCTTTGCATTCCCTCTTCTTTGAATGTTCTTCCTATTATTTTTCTACTTTTTTCGCTGTGATTTTTTAAATCAGCCTTATTAGGTTATAATTTACACACATTAATATTCATTTTAAGTGTAAAGTTTGATGAGTTTGGGAAATTATATACAGCCATGTAACTACTGTCACAATCAAAATATAAAGCATTTTCATCACCCTAAAAAGTTTCCTGGTATCTCTCTGTATTAGTCCCTTCCAATAGCCCCACGGGTTCAGGCAGCCATTGATCTACTTTCTGTCACTATAATCTTGCCCTTTCTAGAACTTCACATAAATGGGCTCACACAGTAGGTAGCCTTTTATGCTTTACTTCTTTTACTTAGCATAACGCTTTTGAGATTCATTCATGCTGTTGTGTATATATGACTATTCTGTTCTTTTTATTGTTAAGTTCACTGTGTGGCAATTCCACAATTTTTTTACCCATTTGTTAGTCGATGAACACTTGGGCTCTTTCCAGTTTGGGCCATGTATGAATAAAGCTGTTGTGAACATTCACATACAAGTATGTCAGTGGACAAATATTCTTTCTCTTGGGTAACTATCTAGGAGTGGGATTGTTAGGTGGTATGATAAGGTGGACCATACTGTTTTCCAAAGTGGGTGTACCACCTTACATTCCAAAGTAAGAAATCAGAATGCTAGTTGATTGTCCTCAACAATGCTTGGTATGGTCCATCTTTTTAATTTAATTCAAGCAGGCATCATGTAATGGTCTCTCACTGTGAGTTTAATTTGCATTTCACTGAAGACTAGTGATGTCAAGCATATTTTCATGTGCTTATTGGTCATTCATGTGTCTCCTTTGG
This sequence comes from Neophocaena asiaeorientalis asiaeorientalis, assembly GCF_003031525.2. NCBI lineage: Eukaryota > Metazoa > Chordata > Mammalia > Artiodactyla > Phocoenidae > Neophocaena > Neophocaena asiaeorientalis. The sequence goes on along the minus strand of NW_020174420.1, from coordinate 779,683 downwards.
TGAAATGTCTCTGCAAATATTTTGCTCACTTTTAAATTGGATTATTTGTCTTTTTATTGTGTTGTAAGAGTTCTTTAAATATTCTGTATACAAGTCCTGGGTCAGACATATGTTTAGTAAATATATTCTTCCATTCTGTGGCTTGCCTTTTCACTTTCTTAATGTTGTCTTTAGAAAAGCAAAACTTTGTAATTTTGATAAAATTCATTTTATCAGTTTTCTTTTATGATTCATGTTTGTTGTGTTCTGTTTCAGAAATCTTTACCTAAGCCAATGTCACAAATATTTTCTCCTGTTATTTTCTAGAAACATTATTATTTTACCTCTAACATTTAGGTCCATGACCCATGTAGCATTAATTTTTATGAGAGGTAAGGATCGAGATTTATTCTTTTCATATAGATATCCTGCTGTCCCAGCAACTCCACTTGTTCTTTAATAACTTTCTAGATCATTACTTAAGTAATATGTGCTCAGTGTAAAACCTTCAAAAATTCATATAAGATAAAGAGAAAAAAAGAAAAACATCCATAATCTCATTACCCAGAAATTAATACACTAATGAGTTCAAACAGCCTTCCTAAAACCAGGTATTTCCATTGTTTTAGTCTTTGCCAGCCTGATAAATGAAACTTATCCTTTTCTATTTTGGATTTATTTGATTGGTGTTAAAGTTTTCACATGTTTACTGGTCTTTGTATTTCTGCTTTGTGAACCTTTGTCTTCTTGTCTTTACCTGATTTTCTCTTAGTATGTTCATGTTTTTCTTAATGATATATGCCGGCTCTTTATATTTTAAGGTTTTTTGTTATGTATAATATTTAATATACTTTTATAAATTATATTTTTCTAGTTTATCATTTGGTTTGTATTCATCTATTAAATATTTGTTGAGTACCTACTATGTGCCAAGCACCCTATTAGATACAGAAAAATCATCAGTGAACAAAATAAGATTAAAAAAACATGACTTCATGAAGCTTAAGCAAAGTCCATAAACTTTTTCTGTAAAAGGACCAGATAATACTAAATACTTTAGGTCAGTAGGCATATTCGAGGTAGGTACTTATGTAACAAGAGAGAAAACTCCCACTCCTCCCTGCCCCACCTCAGTTGCTGGGGTGATGGGCACAATTTGCACTGGTGGCCGTCCATTGCAGACATTCTTGGGAAGAGGAGTGACCATCCCAAGGCGGGGGGGTGGGGGGGCAGGCAGGAGGGAGGTGCAGTTGCAATGGGCAGTTTCACCCTCTGTCCCAGGGACAACCAAACACCAACGCACTATGCTTTTCCAGGAAAGCCTGCCATCTCAACCAGAGCAGTTGTTTAGAGAGGAGGCTGCTGGCTGAGTCTCTGTCTCCTGCACTGAGATTCCACCAGTCAGTGCCTGGCAGTTGCCCACAGCACAGAGATGGCAACCAGAGGATCCTGGGAGCCTGGGAGGTGGAACAAGGAGGCAGTCCCTGGAGGCTGAGGGGAAAATGGGTGCAGGAGGGTGCTCTGACTAGGTCTTCATAGCTTACAGTGCTGGCCTGTAAAAACACACGTTCGGCTAAATTTGACCCACATGCTGTAGTTTGCTAACCTCTGCTCTAGAGGAGTGAGATATACAGTAAATACATAAATACATACATATATACATACGTAAAATGTCAGATTATTGAGGTGCTAAAGAAAAAAACATAAAGCAGGGAAGAGGACAACGCATGCTGGCAGGGAGATAGGGATTGTAACTCTAAACAAGGAAGAGATCTCGTGAGAAGGGCATGTCTTCAAGTCAGGGTAAGACTTCAAGGAAATGAGGCAGCCAAGCCGTTCAGACGTCTGAGGAAAGACGTTTCAGGCAAAGGCCCTGAGGCAGGAGCATTCCTAGTGTACTCAAGAACAGTGAACAGGCCAGTTCAGTTGGAATGGAGTGAGTAAAGGGAGAAAGGAGAGGTTGTAGGAGATGAAGACAAAGAGGTAATGGGGCAGATGGTGTAGGGCAGGAGTTCTCCGCTCCATCTGCACATTAGGACCCTGAGGGCTTTCCTACGCTCCCAATGGCCACACCCCACTCTCAGAGATTCGCATTTAATTGGTCCTGCTCCAGGCATCTCTACTTCTTTTAAAGTTCCCAGATGATTCTAACGTGCAGCCAGAGTTAAGAACCAATGATGTTGAGCTGTGGAGGCCATTATAAGGACTTGGGCTTCTTTTCCAAGTGTTATAAGAGCTACAGGCAGTGGTGGATGGGCCGGGGCGTGGTTCTGATAGAGGGATGATGTGGTATGAGTAAGCTGGGAAGGGGTAGAGACATTTGGGACCCATAGTGGACATCTAAGTGAAGATGCTAAATGTGCAGTTGAGCACGCAAGTCTGGGGTCCAGAAGCGAGGTCCAGGCTGGAGATGCAAATTTACTAAGTATCAGAACATAATAGTCCTTACAGCCATAACATCCAATGAAATCACCAAGGGAAGGAATGTGAAAAGAGAAGAGAAGAAACTCAAGGGATGAGCCGTGGACCTCTTAATATTTTGCTTATGATGATTTCCTAGAGAAGTTCCTAAATTTGTACACAGTTAGATCTATGAGTTTTGCCTTTGATACTATATTTAAAAGTTCTTTCTCACCCAAAGATTATACAACTCTTCATCTATGGTTCTTTCATGATTTAACTTTTTACATTTAATTATGCCCAGATCTTTATTTCTCAATACCAGTTCCCAAGAAAAAGAACCGAAGTTCGTTAGAGAAATGGCTGACTCCAAGTTTGGAGCAGAGAAAGTACAAAATGAGCCTGGAACATCTTGTTGTGCCAGAAAGCAAAGGAGAGCTTTACAAATGATGGGAATTGTTCACAAGGCCAAAGGACCCACTGGCCAAATATGGGGCAATTTCAGCATCAAAATTAATAATGACGGTAATGGATGATGGTCCATCGAGTAACATAAGAATTCATGAGTTCATACTGATGGGAAGAAAGAGGAGGGAAGAGGGAAGAGAAAAGAGAGGGAGGGAGAAAAGCAGGGAGAGAAAGCTCTTCTGTACAATAAAGGATCAACTAATAAATACAGAAGGAATAACAGAGTTAGAAAACCACCATCTTACAACAATCTTAGCAGCAACTAATTTAGGCAAAATGGGTAATAGATATCCACACAGCCTCAAAGTGGCCTCTCATAGATTTTGTATTAATCACAGAAGGAAATAGAGTAACTTCACAGTGGAGAAATCCATTAACCACTACTTAACCAAGTGATCAATCCAAGTTGACATCACCAATAATGGAAAAACCTACATTGTGTGTCTCCCAGAGTGTGGCACGGAGAAGGACACAACATGCCTTGTGTAGTGCTCCCACACAAATGCATAACTTCATTCTAATTATGAAGTACTGGATATACAGAAATGGAGGGAGATTCTTCAAAACTACTGGTCTGTATGTTTCAAAAATATCAGTAACGTGAAAGACAAAGAAAGTCTGAGGAATTATCCCAGATTAAAGGGAACTAAAGACATGACAGCTAAATATAATGAATGATTCCAGATTCCAGTCCTGGACAGAGGAAGAAGAATGTCTGTCAAGGATATTAATGGGAAACTTAGCAAAATTTGAATATGGACTAACCATTAGATATAGTATTGTCTCAATGTTAAATATTTTGAATTTGATCATTGTGTTGTGGTTGCATAAAAGAATGCCCTGGTTCTTTGGAAAATCTCACTGAAGTATTTAAGGGTAAAGTGTACATATTGTCTGAAACTTACTCTCAGTTGTTACAGAAAAAAAATTGTGTGTGTGTGAGCAAATTCCACAGTCAAAAAGTGGAAAAAAGCCAGGATTTGAATTCATAAGATTTATAAGTTTATTAGCATAAAGTTATAAGCGATTGTAAAATGCTAACAATTGGTGAATCATCTTGAAAGAAAATGGAATTTATTGTACTATTCTTACACCTTTTCTAAAAATTTGAAATCTTTTCAAAACAAAAAGTCAGAAATAAAACTATACGTAAGTAGGAGCTGAGATTTGTTTATTGACTGGTCTACGAAATACCTCCATAATCAATAATAAATTCTCATGCACACTTGGATCTGTTCCTGCCTTCCTCGTCTGTCCCATGAATCCATCTGTCTGTTTTTATTTACCAGTGAATCTGTTTTAATTGTTGGAATCCTTAATTTTATTCAATATCTGGTAGGGCAAGCCCAGCCACCTGCAACATTTCCCTCTTCACACTTCTAGTCTTCCAGAGAAAGTTACAATAATTTTGTCAAGATTTCCCTAAGAAAAAAACCTCGTTGAGATTTTGATTGGAATTTGTTTATTTATAGCGTCATTGGGACAACTGAAAACTTATATCGTTGATTCTTCTTGGAAAAGAGTCTCTCCTCTTGTCTCATTTTGAGTTTCTCTCTAAAATTTTTCTCTTTTCTTTGCATAAATCTTGTCCATTTCTTGTTGAGTTAATTCCCATGACTTTTGTTGCTGCTGTAAATGCAACATATTTCCATAATATGCTCTAACGGCTTGCTCATTATCATAAAAAAGGTATCGGTTTTACATCTCTATTTCTGTATTTTGTGACTGCTACCCTACTAAACTCATTACTTAGCTCTCTAACTTTTTCCATTGATTTTTTTTTGAGAGGTTCAAATTACAAAAAAAAGAAATCCCCTGAAAATGAGGATGATAATGTTTCCACCTTGGGAATATTTGTGACTCTTATTTTATCCTCTTGTTTAATCCCATTGCTAGAACTTCCAGAACATTAATAATAGTGGAGAGGTAAAGGCATCCTTATCTTGTTCCTGAGCTTAACTGGATGTCACTAATATTTTCACAGTTAATTATGCTGTTGCTTTGGTTTGAGAGAGACTATCTTTGTAATACGAAAGGAGTGTTCTTCCATTCTTATTTTATTTACAAAACAGCACCAGGAATGGATGGCAAAGTCTTGGAATTTTTCTAAAACTCTCATTTACTGAGCCCTGATTATGTGTCCAGCTGTGTGCCGAGAGTTTTATATTCATTATTTAATTTAATCTGTACATGTCTCTGACTTTAGACATTATTTTCCAAACTTGAAGATAGGGAAAGTGCCCAAGGTCCACAGTTAGGAAGTGAAAAAAGGCAGGATTTGTACTCAGTCTTTCTGATTTCAAAACCTAAGCTCTTAAGACAGCGATAATGTGGTTTTTCTCCTTGATCTACTAACATAATTGATCACATTAAGAGATTTCCTGATATTGAATAACATTTGCTTTGCTAATGTTAGCCCTGCTGGTATAATGGTGTATTGTTATTTTACACATTTGGTTGCATTCGATTTTCTAATATTTCGTTTCTACATTTGTGACATTGGGCTGCAATTTCTCTTTTACCTTTCTGACTGGTTGGCTTTTGTGTCGGGGCAACACTGACCTACTAAAATGACTTGGGAATGATCTGTTCCTTGATTCACCTCTGAAATGGTCTGGGTTTGATACTTTTTTGCACATCTTTTTCAGCTTCTTCCAGGATTATTCATCTATACAGCTTTTCTATCACTTCTTCAATCAAATTTGATCATTTTTATTTTCCCAGAAAACCATCCACTTCATTGAGATTTTCAAGTTTATTAGCATAAAGTCATAAACCTGTTCCTCTATATTTTTCGTTTACTGAATACCAATTCTCATTTCTGCACGATCACATTTTCCTTTTCTTGATTAGCCTTGCCAATGGTTTCTCTAAGTCATTGGTCTTTTAAAAGAGCCAGACTCTGAATGCATTCATCAATTTATGTTTCCCATTTTCTAATTCATTAATTTCCGGGGGTTTTGTTATTAGCTTCTCCTTCTTGTTTCTTTGGGTTGTGGTGGTGATGGTGGTGGTAGTTTGCTTTTCTCTTTCTGGCATCTGGAAATAAATGTTTGCCTCATTTATTTCTCTGTGTGGTCATCATGATCATTATGTTCTATACTGCCCGTTATGGATGTCTGTATCCCCCTCTTCGACCCAAGAGTGACTTAGAAAAGTGACGTTTAATTTCCCAAGTGGTTCAGTGCTTTTGGTGTTTGTTTATCGTATGGTTTTTAATTTCTAGTTTTCTTAATTCTGGTCAGAGAATGAGACCTGTACAATTTGTACATTTTAGAGGTTATTGATAATGTGTTTGAGACCTGGCATAAGAACAACTTTTGAAAATGTTCTCAACAGTGTTTGAAGAGAATGTATATCCTGCTTGTAGGATCCCCTCAGATGACCTCTGAGCAAGCTGGAAGGATGGAGAAAACATGACTTTAAATCCCCCCCGGGCCAATCCAACCAGCTCCTTCAGAAAGAGGAAAAGAGACCAAGGGTGTGGATCTGTGGATGGCAAAGGCACCTCCAGGAGGGGATGGCAGGAGCACCCCACCCTGTCCTCCTTTCCTGCTCGAGGCAGGACCCAGGGTGGCCTGGAAGCTCTCGCTCCGGACACTTGGGGCAGGTGAGGGCGTGGGCCCCCTCTAGGAGCGTGGTTTGGCTGCTTGGGGTCCCAATTTTGCCCACTTATTGAACGGGAAATGGCAGAGGGGCCAGGTGGAGCCACAAGGTGTCATTGCAACCAGCCAGACTCTGAGAACAGCTCTGCTCCCGACTGACCCTTCTCGCCCAAGTGTGACAGGGGAGGGGAGGAGGCGGGTTGAGGGAAGAGACGAGTCATTTAATCCTGACACAAACTCAAAGAGAACCTAATTACCCTTGGCTTAACTGCTTTATCTTGCTTAGAAAAAAACAAAGTGCAGTGATATGGGTCTAGACATCCCGACATGCACATGTGTGACCCGCACAGACTCTCAGAGCGGCACATTGGGACGTGCCAGCACTGCAGGGCCCCTGGTCCACATCTCTCGGGGACAAGCCCGTGCCCTTGCTTTTGCTTTCTGAGTCCCTTCTCCCAGTTCTCTCTCTCTCTTTGCCCCTCACCCCAAGACCCTTCCTTCTCTTCTTCATTACCCAATTATGTGGAAGGATCTAGCCCTCTTCTATAGCCTGCACACTGGGCCTGGATCATACAGTGGCATCAGAAATCTCCTTTACTCCTGTCTCCCATCATCAGCCCTTTAAGCTTTATTCAGTGAGCAGTGTTCTTTTATCCCCAACCCTTGGGTTAAAAATTGGAGCATTATTTTTTTTTCTCTATCTCACTTTCAGATAATAAAAATTGCTTGAAGTCCCAAATAGTGACTAAATTCGAAGCATTCAGGCCCCTGAGTGTGAATAAAATCCTCAAACCTGATTTTAATTTTCTCCCCTATGGGGGTGAGGGGGGTGTCTATAGGGGGCAACTGGGGGTGGGCATTGGGCATAAGACTTGTTTTCTCTTTCACTGCCTGGCACTCCGCTACCTCCCCTGGCCAGTAGCTATGCCATCTGCCCCTCCAGGGCTGGGGGTCTTGGGAGGGAGGAGAGGAAGAAGGAGTAAGGAGATGGGCGACAGAAGAGTTTCCACCTGACAGGTACTGTTACAAAATCGCTTTACACTCTGTGATTTAAAGATGACTTTCTGAGCGTGCACCTCCACGGGAACCCCCTGCTGCACTTGCTTTGAAGGGGGAGATGCATTTTCTCCCTTGGCCCGTTCCTATTTTCACTGTCACGAGAAGGGCCCACAGCCCTCAGGCCAGTTGGTGAGCTCTCAACCACGGGGCTCACTCTGGTCCATGAGAAACGGGCACCCCCAGACCAGCCCTCGGTGGAAGTCACCTCAGTCCCCGTGTGGCCAATCTCCCTCTGCCCTGCCAGCTCAGCCTCTGCTCAGGAAGCTGTCAGACCCCAGTCCGCTGCATCCCCACATCCAGGACACGCAGACCAAGCTCTCCCAGGCCCTGAGGTTTGGGGGAGACTGAGGCTCACTCATGCCCACATTCTCCAAGGAGACCCTCCCTCTCAAATCCTCTCTAACCCCAACCACCTGGCCCTTACTCGGTGGTTTTACAAAGGGCCCAAGTCACAAAACCAGTTTCTTACTAAGTCTGTTGTCACTTCTGCATATGGTCTCTGCAGTCGTTCACCACTTGGGTGCACACTGAAATCACCTGAGGTGTTTTTAAAAATACATGGGCTTCCCTGGTGGCGCAGTGGTTGAGAGTCCGCCTGCCAATGCAGGGGACACGGGTTCGTGCCCCGGTCCAGGAAGATCCCACATGCCGCGGAGCGGCTGGGCCTGTGAGCCATGGTCGCTGAGCCTGCGCGTCCGGAGCCTGTGCTCTGCAATGGGAGAGGCCACAACAGTGAGAGGCCCACGTAACGCAAAAAAAAAAAAAAAAAAAAAAACTAATACCTGGGCCCCAGCCCCCAGCTTCTCATTTAATCGGCGCGGGGTGTGGCCTGGCCATTGGGATTTTTAAAAGCTCTCCAGCTGGTCCCAACGAACAGCCAAGAATGGGAATGGGTGTCCTGGCCCACTGCTTCTCAAAGTCAAGTGTGCTTGTGCTGGGCCCAGGTTGCCGTTAAACGGCAGGTCCTCGTTCCGCAGGTGTGGCCTGGGGTCCAGAGCCTGCATTTCTAACAAGCTGGCTCCCAGGTAACATCGATGTACCTGATCTGAAGACCACGATTTGAACATCAAAGAGCTGGAATACCTATGTGCCTTGGTAAAACTCTGCTTTTTTTTATATAGGCTTTATTTTTTAGAGCAGTTTTAGATTCACAGCAATATTGAGCAGAAGGTACAGCATTTTCCCATCTACCTCCTGCCCCTACACAGGCACAGCTTCCCCCAGCATCAATATCCCACAAAAGAGGTGAATCTACACTGACACATTATAATCACCCAAAGTCCATAATTTACATTAGGGTTCACTCTTGGCATTGTACATTTTTGACAGAAGTGTAATGACGTGTATTCACGACTATCACACAGAGTAGTTTCACCCCTTAAAAGTCCTCTGCACTCAGCCTATTCATCTCTCTCTCCCCCCTAACCTCTTGCAAACACTGAAAACTGATTTTTAACCTTATTACATATTTACAATTTTTTAAATCCTAAGAAGGTACCTTCCTGAACAAAGAAGGCAATTGTGGCTCTAATAGCTGAGTTTCCCAACCTCCACAGTATTATCTGGGGCCAAGGTAATCCTTTGTGGTGGGAGCTTTCCTGTGCATTATAGGATTTCAGCAGCATCCCCAGTTTTTACCCACTAGCTGCTGGCAGGTAGCAATACCCTTACCAAGTTGTGACAACCAAAAATGTCCCCTGGAGTTACCAAATATTCCCGGGTGGAATGGGTGCAAAATCACCTCTAGTCAAGAACCACTGATTTATAGCAACACAAAGAACATGCAGAAGTTTAAAAATTTTTATATTTAGAACTTCATTCACTTATCAATTATACTACGGAGCCAATACTATTGTGTGCCAGAGTTCTCGTGCTGGGGATAGAAAAGCGAACAACCAAATGCTTATATAATAATGTCAAGTAGTGATAATTTTATGTGCAGAAAATAAACAAAGAAAGCAGGATGAGAACATAGTGATAGCCTAGAGCCAGCAGGGAAAATCCTATCATGAAGAGACAAGGAAGGCCTCTTTGAGGAGGTGACTTTCTAACTTTCAAAAACATGCAGTGACGATGAGTCAGGTAAGTATGGGTGAGGCAGAGGTCTGGTTATCCCCAGCTAAGGGAAAGCTGGTGTAAAGGCACTGAGGAGAGAGTGTGATCTAATCCCAGAATAAAATCTTGGGCTAGGCTGAGGATGAGGTGTTTGTGCTCCTTTCTCTCCCAACAGACTCTGAAGGGAGCAGAGCAGCTTTAGAAGGGGATTCTGCACTATTCAAACAAAACCTTGGGAGTCTCCACTTTTCCCCTTTACTTTACTGTTATATACATGGTATTCAATTTCTCTACAACTCTTTTTAGTTCCCTCAATTTGTCAAATACAGGGATTCATATGTTTTAAACCCCCAGTAATACAATGGATTTGTGAATTTCTTCTTTTGTAATAGTTTTTGCTTTCTGTTTTTTAATGAGATGTTATTTGGTTCATAAAAGTTTTGCCATGTATCTTTATTGTGGACTGACACTTTTGATCAATATTAACACTCTCTTATTTGCATTTTCTCTTGAATTTTACCTCATATGCTTTCAATATCGCTACTTCTGCTTTTTTTGTTGTTGTTTGCATTTCCTGAATATAATACTTTCACATTCATTTATTTTTCACTTTTCCATAACATCGTATGTTTCTGATAAACAGAATACTTTAATTTTTTTATACAATCTAAAAGTTTTCAACTATTAATAGTAGAATTTCATACATTCATATTTGAATGAAACTTTTATGTTTGGCATTGTTTTTGTTATAATATTTTGTGCTTGCTTTATTTCCTTGCTGTTTCTTTTTTCTGAATTTTGCTTAGTTGATCAATTTCTCTTGGCTTGATTTTCTGTAATAATTTGAAAGTTATGTACATATAGAATAAAACAAAATATTTAAAACAAAATATTCTACCAACTTCAAGAATTAAACAATATCTATAACCACATTGAAATTGGTTGAGAAATTTAGGGCACTTCCTTCTTTGCTTTTCCCTCATCTTAAATTTTTGTCAGAATAATTATGTAGTTGGGATTTACATTTCTTTCCCTTCAAGAATTATTTTTGACATTTGTATTTGGTTTCATAACCATGTTCCAAACAATGATTTAGACATTAACTATTCTTTACTGGTTTAATTACTCATGGTTGTTTCTTTTGTACCACCTCTTCCATTCTTGGGTTCTTTATTTTGACTCATTTCTCAGTTGATTGGTGGACCTTTTGGGGCATTATTTTTCAGGCGGATTATGTGAGTCCTTACATGTCTGAGAATGTCTTTCTCTTGACCCATGTATGAATGACATCATAGTTACTTAAAGAATTCTTCACATTTGTTGCTTCTAAAAATTCAGCAAATATTGCTTCATGGTCTTCTAGAATTTAGAGTTACCTTAGTAAAGTCTGGGACAAGCCCATTTTTTCTACGTGGGTAAACTTCTTCTTTCCTAAAAAATGAAAATGTTTTTCCTTTATCCTTGAAACTTGAGATTTTATAAAGATACAAGTATGCATGTGTCGCTCCACATTAATTTCAGCCATTAAATCTGATGGCTTACACCTTCCTTCACATCAGAGAAAATTTCTTCTGTTATTCCTTTGATTATAGAAATAGTAGATTACAGAAAATAATTAAACAAAATCTTTAACTAGAACGTTTTTTGGATTTTTTTTCTGTTCGGTTTTATTAAGACATAATTAACATACAGCACTCTATAAGTTTAAAATGTACATTATAATGACCTGATTTACATATATTGTGAAATGATTACCACAGTAAGTTTAGTGAACAGCCATCACTTCACATAATTGCCAAAAAAAGAAAGAGAAAATGTTTTTTTCTTGTGATGAGATCTTTTAAGATCTACTCTCTTTGCAATTTTCAAATATACCATACAGCAGTGTTAACTATAGTCATCATGTTCTACATTACATCCCCAGTGATTATTTATCTTATAACAGAAAATTTGTACCTTTTGACCACCTTCTTCCAGTTCCCCCACTCACCACCTCCACCTCTGTTAACCACATCATTTTCTATGAGTTTGGTTTGTTGTTGTTTATTTCACATATAAGTGAGATTATATAGTATTTGTCTTTCTCTCTCTTAACTAGAAACTTTAAATGAGTATAAAAAAATCTCCACTATAGCTGGCTCCTAATAGACTCAATAAATATATGCTGAATGAATGACAAGTGGATGAAAGAATGAATCTTTTTTTCTCCTTCTTCTTTGTTCTCTTCATCTTCCGATTATACAAACATTATATCACCTGTATTCTCTATGTCACTTACGTTTTCCTTCTGGTATTTAATAGAAATTCTCAAGCTAGTTTTCCAATATTACTTGTTTTTATACTATTCACATCTTATAATTTTATGTTAGTGATTTTTCATATAAAAGAAATTTTTGTAATTGTAATTACTCTTTTCTCACAGGTGCAATGAAAATTGTAGAAACTGTAAAGAGAGATGTAGTATTTTATTTCTTTTCATTTTGGTGTTTTTTTCTCCTATTTCTTGCAGTGACTCTGCTCCACAGGAGAATAGTTGTTCAGTTTCCTTGGTCTAACAACCCTCCAAAAAGTCTCCAAAAGAGCCCCACCTCCTGCTATTCCTGCCCTTCTGTGTTCCCCCTGCACAGTGAACCAGGGTGACCTGTGAGACCAATGGTGTCTCACTACCATGCAGACATTATGGTGTATGACTTTTGAGGCTAGGTTATAAAGGCATTGTTGTTTCCTCCTTGTGCTCTGGGATCTCTCACTCCGGAGGAAGCCCACCATCATGTCATGAGGACACCCAAGCAACCCTGGGGAGAGGTCCACCTGGAAAAGAAATAAGGAGTCCTGCCAACAGTAGCCAGTGCCAACTTGTCAGCTGTGTGAGTGAGCTACCTTGGAAGCAGACCATCCCAACCCAACAAGCCTTCAGATGACAGTAGCCCAATCAACATATTGGAGGACCACCCTCATGACAGTCCCCAGGCCAGAACCACCCCCTCCATGTCTCTCCCAACCTCCTGACCCACAGAAATTTTGAGAGATAGTGCTTATTGTTGTTTGACACTACTAAGTTTTAGGATAATTTGTTAAGCAGCCATACATAACTGATGTAGTCCCCTTCTTTTGAACTACTTGGTCATTTCAATAAATGTTACTTACCCAGTATTGGAGTTTGAGATAGGTTGTGCCAGAAAGCATGTGGGTCTCTGTTCAACACTTTCATCCTACAGGAGGGAGAAGAGAAAGATTGAGCTCTGCTGTAACTTTACTTTTCCTGTCAAGAGGTCTATTGGTTCTTGATGAATACAAAAGTTTCTATGGCTCAGTAAGCCTGGCGCCAGGTGCTTCCTCACTGTGCAGAAGGGCTTTCTGTAGGGGCATATTTGAATGCTAGTGTTAGCAAAGGCCTCTCCCACCTCCCAAACATTAGAGCCAGCAAGCTACCCAGCCATCCTTTTTATCATTTCTGCCAACCATGAGGTCACAGTGATGGTCTTCTTCCTTGTTTGTATAGATCTCCCTGGAAACTACGTTGAGTCTCCAAGAGACTGCTACAGGTCCCAGCAAGTTCACATTGCAAGGCATTCAAGAGCCAAATGCCCTCTTTCCTGCCATGAAACCATTCATCTCTATTAAATTAACTCATCAGACCATAGAGTTTAGACTATGTTCTTGATGGAAGCATTAGGGCAGTATCAGGAGTGAACAACCACACAGGAAGAACAAACTTTGGGAAACAGTCTTGACATCATCTTGTAAAGCTGAACACTCCCACTCATGTATCCTACAACCTATTTCTAAAGAACCTCTGGAATTTGTCCATCAGGTCACATGAACATTCATAGTAGCACTGCCTATGGAGAAAACAACATGGAAACGATCCACTGTAGAATGGATAGATAAATCAAGGTATGTTTAAATATATAATAGAATATTATACAGTAGTGAAAAAATTAACCACAACTCCACCTATCAACATAATTTTGTGGAATCTCAAAATCCATAACGTGGAGCAAAAGAAATGAGTAAAAGAAGAATGATTCTATTTACAAGATGGTAGGCAACACGAGCTATTGTTTTGCTTAAGGCTACATTCCAAGGTAGGAAACAGAATAATAAGCCCCAAATTGAAGAGGATGGAAAGGGAATAGTGTGCATTTGAGGTGAGTTTCCCTGGGTCAGTACCAGGTCTGGCAGAGTTCATTTTCTCATCCTGAGTGGTGGTTCCACCGTATTTGCTTTATTGTTATTCTTTAATGCTCTTCAATATGTAAGAAATACTTCACAATGCAACAAATCAAAAAGAAAAGATTCTCACAGCTTCATGACCCAGGACTTTACACTGAGGGCTCCTTCTAGACTCAGCAACTGAGCATTCACTCTCTTCGCCCCCAACCTCCCCCTACAAGTCTCACAGGCTGCAGCCCCTCCCTCTGCCAGGAATCCCCGCCCCCTTCCCCAGGAGGAGCTGCATTAGCTGGTTCTCAGTCTCAGGCAGCCTCTCTGTCCATCCAGATTGGCACCAGCCTGACACCTCTTGGTTAGCACCTACCTGGACCGCCTTGAACAGGAGGCAATAAATTCCTTCTTGTGTGTAAGCTTGTTTGAGTGGGGATTCTGTCACTTGCAACTGAAAGAATCCCAAATAATACATGTTTGCTTATTGAGCATTTCTCAAAATGGCCTGTTCTGACACGCACGAGAAAGTCTGAGGATTTTTATTTGATCCCTTCAAGTGCCTGGTTCCGAGGGGACTCATTCACTGAATCAGTACCCTGGGCGGCACTAGCAGGTGGACAGACACTGGCCTGAGAGCCAAGACAGTCAGGTCTCACAAACAGTTCCAGCCTCAGCTGCTGGCTGGATAAGGGCAAGTTGCTTTTCCTCCCTGGACCTCAGTTACTTCACCTGTAAAGTGGAAAGTTTGGACCAAATGAAGTTCACATCTATTTTAACCTCATGGTCTCTACTTGTTAAACATTTACCGAGTGCCAGGGTCACTGACAAGTGACAAAGTGACTTTAGTGACCAGGGTCACTAAAGAGGCCTTGTTCTCCTTGAGAAGACAGGGCCACACACAGCACTCAGCAGTACAAGCGGAGGCTGACTCGAGGGCGGATTCCCATATGGGCACTGAAAGAAGTCACAGGGGAGTGGGCGGAGCAGGGGACGTCCCCTGGAGCTGAGTGTCCTGTTAGTTCAGAAAAGACTGAAGAGGTCAGAACCAAGGGTGGGTTGGGGGAGAGGTGAAAGTCACGAGTTCAGGTCTGTAGACCATGGGGTGAGTGCAGCATCAGACCAACAGGGAATGGAAATGTGGGGAGCCATGGTGTGGAGGAGTTTTTGAAGCTTTCTGGAGGGGGTGCCGTGTCCACTCCTCAGGTGTGAGACCTTCTCCACGGCTGCAGGATACAGTGTCACCATCAGACACGCCCCAGTGTCGTGTTCAGTCTGTAGGAAAGCCTCAGGATGTTCTAACACCAGGCCTCCAGCAGCTGTGCTGGGTTTGACCCCATTCGGTGGCTGACAGAGCCCGTGGCAGGGAACACCTGTGGTTCCACGCCACACCTGCTGCACTCCATCTGCAACTGGCAGATGTTTGGAGGATAATTGTGCAGGACCTGGTGGTTTGTGGCCGGGCCAAGGGAGGGAGGTGAGAGGTGAGAGTTATCTTATTGGAAACGAATTCTGTGGCCTGGTCTCCCAAAAAGGGAGCTGGCCTCCTACAGGGCCCCCCAAACTAGCCTCAGCCCAGTGCCAAGAGGTTAGTTCCACAAGAAGGTGGATGGGGCAGAGAGCTGCATTACCCAGTGGGGACGGAATCCTGACCACGCAGCCTAGGAGCCCCACAACTGTAGTCCTTCTCCCAGACACCACATCTGGCCCGGCAGCCCCCAACTGAGGTGAGTGACAAGGACCCAAATACCCTGCTGGCCCCGGGGCTGGAAGTTCCCCACAATCAACTCCTCCAGAAGACCCAGCAAATGTGTGCGCCCTGATCACAGGTCTCTGTTTTCTGGTCACAAGGGAAAAGTGTTCCCTGTGGGAGGTTTTCTGCCTGGAATTGGCTTGAAATTCTCTTTGTTATTGAGACAGCAGTTCTGCTACAGTCTTCCACTAAGTCCCCTCAGGCCTATCATCTCCCCGAACCGTTAGCCTCGCAACAGGTCAGGACTCACTCCATCACACAGCTAGAAAGGGTCAGAGCTGCAAATGCCCATGTGCACCGCAGGCCAAGCATCCCAGAGGGGCTGGAGGAGGCGTGCTTCCCACCCTCCTTGCGGTCATCTGGGAAGCTCCTCTCTCCCTCCAGGCACTCATGGCAGGACTGACAGTCTCATTCCCACCATCACCCCACAGGGGTAAGCATGTGACCCCAGCCACGTACTGGACCCCGCCCACAGCCAGAGCCTTCCTTGGCATTGTTGTATGAACAGAGAGAGAGCTCTCCTTCCACCGGAGTTGCATGGACGGGGCAGTCCATGGCCAACCTCCCCCCTACTCTCTCAGAATGGAGCCAGACACAGACAATCAGATGGGGGATTGCATCTGAACCCCAGGACCAGTGTGCCTGAGCTGGACTTGGCAGCTCTGGGAGCCAGTGGGTCCTATTTCTTGTTGCTTGTAAATGAAAGAGTCTTGACTGACACCGCCCTAACAAACAGGATACTGTGCGCCTGGACCTTCACTCATCAGCTGTCACTGCAGCCCTCACCCACCTCAGTCCACCATGCAGCACCTGTGGCCCTGCAGCCTCAGCTTCAACATGATGAGGACCTCGGTCCTGGACAGTCCCTTTCTGCAGCTCAGAGCATAGGTGCAGAGCCAGGGCACGGTGCCCACGCATCCCAGGGACTGGGTGGCGTTTGAGCGCAGCTGGCGGGCCTCAGCCGGGAGCCCCAGCCGGGAGCCCCAGGCAGAAATGCAGCCTGCTCTGAAGAGCTGCTCCATAGCACGTACACTCAAGGCTCACTCCCTGCCCAGACCCTTCATTCCATTTGTCTCCTTAGCTTGAAAGTTAGTGAGCTATTTCTCATTTAAATAAAATGTGAAATCAGAACTAATGGTGGGACTAAGTAGGATGTTAGGAAAATGTCTTTTTGGACCATGGCACACAAACGAGCGTTTCCCATCTTGTGGAACTGAGGAAGCCGGGGGTCTACACGATCCTGTGTGGGCTGGGGAGGGCTTGAGTGTCACTTTCAGCCAGCAGTGAAGAGGGCATCACTCTTTCAGTCACCAGGGGTGTTCTGAGCATGTGCACGATCTGTGTCAGGCTCAGGAGTGGCAGAAGCCCCCACGGGAGGGCCTTGCCAGCAGTTTGGGGTCCCGGTGGCAAGGGGTGGCCCTGAGCAGGACAGAAGCCCAGTGCCCCTTGCTGTGGGAGGAGCCGCCCTGGAGAGAGATGCGGTGCGCTCCCCCAGCCCTCACCCCTCGGCGTGTTGGGACCGGGAGGCACAGAGGTGGGGGAATCAGTCAGCCATCCTCAGTGAGTCAGGGCTTTGGCAGGCGGCCCCCACCCCCAGAGCATCTCTGACTCAGCCTGCAGGGGCTGGGGACTGACAGACAGGAGGGAGTGAAAGTGCCGGGAAAGGGCGGCGCCAAGGGCAGGCTCCTGACACAGGGCACCCTCCAGACCCAGCCCCGTGGGACCCTCCGCATCCCTCCTCACTCGCTCCTTCTCCAGCACCCCTCCTCAGTCTGAGAGACTGAGCGTGTGAATGAAGTCTGAGGGGCAGAGAAAGGCACCCCCTTTCCACGCACAGGCATTAGACTCACCCAGTGGTCTCCCAACTCCAGGCCAGACATCAGCCTGCCCTTCAGAGGACAGGATACCCCAGGGAGGGTGGGGTTGATGCTGAGCGCTGAGGAAAGATCACTTCCTGGCTCTCAACCCTCCCGCACCCTGTCATGGGCCCCACCCCACAACTCCCTCTCTCTAAGAGCTGCTCACTGCCAGCTTGGGGCCAGCCCTGACCCCCAGGTCGTTTTCTTAAGAATGTGTACCTCATCAGCTTCTCCCACCCTGTATTAACGCTGTCGGTTTGGCCCCTCGGGACAAACCTTATGCTATTTCCCCTGTGTGAGCCCACACATGCCCTGCCTCTTCTCTGTGTTCACATCACCCTTCCCAACCTCCCAGGTGCAGATCCCAGCCTGCCACTCCGAGGAGTCCCTCAGGGTCACCCCCAGACACAGAGCCCCTTAAAGGCCAGAGAAGGAGCTGCATGGAGCTGTTCTTCCCCCCGCTATCTCAGAGCCCTCAGAGGGGCCTACTTGCCCCTTTGTTCAGCCCCTTCTCTGCCACCATACAGAGAGCAGGGAGGAGGCCACGCCTGACAGCTCTTGCACCGACGTGGAGCCTCTGCACGAACACCCCAGGCCCATTGGGCAGCCATCCCAACTTCTGCGTTCGCACGCTGAGCAGGGAGAGGCCCCGGGCTTCCTGCAAGCTGCACACTGGGGCCCACCCCGCTCCTCCCCTCGTCAGCAGAAAACCCCAAGAAATAGCCTCTGTCTGAGGACTCCAACTTTCCAGCTATGGGAACCTGGGCAAATTGAGTAGCTCAGTTTCCTCATCTGAGAAAAGAGAGAATGGGGCCTGGGACATAGAAGAAAATGAATAGATAGTCTCTTCTTGTTTTACTCTTACTGACATAAATGTAGAGCACTAATTCTTAACCTCTCTCTAGATCTGGAGCACCTCAAGAAGCTCTGGAAGCTATGACCTCTCATCTCTAAGAAGACACATCATACAAACATTGTAACTATAATACCAGGGTTGGAAAGGCCTCTGCAGCCATCCATGAACCCCGGGTTAGAAATCTGTTCTGCAAATGCAGTGTGGGGTGGGGCTTGGAGCTCAGGGCTGTCTGAGGCCACTGTTCCTGGTCACTCTGGGCCCGTAACAAAGCGCTTTTCTGCTCCCGTTTACCCATCCAGGAGCACATTCTCAGGGTCATGCAAGGCAGACAGGAGTTCCATGCGGCTTCGTTCTCCATTCTAACCAGGGCCTGGAGATGGCAGCAGCTATCCTGGCAGAGCAGCGGGGAAGCCTGTGGGACCTGCAGGGTCTCTCTCCCACCAGGCTTCCTGCCACCCGCCAGCATCTTGCCCCAGGTGCCTCCAGGCAGGGTGGCTGTCCTCAGAAGGACGTGGCCCCATGCCCTGTTCATCACTTCCCTTGTATCTCTTACCTGGGACAAATCTCATGTTCTTTTGAATTTTAAGTTTTGTGTGTGTGAACTACACCAGACCAACAGAAATAGCACACAGAAATATATAAATGTATAGAGTAGAAAATATTAATAAATCAAACACCAGTGTAGCTACTGTTCAACGTCCTCCAGCACCCAGCACAGGGAGAGGCTGGGGGAGGGTCCCCTGGAGCAGACCCTGAGTTCTCTCACTGTTGGGGCTCTCCAGTTCAAACCCCTAAGGCATGGCCCCCAATGGTTACATTAGATTTGGCTTTTAGCTCTGGGTCCTTGATGCAGAGAAGATACCTGTGCATCTGCCCAGATCAGGGACAACGGGGACTGCACAGAAAGCCAAAGATGCAGCATCCTGGATGGTAATTCCAGTGCTAACTGTCAAGTGACTTTGGCATTGAATTCCTTACAGGCAAAAGGGAGGGAGGAAACACGCTTCCCTGGTCTGCGAGGTCTCTTGGAACCCTTGACATTTTGCCTGTGAGGACATCAGAGAGCCATACTGCAGCTGCCAGATTTTAGCCAGTCCTCCTGCCTGGATGACCTCAGCACATCCCAACATGGAAATTCGGAGCAGTGTCAGGAGGTACAGAGGCAGGGAGGTGAAACCAGCAGTAGCTGCTTCCCGAGAAAAACCCGTGAGGCTGTGGAAGAGGGCACCTAGACTCCTGGTGTCCTGGTGACAGGTGGGCAATATCTGCCTGCATTTCCAGGCGGTGGGAGGTTGGGTTAGAATGGGTGCAGACTGGGTGTGGATTCCCCAGGAATGTGTCCCAGGTGGGGATGCTCTGACCCCTGCTTTAGAAGGCAGCTGATTGGAAGGGGCACGCTCTTCACGTGCCCATCACGCTCAGTACCCTTCCTCCTCCAGAAGTCCTCTAAGTTGCACTCAGCCAACCTGTGCGCGCCAGACAGGGTGTTCAGGGCTGCCCCCCAAGTGGCTTAGAAATGACTTTCACAGCCGCTCACAGAAATCAGGTAAGAAAAACTGTCCCCATTTGCCCAGGACTGAAGGATATCCTGGGATACAGGACTTTCAGTGCTAAATCCAGGAATGTCCTGGGCACACGGGGGTGGCGTCTCACCTACACAGCAGACAGGAGCACTGGGGGATCCTGCCAGAAATCTGGGCCTTCTCGGTGTGCCCAGGGAGCTACACCACCCCTCCTCAGTCCAAGGGTGGCAGGAGCGACCCCTCCTGTGGCACTGATTCGCTCAGCCCTTTGCAATGCAGGGGAGGGGGTGTCCTGTGTCAAATGCCCCTGGAAGCCAGGAAGGATCAGGTAGGCTGGTGACCTCCACTGAGCTCCCTGTCGTTAGGGCTCCCTGCCTGTGCATCTCCACCTCTGGGCCTTTCTATACTCGGCAAATATTTGCTCAGCGTCTCTCCACACTACGCCAATCTTCCCAGGACTGCCTGCCTAGAATCAGAGTGCCTGGGTGCCCGTGGATGGGGCCAGGTTTCTGCACATTCTCCACTCCCCACAGGCCACCTGCTCTGGACTTGCCCTCAAGGTTGACGGGGGGACGGGGAGAAGGAAGCAGAAGGGAGAGTTCTGGGCAGTGTTGTCTGGACCCTGCTCTTCTCTGAGCCAGCACTGTTTCTACCACAGTCATATTGGCTGGCTGAAGAGCATATATTTGCACTTAAAAATTTGTAATGCTTTTTATAACCAACCCCTGTGCTAACTGGGGTATTGAGCTATTCATGAGTTATGATTTGAATGATGAAATTACTAAAGAGACACCTGGATCATGGCAAGTAAAGGTGTGTGGGTTATGTCTCAAGTCCATGGGGCAAGCTTGGCATCTGTTGGTCTGAACACCTTGGGAGGGGTTGCCAGGTGACAGCCCTCACAGAGGGGGTTGATGCATCTTCTAACCCCCAAGCAGGGTGGAAACAGCAGAAGATGCTCAAACTTGAGGATGATTTTTTATTCTTGCAACCAGCTCCAAAAGATATCCCAATTTTTTAATGAAATTAAGATCTGGCCTTGTGGGGCTTTACTTGGGTTGTAGGTGCCTTTGGGTAGGACAGGGTGGTCTGGAAGTTTAGCTGGGAGTGGTGGTAGAGATGGGACTGGGTTAGTTCAAACTCCTCCTCTTTTTTCTCTAATCTCTCATGCCTTCAAGGGGATGGGAAACTGGTTCTAAATCCTGAAGTGGAGAGTGAAAAAGTGAACATGGGAACAAGAAAGCATTTGCGGAGGCAACTTCTGAGGTAAATTCTCTCTATAGGAAGGGTTGACCTTGCCTCTCTGAGAAGAGGTGAGGAGACCAGGGCTTTTTCACAATCCACACTCATCCACGGGCCCTTTCTGTCCCTAATAGAAATCATTCTGCCACATCTGACTTAATTTCACCCTCTTTTTCCCCATTCACTCTTTAAACTGGTAGAGGACTATTGGGGGAATTTCCAATTCTGGTTGTTTTTAGAACAGAATGGAAGCAAACCAAAGATGTCAGCTAGGTTCCTGTGCTCTTAAGAGATAGGGAAAAAAACCTCAGCATCTCCCATCCCCACTGACTGTACAAGTGACAAGCCCTGGGGTCCCCAGGGGCATACATTCTGCCTACCCTCTGACCTTGGACGCTGAACTCCTGTCTCTATGCATCTTAACACCTCTGTATTCAGGGATCCAGATGTGAAAATCACTCCTGCTTTAATTTTTAAAAATACACACACACGCACACACACACACACACACACACACAGAGTCACACAAAGCCCTTGGCATGTGGTAGACTTAATTTTGAAGGAGGAAGATTTGACATCATAATAACTCAACAACTTCACATGGAGCAACAGCGGCTTCATCTTAGAGCTTCTCTACCCTTAAAATGTCATTTCTTACTCCCAGCCCACTCGCTGTCTTGCTAGCTCCTTCTTCCTCTGGGATAACATTAGTTTCCATCTGTCCCTTCCCCCATTCCTCCCCATCTTAACCTTGGACTGTGAAGATGTCAATTATTCTTACATTGATATACAAATTTAATGAAATTCCTATCAAAATCCCAGCAAGAATTTTTGTAGATATATATAAGATGATTCTAAATTTTGGATCAAAAGGCAAAAGAATTGGAATAGCTAAAACAATGTTGAAAAGGAAGAATAATGTGGAAGAAATCATTCTACCCAAGTTTAAGATAGCTACAATAAGAAAGACAAGCACCCAACCCGGGAAGTACCCTCATCTTGCAAGCCTGGTTCCCCACTCCCTCACAGCTGACACCCAGCCTGGGAAATGCTCTCCTTTGCTCAAGGCAGGGACTATCTTGTCACAAGTGCCCAGCCCTGGAAGAGCAATTTATCCCTGCAGGCTGGAGACTCCCTTCTCCCAAATAGAAGCAGCAGGCAATCCAGTCTGCCCTCTCAAGCAGCACCAGAAAGACCAGTGTTAACCTCACTAGCACTAGATAAACTAAGTAGACCACAATAACTCTGAAAATTAAATTTTCATTGAAACTACAGCTCATAAAAGTAAGCCAAGACCTTTGTGCTACACCTAAACAGGGTGACTGAGTACTGAAATTAAAAATTTGTATAAAACCCAGGGTCTCCTAACATAATAGCCAAAACATACAGGATAGAATAAAAAAAAAAAAATCACCCATCATACCAAGAGTCAGGGAAATCACAATTTGAATGAGGAAAGACAATCGACTGATGCCCACAATAAGATAAATTATCTGGCAAAAGTTTTAAAGCGTTAGTTGCTTCAATAAACAATTATAAATTATCTTGAAACACATGAAAAAATAGAAAATTTCAGCCAATAAATAGACACTATAACAAAGAAGCAAACAGAAATTATAGAACTGAAAAATAATAATAACAGAAGTTTTTTTAAAAAAAACCTTACTGGGGCTTCCCTGGTGGCACAGTGGTTGAGAGTCCGCCTGCCGATGCAGGGAACACGGGTTCATGCCCTGGTCCGGGAAGACCCCACATGCCGCGGAGCGGCTGGGCCTGTGGGCCATGGCCGCTGAGCCTACGCTCCCAGAGCCTGTGCTCCGCAACGGGAGAGGCCACAACAGTGAGAGGCCCGCATACCGCAAAAAAAAATTAATAAGTAAAAAATTTAAAAAATAAAAAAACCTTACTGGAGAGCCAAGTAGTAGAATGGAGATGAGAGAGGAAAGAATCAGTGAACTTGAGGACAGAATAATAGAATTTACTCAGTCTGAGCAGCAGATAGAAAAAAGACTAAAGAAAATAAATAAATAAATAAACAGAGCTTCAGGGATCTATGTGAAAATGACAAAAGACCCAACACTCATACAATTGTCATCCAAGAAGCAGAAGAGGAGGGGAAATGCTGAAAAAGTTCTCAAAGAAATAATGGCTGAAATCCCAAATTTGGCAAAAGCTCACAGATCAAAAAAGCTGAATGAACACCAAAGGATAAATTCAAAAGAAATCCATGCCAAGATACATCATAATTAAATTTGTGAAAATTAAAGACGAGGGGAGAATCTTGAAATTGGCAAATAGAAATGACACATTAACTGTAAGGGAACACCAACTTGAATAACAAATTTCTCATCTGAAACCATTGAGAGCAGAAGGAAGTGGCATAATATTTTTCAGATGCAAAAATAAGACAACTATCAACTGTGAATTCTACATTGGGTAAAACTATCCTTCAGGAATGAAGGAGAAATACACATTCTCATATGAATAAAAAGAGAATTTAAGGCTAGCCTTAAAGAATGGCAAAAGGAATTTGTCCAAATGGAAAGGAAATAATATAAGGAAGAATCTTGGAGCATCAGGAAGGAAAATAAAACAATAGAAAGAAAATAAATATGTGTATATACAACAAACTATTCTCTCCTTATAAGCTTTATAAACCATATTTTATGACTGAAACAAAAATTATAACACCATCTGAAACCCAAGACAGTAATATTTAAAAGTGAGCTAGGTAAAAGGACTTAAATAGACTTAAATAGAATTAATCCATGCTTCACTCAAAGTATTAAAATGTTGATATCAGCAGACTTTTATAAGTGGCATATATATTATAACACCTAGAGCAACCAAAAGAAATGCAAACCATAAAGAAATACAGTCAAAAACACTATACAGGGCTTCCCTGGTGGCACAGTGATTGAGAGTCTGCCTGCCAATGCAGGGGACACGGGTTCATGCCCTGGTCCAGGAAGATCCCATATGCCACGGAGCGGCTGGGTCCGTGAGCCATGGCCGCTGAGCCTGCGCGTCCAGAGCCCGTGCTCCACAACGGAAGAGGCCAAAACAGTGAAAGGCCCACGTACCGAAAAAAAAAAAACACTATACATAAATCGAGATGGAATTCTTTTAAAATGTCCAAGTCCCTACAGGAAGGCAGCAAAAGAGAAACAAAGAAATGAGAAACAGATTAAACAAACAGAAAACAAATAATAAAATGGCAGACTTACACCCCAACATATCAATAATTACCTTTAATGTAAATGATCTAAATACACCAATTAAAAGACAGAGCTTGGAAGAGTGAATGAAAAAAGAAAACCCAACTAAATATTGTTTACAAGGTGCTGACTTCAAATTCAATGACATAATTAGATTTAATGTAAAATAATTGAAAAAGTAAAATACTACACAAACATTAATTTTTTTGAAATTAATAATTTATTTAGCTTTTGGCTGTGTGTTAAGCACTTTATGTCCATTTTATCATTATGAAACAAGTATTAGCATCATATCCCACAATATAGATAAGAAAACTGAAACTCTGGGAGGTTTATTAACTTGCTCCAAATCATAGAACTAGGGAGGGATGGGTCTGGGAATTGAACCAAAACCACCATCTGACATCAAAACTACTATTGGATGTTAAGGAGAAAACAGCACATCACAGATTCACGTATATAGAGACAACTGGTGATGCACATTTCAGTATGGGTAAAGGAAATTTTCCACCTTCTCAACTCTTTTTCACATGAACCAAATCTGAAGGATATGGAAAATTTCACTCAGCACATCACTGAGCAGGAGAACATTTCTGAGACAAGAAAGAATAATTGTTAATAATGACCTACTAAAATAAAAAGTATTTTTCTAGAGGCAGTTCCCTGAGCTGACACAGGATTGAGTGGCTCTGATTCCACAGCTTGAGTGAAATCATCAAATCAGGTTCTCTGCCTAGACGAGGATGAGGTTTTGTGGCAGTAGTGGCTATCTATCACCATGGAAACCATGCCAGCCACTTGCCCTTAATGGTGGCCTCTGCAGAATGCTCCTGAGGTTTTCTTTGCTTCCTCTCCCTACTCGCCACCTCCCACCCCCAATTAATAAATCCCCTGCTGAATCCCTCTATGTTCTGTTTCTTGGGGTCACTCTTCAAAAGGAAGCAAGGTTGTTCCACTGTTGGCGGAAGGCCACTTCTGTTGTCCTTAGACAAGTTACTTAGCCTCTCCAGGTATCAATTTCCTCATTTGTGTAAGAATAACCCACTTCTTTGGATTGTTGTGGGGGATACATTCATTTCATACATAAGTACATTGTGTGTGTGTGTGTGTGCGAGCCGAGGACAAAACATTTCTGAATACATTCAGATACCTTTCCTACACCTCACCCTGACATATATACACTACCATGTGTAAAATAGATAGCTAGTGTGAAGCTGCTGTATAGCACAGGGAGCTCAGCTCTGTGCTCTCTGATGATCTAGTGGGGTGGGATGGGGGTTGTGGGAGGGAGGCTCAAGAGGGAGGGGTTATATACCCTATATGCTACACAAACATTAATTTTTTAAGAAGCAGGAATGGTTATATTAACATCAGATAAAGTACACTTTAGAGTAAAGAAAATTATTAGAAAAAAAAGACATTACATAATAATTAAAGGATCAATATACCAGAAGCAATAATAATCTTAAATGTGTATGCACCAAACAACAAAGCTTCAAATTCCATAAAGCAAAAATGTATAGAACTGAAAAGAGAAATAAACAAGTCCACGATGATAGTTGGGGACTTTAAAAAAAACCCTCTCAGCAACTATTAGAACTACTAGAGAGAAAATCAACAAAGATATAGAAGATCTGAACAACCCAATCACTCAACAAGTTCTGTTTGAGATGTATAAAATCCTCCACTCAAAAAACAGCAAAATACACATACTTTTCACCAAAAAGGCCATACCCTAGGCCATGAAACAAACTTCAACAAATTTAAAAGAATTGAAATCATACAGAATATGTTCTCTAACCATAATGGAATCAAAGCAGAAATCAGTAACAAAAAACAATAGAAAAAAGTCTAAGCACTTGGTAAGTAAACAATACACTTCTAAATAATCCAAGGGTCAAAGGGAAAATCTCAAGGAAATAAAAAATAGATAGGGCTGAATGCAAATAAAAATATGATGTATCCAAATATGTAGGATGCAGCTAAAGTAGTGCTGAGAGGGAAAATTATACCACTAAAGAATACACTAGAAAAGAAGACAGGCCTCAAATCAGCAATCTAAATTCCTATTCAAGAAACTAGAAAAAGAAGAGCAAAAGATACCCAAAGCAAGAAGAAGGAAAGAAATAATAAAGAGAAAAGTAGAGAAATAGTGGCCAAGATGGCGGAGTAGGAAGACCCTGAGCTCACCTCCTCCCACAGGTACACCAAAATTACAACTCTTTACAGAGCAACTATTGATGAGGAAAAATGGAAAACTAGAAGAAAAGATCTTCTACAACTAAATATATAAAGAAGGAACCAGAATGAGATGGGCAAGAGAGGCAGAGACATGGTATCGTCAAGACCAATAGCCCTGGGTGGGTCACCCAAAAAAGTGAGGATAATTACAATTGCAGAGGTTCTCCCCCAAGGAGTGAGTGGTCAAGCTCAATATCAGGCTCCCCAGCCCAGGGATCCTGCACTGGGAAGACAAGACCCCACTCTTAAAGAGCACGCACAAAATCTCACAACCTCTAGGACCCAGGGTAGAAGGGGTAATTTGAAAGGAGCCAGGGTAAGCCTCACCTGCTGATCTTAGCCTTCCAGAGAGGCAGAAGGCAACTGGGGCTCACCTGGGGACAGAGACACTGGCAACAATCATTTTGGGGAGCTTGTTCTGCCACATGGACACTGGTGCTGGCAAGTACCACTTTGGAATCCTCCTTCTGGCTTATTAGCACTGGAACCTGGCCCCACCCAACAGCCTTTTGGCACCAGAACTGGGACACCTCAGGCCAAGCAATTAGCTGGGCAGAGATACAGATCCACCCACAAGCAGGCTGGCTGCCTTAGAACCTCCTGAGCCCCCAGCTGCCCCAGGATCTCACCATCTACTATATATAAAATAGATAAACAACAAGGTCCTACTGTATAGCACAGGGAACTATATCCAATATCTTGTAATAAATTATAATGGAAAATATGAAAAAGAATATAAATAGATATGTAGATGTAGATAGACAAAGATATATATCAAATCACTTTGCTGTATACCAGAAACTAACACAACATTGTAAATTAACTATACTTCAATTAAAAAAAAAAAAAAGATAAGACCCCAGAAGAAAAGTACACTGGCACTAGCCCCAGGAGCTGGCCCTGTCCACCACAGGGCCCAGAATTCAGCTCCAAAAATCAGTGTCTCAGCGTAAGCCCCAGGATCCAGCCCCATTCACCAGCAGGACAACACCAGCTTTGGGGCACCCTGGATCCCACAGCCAGCTGGGTCAAGAACCAGCTCAACCCACCAGCAGGCCAAGACTAGATCCAGGACCTCTGATCCTGTAACCATGCACTCCAGAACCAGTCTCAACCCATCAGTGGGCCATCACTAGCCCCAGGACCTGCTGGGGTTCTGTAGTCAGCTGCCTAGTGACGCAGCCCTAATAACCAGAGGCCAGCAGCCTCCACACAAGGTGGGGCCTGCAACCAACCAGACCAGGAGCCAGCTATGCCTACAGATTACCGACAGTAGTCAACCTGCCACAACAGAAGGACCCATGTAGCACACATAGGGTCACCATAGAGCATATAGCTCTGATGACCAGAGAGGAGTCTGGTGCTGGGATACATATGGTGTCTCCTACAAAAGGTAACTACTCCAATGTCAGAAAACATAACCAACCTAACAAATACATAGAAATAAAAGCATCAAATGAGGCAAAAGGAGGCAACAGAGGAATATGTTCCAAATGAAGGAATAAGATAAAACCCCAGAACAACCCTCCTACACTGTTGGTGGGACAGTAAATTGGTGCACCCACTATAAAGAACAGTATGGAGGTTCTTTAAAAAAAACTAAAAATAGAGTTACCATATGATCGAGCAATCCCACTCCTGGGCATGTATCTGGAGAAAAACTCTAATTTGGGGCTTCCCTGGTGGCACAGTGGTTGGGAGCCCGCCTGCCGATGCAGGGGACACGGGTTCGTGCCCCGGTCTGGGAGGATCCCACATGACACGGAGTGGCTGGGCCCGTGAGCCATGGCCGCTAAGCCTGCCCATCCGGAGCCTGTGCTCCGCAATGAGAGAGGCCACAACAGCGAGAGGCCCAAGTACCGAAAAAAAAAAACAAAAAAAAAAACAAAAAAAAACTCTAATTTGAAAAGATACATCACCCCAATATTCATAGCAGCACTATTTACAATAGCCACATGGAAGCATAATGCCATTTGCTGCAACATGAATGGACCTAGAGATTATCATATTAAGTGAAATAAGTCAGACAAAGACAAATATCATATGATATCACTTATATGTTGAATCTAAAGTATGATACAAATGAACTTATTTACAAAACAGAAACACACTCACAGACATAGAAAACAAACTTATGGTTACCAAAGGGGAAAAATGGGGGTAGGGATAAATTAGGAGTTTGGGATTAGCAGACACAAACTACTATATATAAAATAGATAAACAACAAGGTCCTACTGTATAGCACAGGGAACAATATTCAATATCGTATAATGAAAAATATGAAAAATAATATAAATAGATATGTAGATGTAGATAGACAAAGATATATATCTGAATCACTTTGCTGTATACCAGAAACTAACACAACATTGTAAATTAACTATACTTCAATTTTTTTTAAAAAAAAAAGATAAGACCCCAGAAGAAAAACTAAGTGAAGTGGAGATAGGCTATCTGCAGGATAAAGAGTTCAAGGTACTGATCATAAAGATATTCAAAGAACTTGAGAGAAGATTGGATTAACAGTGAGAGTTAGAAATTTTAAAAGATTTACAAAATATAAAGAACCAAACAGAGATGAAGTACTGTATACAATCACTGAAATGAAAAACACACTAGAAGGAGTCAACAGTAGACTAGATGATACAGAGGAACAGAACAGCAAGCTGGAAGGCAGAGTAGTGGAAATCACTGAAGCTGCACAGAAAAAAAAATTTTTTAATAAAAAGAAATGAGGACAGTTTAAAAGACCTCTGGGATAACATCAAGCCTATTAACATTAAACATTATGGGAGACCCAGAAGGAGAAAAGAGAGAGAAGGGGCAGAGAATGTTTTGAGGAAATAATAGCTGAAAACATCCCTAAACTGGGAAAGGAAAAAGACATATCCAGGAAGTATAGAGAGTACCAAACAGGATCAACCCAAAGAGGACCACACCAAGACACATTATAATTAACATGGAAAAAATTAAAGATAAATAGAGAATGTTAATAGCAGCAATGAAAAAGCAACAAGTTCCATACAAAGGAAATCCCATAAGGCTTACAGCTGACATCTCAGCAGAAACTCTGTAGGCCAGAGAGAGTGGCACAATAAAGTGATGAAAGGGAAAAACCTACAACCAAGAATACTCTACCCAGCAAGGCTTTCAATCAGATTTGATGGAGAGATCAAAAGTTTTAGAGAGAGGGCTTCCCTGGTGGCGCAGTGGTTGAGAGTCCGCCTGCAGATGCAGGGGACACGGGTTCGTGCCCTGGTCTGGGAGGATCCCACATGCTGTGGAGTGGCTGGGCCCGTGAGCCATGGCCACTGAGCCTGCGTGTCCAGAGCCTGTGCTCCACAACGGGAGAGACCACAACAGTGAGAGGCCCGCGTTCTGCAAAAAAAAAAAAAAAGTTTTAGAGAGAAGCAAAAGCTCAAAGAGTTCAGTACCACCCAATCAGCTTTACAAGAATTGTTAAAGGGGCTTCTCTAAGTGAAAAAGAAAAGAAACATGAAAATTATGACAGGAAAAATCTCATTGGTAAAGGCAAACATATAGTTAAGGTAGGAAATCAACCATATATATGGCTAGTAGGAAGGTTAAAAACAAAAGTAGTAAAATTATCTATATCAGCAATAAGCAGTTAAGGAATGCACAAAACAAAAAGATGCAAAATATAATATCAAAAACAGTAAATGTGGGAGGAGGGAGTAAAAATGCAGGGGTGAATGCATTTGAACTTTAAAGATCAGCAACATAAAATAATCCTAGATAGATAGATAGATAGATAGATAGATGTAAGCCTCACAGTAACCACAAACCAAAAAATCTATAATTGTTACACACACAGAAAAGAGAAAGGAATACAAACATAACACTAAAAATAGTCAGCAGATTACAAGGGAAGACAACAAAAGATAAAGAAAAGAACAAAAAAGAACTACAAAAACAACCAGAAAACAATGAACAAAATGTCGATAAATACATACCTAATAATAATTACTTTAAATTTAAATAACTAAATGCTCCAATCAAAAGTCATGGAGTGGCTGAATGGATACAAAAAAAGACCATATATATACTGCCTACAAGAGACTCACTTCAGGTCTAAAGACATGCACACACGCACACTGAAAGTGAAGGAATGGAAAAAGGTATTCCATGCAAATAGAAATGAAAAGAAAGCCAGGGTAGCAATACTTATATCAGAAAAAATAGACTTTAAAAGAAAGATTGTAACAAAAGACAAAGTAGGACATTACATAATGATTAAGGGATCAATTCCAGAAGGAAATATAAATATATAAACTGTAAATATATATGCCCCCAACATAGGAGCACCTCAATATATAAGGCGAATGTTATCAGGCATAAAGGAAGAAATCAACAGTAATACATAATAGTAGGGGACTTTAACACCCCACTTACATGAATGGACACATCATTCAGACAGAAAATCAGTAGGGAAACAGGGACCTTAAATGACACATTAGATCAGTTCTAATTAATAGATATGTATAGAACATTCCATCCCAAGTAGCAGAATACACATTCTTTTCAAGTGCATGTGGAACATTCTCCAGGATAGATCACAGTCTAAGCCACAGTAAAACAAGTCTCAGTAAATTTAAGAAAACTGAAAAATCAAATCAAGCATCATTTCTGACCACAATGCTATAAGAGTATAAATCATCTGTAAGAAATAAACTGCAAAAAATGCAAACACATGGAGGCTAAACAATATGCTACTAAACAGCCAATGGATCACTGAGGGAATCAAAGAGGAATTTTTAAAAAACACCTGGAGAGAAATGAAAATAAAAAGTCAGTGATCCAAAATCTATGGGATGCAACAAAAGCAATTCTAAGAGGGAAGTTTACAGTGATACAAGCCTCCCTCAAAAAGTAAGAAAAATCTCAAATAAACAACCTAGTCTTACACCTAAAGGAACCAGAAAAACAAGAACAAACATAACCTAAAGTTATCAGAAGGAAAGAAATCCTAAAGATCAGAGCTGAAATAAATGAAATAGAGACTAAAGAAACAATGAAAATTATCAATGAAACTAAGAGCTGGTCCTCTGAAAAGATAAACAAAATTGATAAACCTTTAGCCAGACTCATCAAGAAAAAAAGAGAAAGGTCCCAAATCAAAAAAAAAAAAAAATCAGAAATGAAAAGAAGTTTACAAAGAATCATAATAGATTACTACATACAAATATATGCCAATAAAGTGGACAACCTAGAAGAAATGGACAAATTCCTAGCCATGTACAATCTTCCAAGTCTGAACCAGGAAGAGAGTATGAACAGACAAATTACAAGGCATGAAGTTGAATCAGTCATAAAACAACTCCCAAAAGACAAAAGTCCAGGACCAGATGACTTCACAGGTGAATTCTACCAAACATTTAGAGAAGAGTCAACACCTATCCTTCTCAAACTATTCCAAAAAATCACAGAGGAAGGAATGCTTCTGAACTCATTCTGCAACACCAGCATCGCTGTGATACCAAAATCAGACAAAGATATCACAAAAAAAGAAAATTACAGGCCAATATCACTGATAACATAGATGCAAAAATCCTCAACAAAATATTAGCAAATCAAATTCAATAACACAGCTAACAGGATCATACACCATGATAAAGTGGCATAAGGATGGTTCAGTATCCACAAATCAATCAATGTGATAAATCACATTAACAAATTGAAAATAAAAATCATGTGATCATCTCAGTAGATGCAGAAAAACTTTTGCCAAAATTCAGCATTCATTTATGATAAAAACTCTCCACAAAGTAGGTATAGAGGGACCATATATCAACATAATAAAGGCCATATATGATAAGCCCACAGCTAATATCACCCTCAATGGTGAAAGGCTGCAAACATTTCCTCTAAGATCAGGAACAAGACAAGGATGCCCACTCTGGCCACTTTTATTCAATATATTATTGGACTTTCTAGCCACAGCAAATCAGACAATAAAAAGAATAAAAGGAAACCAGATTGGAAAGGAAGAAGTAAAACTCTCACTGGTTGCAGATGACATGATAGTATACATAGAAAATTCTCAGGATGCCACCAAAAAACTATTACAGCTCATCAATGAATTCTGTAAAGTTGGAGGATAAAAAATTAATATACAGAAACCTGTTGCATTTCTATACACTAACAACAAACTATCAGAAAAAGAAATTAAGAAACAGTCCCTTTTACTATCACATCACAAAGAATAAAATACCTAGGAATAAATCTAAGTAAGGAGGTAAAAGACATGTACTCGGAAAACTGTAAGACACTGATGAAGGGAATTGAAGACAACACAAACAGACGGAAAGATGTACTGTGTTCATGAATTGAAAGAATTAGTATTGTTAAAATGACCATACTACCCAAGGCAATCTACAGAGTCCATGCAATTTTTATCAATGTACCAGTGGCATTTTTAACAGAACTAGAACAAATAATTCTAAAATTTGTGTGAAAACACAAAAGACCCCCAATAGCCAAAACAATCTTGAGAAAGCAAAACAAAGATGGAGGTATCACGCTCCTCGATTTCAAACTATACTACAAAGCTACAGTCATCAAAACAATGTGGTACTGGCACAAAAGCAGACACAAAATTCAGTGGTACAAAATAGAAAAACAGGTCCCCAAATAGCCAAAGCAATCTTGAGAAAGAAAAATGAAGCTGGAGGAATCGGGCTCCCTGACTTTAGACTATACTACAAAGCTACAGTCATCAAAACAATGTGGTACTGGCACAAAAGCAGACACAAAATTCAGTGGTACAAAATAGAAAAACAGGAAATGAACCAACACTTATATGGTCAATGAATCTATGACAAAGGATGCAAGAATATACAATGGAGAAAAGACAGTCTTCTCAATAAATGGCATAAGGAAAACTGGACAGGTACACATAAAAGAATCAAACTGGGCTACTCTCTCACACCATGCACAAAAATAAATTCAAAATGGGTTAAAGACTTAAATATAAAACCTGAAACCATAAAACTTCTGGAAGAAAACATAGACAGTATGCTCTTTGACATGACTCTTAGTAATAGTCTTTTGGATATGTCTCCTCAGGCAAGGGAAACTAAAGCAAAAATAAACCAATGGGACTAGATCAAACTAAAAGCCTTTTGCACAGTGAAGGAAACCATCAACACAATTAAAAGCCCAGGGACTTCCCTGGTGGTAAAGCGGATAAGACTCTGTGCTCCCAATGCAGGGGGCCTGGGTTCGATCCCTGGTCAGACAACTAGATCCCACATGCATGCCGCAACTAAGAGTTTGCATGCCGTAACTAAGGAGCCCACCTGTCACAACTAAGACCCCATGCAACCAAATAAATAAATATTTTTTAAAAAATTAAAAGGTCATCTACTAAATGGAGAAGATATTTGCAAATGATATATCTTATAAGGGGTTAATACCCAAAATATACAAAGAACTCAAAGAGCTCAATTCAAAACAAACAAACAAACAAAAACAAAACAAAAACAAAATGAATGAAAAGTGGGTAGAGGACCTGAATGGGCATTTTTCCAAAGAAGACATACTGATGGCCAACAGGCACATGAAAAGATGCTCAACATCACTAATCATCCAGGAAATGCAAATCAAAACCACGATGATATATTACCTCACACCTCTCAGAATGACTGTTATCAAGAACACAACAAATAAAAAGGGTTAGTGAGGATGTAGAGGAAAGGGAACCCCCATACATTGTTTGTGGAAATATAAATTTGTGCAGCCACTATTGAACACAGCATGGAGATTCCTCAAAAACTTAAAAATAGAACTACCATATGATCCAGCATTTCCACTCCTGGGTATTTATGTGAAGAAAACAAAAACACTAAATAGAAAAGATGTATGCACCCCAATGTTCATTGTAGCATTATTTACAAGAGCCAAGATACAGAAGCAACCCAAATTCCCATCAATGGAGGAATGAATAAAGAAGATGTGTTTTATATATACATATATATACACATATATATTATATATACAATATTATGTATGCATATATAATAGAATATTACTCAGCCATAAATAAGAATGAAATCTTGCATTTGCAACAACATGGATGGACCTAGAGGGTATTATGCTAAGTGAAGTAAGTCAGACAAAGACAAATACTGTATATTTTCACTTATATATAGAATCTAAAAACAAAACAAATGCACAAACAAAACAAAACAGAAACAGAGTTATAGATACAGAGAAGAAACAGGTGATTGCCAGAGGGGAGGGAAGTAAGGGGAGGAAAGAAATAGATGAGGGAGATTAAGAGGTACAAACTTCCATTTGCAAAATAAAGATCATGAGTATAAAATGTAAAGTGTGGGGAATATAGTCAATAACGTTGTAGTATCTTTTTATAATGACATAGTGCAACTAGACTTACTGTGGCGATCATTTTGAAATGTATAAAACCACCAAATCACTATATTGTTTAAACAGGAACTAACGTAGTGTTGTAAATCAATTATACTTCAAAACCAAACAAACAAACAAACTCATATTAAAAGACATCAGATATGTGGCTACCAGAGGCAGGGGATTGGGGGAGGGGGAATTGATGAAGGCAGTCAAAAGGTACAAACTTCCAATTTCAAGATAAATAAGTATTAGGGATGCAACGTACAACATGATTAATATAATTAACACTGTTGTATGTTATATAGGGAAGTTAAGAGAATAAATCGTAAGACTTCCATTATAAGAAAAAATTGTTTTTCTATTTCTTTAATTTTCTGTCTATATGAGAAGGTGGATGTTCACTAAACTTATTGTAATAGTCACTTCATGTTTTATATAAGGCAAATTATTATTTTATACACCTTAAACTTATACAGTGCTGTATGTCAATTATCCCTCAATAAAATTGGAAGAAAGAAGTATTTAAAAAATCTTAAAAATATGAGGAAAGTAGAAATCAATGAAATTGAAACAAGAAAATAATAAAGAAAAGCAATGAAACCAAAAGCCTCTTCTTTGAAAAAAAATCAATAAAATAGATAAACTTCTATAAAAACTTACAAAAATAAAAAGAGAGAAGTCACAAATCACCAATACTGGGGATGAAACAGCAGATAGCACTACAAATCCTGAAGCCACTATAAAGATAATAAGGGAATGCTATAAATAACTTTACACCCACAAATTCAACAACTTGGAAAAAATGGGCCAATTCCTCAAACCATAAACTACTAAAACTCAACTAAAATGAAGTTGATCATCTAAAATAGTCCTATAACCATTAAAGAAATTGAATTCACTATTTCTCCCAGAACAGAAATGTCCAGGCCCAGACGGTTTCACTTGAAAACTCTACCAAACAGTTAAAGATGGATCAAACAATTAAGAAAAAGGTAATAGGAATACACATATCAATAATAACCTTGAATGTAAATGGATTAAATGCCCCAACCAAAAGACACAGACTGGCTGAATGGATACAAAAACAAGACCCATATATATGCTGTCTACAAGAGACCCACTTCAGACCTAGAGACACATACAAACTGAAAGTGAAGGGATGGAAAAAGATATTCCATGCAAATGGAAATCAAAAGAAAGCTGGAGTAGAAATACTCGTATCAGATAAAATGGACTTTAAAATAAAGAATGTACAAGAGATAAGGATAGACACTACATAATGATCAAAGGATCAATCGAAGAAGAAGATATAACAATTATAAATGTTCATGCACCCAACATAGGAGCACCTCAATACATAAGGCAAATGCTAACAACCATGAAAGGAGAAATCGACAGTAACACAATAACAGTAGGGGACTTTAACACCCCACTTACACGAATGGACAGATCATCCAAACAGAAAATAAATAAGGAAACACAAGTTTTAAATGACACAATAGACCAGATAGATCTAGTTGACATTTATAGAAAATTCCACCCCAAAGTGGCAGAATACATTTTCTTCTCAAGGGCACATGGAACGTTCTCCAGTATAGATCACAACTTGGATCACAAATCAAGTCTTGGAAAATTTTTAAAAATTGAAATCGTATCAAGCATCTTTTCTGACCACAATGCTATGAGATTGGAAATCAATTACAGAGAAGAAAACTGCAAAAAACACAAATACTTGGAGGGTAAACAGTGTGCTACTAAATAACCAAGAGATCACTGAAGAAATCAAAGAAGAAATTTAAAAATGCATAGAAACAAATGACAACGAAAACGCAATGACACAAAACTTATGGGATGCAGCAAAAGCAGTTCTAAGAGGGAAGTTTACAGTAATTCAATCTCACCTCAAGAAACAAGAAAAATCTCAAATAAAAAATCTAACCCTACACTTAAAACAACTAGAAAAAGAAGACCAAAGAAAACCCAAAGTCAGCTGAAGGAAAGAGATAATAAAGGTCAGAGCAAAAATAAATGAAATAGAAATGAAGAAAACAATAGCAAAGATCAATAAAACTAAAAGCTTGTTCTTTGAGAAGATAAACAAAATTGATAAACCCTTAACCAGACTCATCAATAAAAAAAGGGAGAGGACACAAATCAATAAAATTAGAAATGAAAAAGGAGAAATCACAACTGACAAGGCAGAAATACAAAGGATTTTAAGAGACTACTGCAAACAACTGTACTCCAATAAAATGGACAACCATGAAGAAACGGACAAATTCTTGGAAAGGTGCAATTTTCCAAGATTGAACCAGGAAGAATTAGAAAATATAAACAGACCTATCACAAGTAATGAAGTTGAAACCGTAATTAAAAATCTTCCAACAAACGAAAGTCCAGATGGCTTCACAGGCAAATTCTATCAAACATTTAGAGAAGAGCTAACATCAATGCTTCTCAAACTCTTCCAAAAAATTTCAAAGGCAGAAACACTCCCAAATTCACTCTATGAAGCCACCATCACCCTGATACAAAAACCAGAAAAAGATATCACCAAAAAAGAAAATTATAGACTAATATCACTGATGAACATAGATGGAAAAATCCTCAACAAAATACTAGCAAACAGAATCCAACAGCACATTAAAGGATCATACACCATGATCAAGTGGGATTTATCCCAGGGATGCAAGAATTCTTCAATATACACAAATCAATCAATGTGATACACCACATTGACAAATTAAGGAATAAAAACCATATGATCATCTCAATAGATGCAGAAAAAGGTTTTGGTAAAATTCAACACCCATTTATGATTAAAACTACACAGAAAATGGACATAGAGGGAACCCACCTCAACATAATAAAGGCCATATATGACAAACCCATAGCAAGCATCATACTCAATGGTGGAAAAACCAAAAGCATTTCCACTAGGATCAGGAAGAAGACAAGGATGTCCACCCTCACCACTCTTATTCAACATAGTTTTGGAAGACCTAGCCACAGCAATCAGAGAAGAAAAAGAAATAAAAGGAATACAAATTGGAAAAGAAGAAGGAAAACTGTCACTATATGCTGATGACATGATATTATACATAAAAAATCCTAAAGATGCTACCACAAAACTACTAGAACTAATCAGTGAGTTTGGTAAGGTTGCAGGATACAAAATTAATGCACAGAAATCTCTGGCATTCCTATACACCAACAACGAAAAATCAGAAAGAGAAATTAAGGAAACAATCCCATTTACCACTGCAACAAAAAGAATAAAATACCTAGGAATAAACCTGACTAAGGAAGCAAAAGACTTGTACTCAGAAAACTATAAAACACTGATGAAGGAAATCAAAGATGACATAAACAGATGGAGAAATATACCATGTTCTTGGATTGGAAAAATCAATATTGTGAAAACGACTATACTACTCAAAGCAATCTACAGATTCAATGCAATCCCTATCAAACTACCAATGGCATTCTTCACAGAATTAGAACAAAAAATCTTACAATTCATATGGAAACACAAAATACTCCAAATAGGCAAAGCAATCTAGAGAAAGAAAAACGGAGCTGGAGGAATCAGGCTCCCTGACTTCAAACTATACCACAAAGCTACAGTAATCAAGACAGTATGGCACTGGCACAAAAACAGAAATATAGATTAATGGTACAGGATAGAAAGCCCAGAGATAAACCCATGCACATATGGGCACCTAATTTACTCCAAAGGAGGCAAGAACATACAATGGAGAAAAGACAGCCTCTTCAATAAGTGGTGCTGGGACAACTGGACAGCTACATGTAAAAGAATGAAATTAGAACACCCCCAACACCATACACAAAAATAAACTACAAATGGATTAAAGAATTAAACGTAAGATCAGACACTATAAAACTTTTAGAGGAAAAACACTCTTTGACATAAACCACAGTAAGATCTTTTTGACCCACCTCCTAGAGTAACAGAAATAAAAACAAAAATAAGCAAATGGGACTTAATTAAACTTAAAAGCTTTTGCACAGCAAAGGAAACCATAAACAAGACAAAAAGACAACCATCAGAGTGGGAGAAAATATTTGCAAATGAAACAACAGACAAAGGATTAATCTCTAAAATATACAAACAGTTCATGGAGCTCAATATCAAAAAAACAAACAATCCAGTTAAAAAATGGGCAGAAGACCTAAACAGACATTTCACAAATGAAGACATACAGTCTTCATTTGGCCAAGAGGCACATGAAAAGATGCTCAACATCACTAATTATTAGAGAAATGCACATCAAAACTGCAATGAGGTATCACCTCACGCCAGTCAGAATGGCCATTATCAAAAAAGCTAGAAACAATAAATGCTGGAAAGGGTGTGGTGTAAAGCGAATCCTCCTGCACTGCTGGTGGGAATGTAAACTGATACAGCCACTATGGAAAACAGTATGGAGTCTCCTTAAAAAACTAAAACTAGAACTACCAGATGACCCAGCAATCCCACTACTGGGCATATACCCTGAGAAAACCATAATTCAAAAAGAGACATGCACCACAATGTTCATTGCAGCTCTATGTTCAATAGCCAGGTCATGGAACCAACCTAAATGTCCATCGACAGATGAATGGATAAAGCAGATGTGGCACATATATACAATGGAATATTACTCAGCCATAAAAAGAAATGAAATTGAGTTATTTGTAATGAGGTGGATGGACCTAGAGTCTGTACTTTACTACAGAGTGAAGTAAGTCAGAAAGAGAAAAACAAATACTGTATGCTAACACATATATATGGAATCTAAAAAAAAAAAAATGGTACCGTTGAACCTAGGGGCAGGGCAGGAATAAAGAGGTAGGCATAGAGAATGGACTTGTGGGACGGAGGGGGGGTGGGGACAAGTGTATGCATGTGGCTGATTCGCTCTGTTGTGCAATGGGGACTGGCACAGTATTGTGGAGCAATTGTGCTTCAATAAAGATCTATTAAAAGAAAAAAGATGAATCAACACCAATTTTACACAATCTCTTCCAAAAAATAGGAGAGAATACCTCCTAAAAAATTTATTAGGCCATTATCCTGAAACCAAAATCAGACAGAGACAATACAAAAAAAGAAAACTACTAAATATTATCATAAATATAGATGCAAAAATCCCCCATAAAATATTAGTAAATCACCTCCCAACGAAGAAAAGTGCAGGACTACATGACTTCATTGATAAATTCTATCACATGTTTAGAAAATAACTAACACCAATACTCTTCAAATGTTTCCCCAAAATTAAAGAGATGGGAACATTTCTAAACTCATTCTATGAGGCCAGCATAACCCTGACACTACAGTCAGACAAAGACAGTACAAGAAAAGAAAACTACAGATCAATATCCCTGATGAATATGGAAGTAAAAATCATAACAAAATACTAGCTAACAGAATTCAATAACACATTAAGAGGATTATACACCATGATCAAGTGGGGTTTATTCCTAGAATGCAAGGATGGTTCAACATATAAAATTCAATCAATGTAATACATCTTGTCAACAGAATGACTGTGGGGAAATGACAGTATCATCTCAACTGATGCTGAAAAAGCATTTAACAAAATTCAACACCCTTTCATTGTGAAAACACTCAACAAACTAGGAATAGAAGGAAGTTACCTCAACATAATATTTGTAATAGCCCCAAACTGGAGACAACCCAAATATCCTTCAACGAGTGAACGGTTAAATCAACTGTGGTACATCTATACAATGGAATATTACTCAGCAACAAAAAGAAACAAACTACTGATGTATGCAATAACTCAGATGGCTCTTCAGGGCATTATGCTGTGTGAAAAAAATCCCAAAAGACCACACACTGAATGATTCCACTTATATAACCTTCTTGAAATGACAAAATTATAGACATGGAAAATTAGTGGTTGCCAAGGGTTAGGAAGAGTAGGGAGTGGTGGGGAGGTAGCAAGTGACTGTAAAGCATAAGTGAGATCTTTGTGGTGATGGAATAATTCTGTATCTTCATTTCAGTGATGATTATACAAACCTACAGGTGTGATAAAATGGCATCAAACTATACATAAACATTGTGCCAGTGTCAATTTTCTTGTTTTGATATTGTACTATAATTATGTAAGAAGCCATTGGGAGAAACTGGATGAAAGGTACATGGGACCTCTCTTGTACTATCTTTGCAACTTCCTGTGACTCTATAATTATTTCAAAATAAAGCACACACATGCACAGTCACACAAAGCCCTTGGAAGCATGGCAGATATTACTCTGATGGAGGAAGAGTTGACATCATAGTAATGCAAACATCCTCACCAGAAGTGGCCACGTCTTCCACTTAAGACCTTCTCTTCTCTTGAAATATCATTCATCATCCATCCTCCTTCTACCCTCCTGGCACATCACTTCAGCAGCCCCAATCTTCTCCCATATTGCTAGTTCCTTTCCCTCCCTCCTTGGCTGGTTCTAGGGTAAACTTCACTTCCATCTGTCCCCTCCAACAATTCCCTCACATCTCCTCCTTGGGCTGCCAATCATAGGTCACCTCTGTGCCCCCACCCCAGGGCAACCAATCAGAGGTAGCCATCCTCCTTCCCACGTATGACTCAAATTGGACCAATCAGAGTCCTTGCCGGGGGTTGCCATATGACTGCTGCAGTTACGGGCTCAGAGTGATGCATTCTTGGCTGCATACCTCTGGGGGCACCACTGACAATGTGTTCTACAAAACATTACACCCAGAGGGAATCTAAGCCTGAGTCCCAGAAGAAGAAGCTGTGAGAAAGAAGGACTTACCAAAATGACAAGTCTAAAAAACAAAAGTCAAGTCTACACCAGGCAAGGCAAGAAGGGCTTTTCTGGGTGCCAACAAGCCAGGAAGGAGGGGACTGTAGCCAAGTAGGTAGGCCCTGCCCAGGCACATCTGCTTCCCAGACCACCTACGTTCACTCCCAGGGAGCCTGATGCCCTCACGTGGGCCAGCAATCCGGCCACGTGGCTACCGCCAGCCAAGGAACCCCTACTGTGCCTGCGACAGCCCCCAGGGCAGGCCCAGCTGCTTCCAAGGGTGGTGTCACAGTGCCACACTCCCATGGAAGTCTTTGTGGGCTCACCTGTCACTCGTCTGCTGTACAGAATGGGGTATCAATTGGAGGGAACCTAAGTCCTAGACACCAGGGCTCGGGGGGTTGAGGGGAGGCATTCTCCTTACAGGAAGGTCAAGGTTGCTGGGCCTGGAATAAGTGTGTCCTGGGAGGCCACAGTCCCTGGGGGTGGGTGAGGCCAGTGGAGGCCAAACCTTGGGGCAGACCAATCTGGTGAAAGGGAAGTGGGGCGGGAGATGAAGAACTGAAGCCGAGTCCCAGCCTGCTGCTGCTTCGCCATCACCGTCTCCACACCATGATCAGTGCTCTAGAGCCTCTGTGAGGAACGGCTGGCTCAGCCCGAGGACTCGGCAAGTCAGGTTTGTTTTTCCTTTAGCCCCCAACCCAGATACACGCAGTCCTCCTCCCTCTCTCTCTTTCCTCACCAAGGCCCATCAGAGCTGACAAGGCTGACTCTGGCAGAGTGCTGTCTCTGCTCTCACCTGGTCACCTCACTCTGCTGGCCCTGAGGCCCTGCTTTCTCCTGCCTTGTTCCTGGCTCCCAGCCCCCGACCACCCCAGGCAGCCAGGCCCAGCCAAGGCCAGGCTGTTTTGGAAAAGTGTTGGGAGGCGGCAGAATGTGCGGTCTGTGAGTTCCCTCCAAACTGGCGCCCCAGCCCCTGGACAAACAGCGGCCGTGTCGGTCTGTCCACAGCGGCCTGTGTTCTCCTTCCAGGCCAGGAGATCCCGAGGGCAGGCAGCCGTGTGGGGGATGTCACCGACCCGCTGGGCCTACGGGGGAGAGGCAAGGACAGACTGGGTGATGACAAGCCAGCCACCCGCCCGGCTGGGCCCTCCCACCCGTAGCAGGGCGGTCAGACCAAGGACAGCCCAAGGACCACGCTTCCTTCACCTCTGCTGCCACACAGGACATTCCACTGGGAGAGATGGAATTTACACTCTGAAAAACTACTACCTTCCACTGGCACATTTCCCAGTGGAAGCTGGGGGTGTCCGTTGCTGCTTCTCGTTGACCCTGCAGACCTCCATTGGAGGGATCCCCCTTGGTGGGGCATGTGCTGTGCAGGGCAGGTGGCCCCCGTTCTGGCCCAGGACCAGCCTCTGCTTCTGTGTGACTGTGAGAAGGTCCCTGCTATGCTGAGACTCTGTTTCATCTGATGCAAAACAGGAGATCATCTTGCTCTCCCCTCCCCAGGGTGGAGATTAAGGCTCGGGGAGCGGAGACCTGCGCTGGGAAGGGTCAGGTGAGGCAGAAAGATGGCACAGGGAAAAGGACAGGTTGAGCAGACCACCCGGTGGCACTGTTCAGGAGATGATGGTGATGTCCCTCTGGGTGCCAGGCTCTTTGAGAGAGGCCCTGTGCCCTGGGATGTATCTGGGTCGAGGCTGGGTCTGACAGTGTATCAAAAAGAAACACTGGAGCCACAAAATGGGCTTTTTCAGGCTGGCTCAGTGGGGACTTGGGGAGGGGACCTGGTAAGACAGGGGCTGGGACTGGCCTGGGCATTGTGAGGCCTTCCCCTTGCCAGGGCCGGACCCCCCAGTTCCTGGTGCAGCTCCAGGAGCCACGGCTCTGCCACTCACTGCCCTCCTTCCCCACCCTAGGTTCTGGGGACCACCCTGGACGTTCCTTGTCTGGCAGTGGACGACGCCCTTCGCTGGGTCACCTATGGGCTTCCGGGACAGTCAGGTGGCAGAGCAGCTTTTCACAGAGTGCGAGAATGGGCAAAGAGGACATGGTTTCCGTCGTCAAGTGGGCTCGGGGAGCCCTGCAACCTCTGAGCTCTACACCGTTCAGTCCCTCAGCATGCCCAACCCCAGGCTCAAGGTCCTGAGCAGTCCCACAGTGAAGGAATCTGCCCAGCGCTGTTTAAGCCCTTCCCCAGACTGATTCGATCCCAGAATCCATTTGCTCCTGCAGCACCCATGAAACAGGCTCTGAGAAGTGCCTCACGGCACATGAGGCTGGGAGTCGGGAGAACTGGATTCTGCTCTCGTGGCTCACGTGTGCCACGTGGCTGTGGACATCCGTGTCCTCACTCGTGTGAACAAGATGGACTCTGCAGTGCTCTGGTTGCCACGTCCAGGACCGAGACACCTGGCCCAGCCAGGCCCAGCCACATGGCCAGGGACGCGGCCCCCAGCTGCCCCATGCTGCAACAGGTCTCTGGGGACAGTGGCCCTCCAGGTACATCCTCCCCTCCCCACGGAACCTACTGCTCACAGGATACAGTCACGGGACCTCTGTGTGCTTTCATGCAGGGAATGGGGGCTGGCCCCTCAGGGCAAACACTGCGGGGAAGAACTTCCTGCCTGACAGGTGGGACTGGGTGTTGTTGAAGGGAAGGTGGGTGGACAGGAGGATCCTTTCAGGGAGCTGGGAAGGCAGAGACCAGACAGCCAAACGAGGGTGAGTCCTCAAGGTTTATTATAGAAGCCTATAAAAGAGCCACATTGAGTATTTCCAAAATCACAAAATGCACAACTTTTTTTAATATGCAACATGGAATATTATATACAGATTAAAACCACGACAGCAAAAACACTCACACGGTACCAGTTTCATATCAAAACAGAACACACAAGTGCTTTTTCAATATTAAAACAACTGTGATAAAA
This sequence comes from Neophocaena asiaeorientalis asiaeorientalis, assembly GCF_003031525.2. Lineage (NCBI taxonomy): Eukaryota > Metazoa > Chordata > Mammalia > Artiodactyla > Phocoenidae > Neophocaena > Neophocaena asiaeorientalis. Next base: position 735,129 of record NW_020174420.1, on the reverse strand, counting down.
ACATATTAACATTTTGAACCATGTTTACAATAGAGGAAAAACTTCATATTTTACTAAATAACAAATATTTAACAGCAGAAACTTTATACTAAATATCTATTTTGAATTATAACAAAAATAGTACTTATAATAGTTTATAAAGACAGACACAAAATTATAACATTTATGAAAAAACAAGTTTTGTGTATAAAATTATATTATAGCGATCTGGGCAGGGTCAGGATGGTGACCAGAACACAAATGCCAGCGCCCAACATTGAAAGTGCTTCAATCTGCAAGCCCATGGCGGGAAGAGTTTTGTGGGGTTTTGTCTTTTTCATGTCAAGTTACAATAGTAAGAATGGTTAAGTAAGAACACATCGCCCATCTGATGCTACCTCTATAAAACCTACACACTAGCACACAGACACGGATGGATGTAAAGAGGAGACACGGGTGAGTCTCAACATTGGAACCCTCCTGTCAGCCAGTCAAGAGCTTTCTTCAGTTCCCTTCTTATTGCCTTTGAGACCCAGCGGGGCAAATGATCCTTCTTCCCTCCCTCACAGGGATCCCCCTCGGCCTTGCCTTCTCTGCCCCTCCCAGGCTGGTCACCCAAACCAAAGGCCACTGAGGTCTCCCGCAGCCTTCCAGCTCCCTGCCCCTCGCCGGGGGCCAGGCCTGGCAGGCTTCCTGTCTGAAGCTGCACTTACTGCAATCCTCGATATTTAGTCAGACATTTGGTTCAGGGCAAGCTGGGTCAGCTGAGAGGAGCATGAACCTTCCAGACACCGGGCTTTTTTGTAGGTAACAGATTCTGGTGCACCATGCAGCTGTTTTCAAGCTTTGATGAGTCTTTACACATTTTTGCCTGTTTTTCAGAATGGGGCAGTGGGGTGGGGGAGATTGAGAGATATTACTCATTTTATTGATGTCAATTTTTGCCAATAACGTCTGTGCCGCACTTGCCTTTTAACAGTGGAAAGGTAGGAACCAAATGAAAGACTTGAGAATGGGGGTGACAGAACAGTCCGCAGGCACGAGCCATTCCTGTAAAGCCCACCACAAGGCAGGTGTGCATGGGGGCGGGAGCCGGGGGCTGCCACCTGCCCACTGAACACCACTGGGGGTGCCACTGAGCTGCTCACACGGGCCACTGCTACGGAGAGGCGACCGGGGAATCTGCGTCCCGCATTCTTCTTCTGTGTGTTTTTGATTTTCTCCTAAAGCGGATTCACCGCTTTTATAACAACAAAAGCCAACAGAGAAACACAAAAAGCAAAGAAAAACTTGAAAACAGACAAAATCACTTAGAGACTCACCAAAGGCCCCAAACCATCCCCGGGAGGCATCCCTAATTGCCAACACTCAAAATGCCAGTGGCAGGAGCTGCTCTTCTTTCATCCCCTGACCAGCCGGTTTTCAACCAAATCACTTCTGACAAATCACACGTACCCTCCTCCTTAGCTCTCGCTGCAGCGCCCTCCTCAGCTGCCTCAGGACCAAGCAGAGGGCCTGAGTCAGCACTGAGGAAGGGCTGCCTTCTGCACTCACCTCCCCTTGCTTTCACCTGGTCCCCGCACCCCTGAGCTGGGCTAAGCAGACAGTGGCATAGAGGGGGGAAGGGACTTCAAGGACACCTTTCCAAGGGTAAAGGGCAAAGGGTGAGGGTTGAGGCAGGGACGACGGAGGCCCTGGCTCCCCGTCAGAAGAAAGAACCCGTATCCTTCCCTATACTCACTAGCCAGAGTGGGGGGCACTGGGGTGAAGAGTGACCAAGTGGGACACGGCAGCAGCCTCCAAACCCCCGGTGATCAAGGTTTCTGACAAAGCAAGGAGGGAGGCGGTGGGCCGTTTCCCCATCCCCACCAGGGGACAAAGGCAGATGTGCTGGATTTCACCTCGGGAGTGAGGCTCTGAGGTTGAACCCACAG
>NW_020174420.1:728076-733196 GCF_003031525.2 Neophocaena asiaeorientalis asiaeorientalis | reverse complement strand
CTTGCACAAGTCCTGCGGGGGACGGCTGGGATGGAGGCCAGGGGATGGAGGAGATACTTGTTCCAGTCCCAGTAACACCAAGATTCGGTTACATTAGTGAATAAATATGGGGGTGGGGGGAAGGCCATCCATGAGCCGAGGGCCTTGGGTGTATGTGTAACAGGGAGCAGGGTGGGCTCCAGGCCGCCTGGCAGAAAGGTGCGGGTGTCAGTACACGTGCCCAGGGCCACCAGGGAGGAGGCTGGGAGGACAGGGCCTGGGGCTCCTTTGCCCTAAGGTCAGAAGAGAGAAAAAGTAGCAGCAATAGGTAATTTCAAATGTCCAAAACTGCAAGGGGTGGGCCTCCAGGCTGGTTACAGCCTGGCCCCACCCTGCCAAGGGTGACTGGTGTTCTATTACCCAGGATGCTGTTCCCCGCGGGCACTGGTGGCCACACCGGGAGGGGCACTCGTCCCATCTGAGCCGAGGCAGGAGGGGAAGGGGTGCTGAAGAGAGGGCCGAAGGGGGCACCTCTTTTCCTCCCTCCCCCCACATCAACCACCTGACCTCACATGAAAAGAGTCCGAAAGAAAAGGGAGGGGAGAGACCAGTTCAGAACATCACAAGCAAAGGCTGCAGCACAGCTGACATCTAACACTGTGATGGGCAGGCAGGGCGGGGGGCCAGGCCCTTTCCCGGGGGAGCTAAGCTGTTGGGGACTGGAGAGACTAGAGAGAAGCAGGGGCCAGGGGGAACGCCCGACCCCCGAGAGCCCTTTTGACTTGGGGCAGGTTTGCCAGGGAGGGGAAGAGGGGCGGGCAAGGCCTGGGGGGCCCTTCCTCTTCCCCGGGCTCCAGCCCCCTCCCACACACAGGTTTCTACCCTTCCATCGCCTCCCGCCCCGAGGCCTGGCGCCCTAGACCGTGGCGCTCAGCATGGCCTCCGTCTCTGGCAGGATCTTGTTCTGGTTGGAGTCCAGGCCAAAGAACTTGACACTGAGGCCATCCACCGGGTGCAGGACGGGGACCAAGGTGATGCGGGGGAAGGTCCGGGTGGCCAGCTCGAAGCGGCTGGTGCTGGCCAGCTCCACCGCCAGCACCTTCAGGAACAGCTTGGCCAGGTGCTTGCCCAGGCAGGTCCGGACACCACCACCGAAAGGGAGGTAATGGAAGCGGCCATCCTTGTCCTCGCTCCGCGCCTGACCGAAGCGATCAGGGTCGAAGACGTTCACGTCCTTGAACACAGGCGCCGTGTCATGTGTGTCCCGGATGCTGTACATGACACTCCAGCCTTTGGGGATCTGAAAACCCTGGAGGCAAGGCGGGGGCAGGGGTGGGATGCCGTGGTGAGAACCAGAGGAGGTCTGAGAGGACCCAGGACCTTCTGCCTGCCAGCCCCCACCCAGATGTTCCTGGAGGCACCCCACTGTGGTCCCCGGGGGCCTGGCCAGCCTCCCCTTTTGGCACGTCAGTCCATCTACTTATAGATGTCCCCATGCAGCTTCACAGCACACCCAGCTGGGCTGCATCTGACCCAGCATCTGGGTCAGGGTCCCTGCTGGGTCCCTCCCGTCAGCCTGAAAGCTCCCTGAAAGCAAGCACCGTCTCCCCATGAGGCTGAGGTACCCCACAGGGAGCTGGTCTTTCCCATCGGCCAACCCCCCACGCCACAGCCCATGGGCCCAGCCTCACGTCGAGCTCGAAGGTCTGCAGCACAGTGCGGTAGCCACCGGAGACGGGCGTGAACAGGCGCATGACCTCCTTGATGACGCAGTCCAGGTAGTGCAGCCCACTGAGCGTGCTGAGGCGCAGCGTGCCCTCGCAGGGGCAGCCGCCACTGTGCAGGATGCCCTGGGCCCGCAGCTCCTCCCGCAGCTTCTCCAGCACGGCCGGGTGCTTCAGCAGCTGCATGATGAGCGAGGTGCTGGCGCTGGCGGTGGTGGCGTAGGCGGCGAAGATAAGCTCCAGCGTCCCGTCCTGCAGCAGCAAAGAAGCACCGCTTGCAACCTGGGTTCGGCCTGGTGGCCCCAGCCTGGGGGCAACCCCTCTCTGCCGGTGTCCCCCCAGGCCCCAGGGTTATCTAGCTGGGCCCCGCTGCTTCCTCTGAGCCTCACGTTGCTGAGCCATTTGGGCCACGATGGACAGAGGTCACGGGTCCAGTCCCCTGGGGAAGGGCTGCTTCTCACTCACTGCCGCATTCCAGGGCCGGCCTCAGCAGCCCTAATGAGCGCAGTGAGCTCACAGCAGAAAGAGAGCAAATCCCAAGGAGCAGGCACTGTGCGGGCGAGTGGGGGTGAGGTGCGGGGTCTCAACCTGGGCCTCCAGACTGGCAGCCCCAGCTCCTTCCTCCCTCCGCAGGAGGACGTCTGGTAGGTGGTCAAGAGAGCTGAGGGGTTGGGAAAGCAGTCTGGGGTCATACCCACGAGGACCTGGGATGGAACTGCAGTGAGAAGGCTGAGGGAAGGTGGTCCCCAGAAGACTTAGGGCCCCTCCAGGGTCCTCTGGGGAGCAGTGGCCCCACAGAAAGGCCCCACCAAGTTATCTTGTTCCAAGCCCTGCATTTTACAAATGTGGATGCTGAGCCCAGAGAGGGGAGTGAAAGAGCAGGTCCTTTACTTGCCATGGCACCACCTACAAGTCACAAAACTTCTTATGAAATGGGAAAGTCTTTGGGGCTCCTTCCTGGCTCATGAGGAAAAAAACTGGAGCTAGAATACAGGGAAGCAGAGACAGCAGGGACAGAGCAGTCGGCAGTGAAGTGTCCACAGGCACCTGGCAAGCACGAGAGTGGCAGAGTCTAGACGAGGATGAACTAATGCTCCCTCCTCAGGTGGAACATCCACCCTAAGAAAGGGCAGGCAGGAAGCCCTTCTTGGAGCCCAGTGTGGACAGTCTTGGGGCCAGCAGCCCAACTGGGCATCGCCAGTGCCAGGCAGGTTGGGAGAGTGTCAAGTGCCACCCACTTGAAAAGGCTGCTCTTCCCCAAGGGCTGAGGCTGCCCTCCTGCAAGTGGTTTCTCCTTCTGGGCCTGCATTCCCCTAGGTGACCTCCTAGGGCTACTGTGACCAAGAAATGCACTGAAATAGTGAATACTGGGGTGGGGGGCTGGCTGGGGAGAGTGAGGGGGTCAACGACGCTGCGGACGCCGTGTCTGTTCAGGGTTACTAAGAACCAGTTTTCGGTATCTTTTCCAACATGGTAGATGGGACTGTGGGTGGGATGGAGTCAGTGGGGCCCAGCTGCTGTGAGGACCACTCACCACCAGGACTGAGTGCAGAGCAAGCCATGGGGAGGGCAGGGGCGGCCCCGTCCGTGTGGGTGCTCCCACCCTGAGCAGCCCCAGCACGGAGCGCAGGCGTTTGTGCTGCCTGAGGTGGCTGGGGAGGGGTGCCCCACCTTCAGTTCCTGCATGGTCATCTCCTCCCCATGCTCCTTGCTGCTCTCGATGAGGATGTCCAGTGCATCTGAGTAGTCCTTGCCCTGCGTGCACTGCAGCTTCTCCCGGATCGCCTTTTCCAGGCCCTTCTGTAGGGTCTGTCGTGCCTGAATGCCCTGAGGCGGGGAGGAGGCCATCTGGTTACCCAAGGGGAAGGGCAGGGTCACTGAGGGCCTCCTCCCAAGGCCGGGCAGGGCAGGGTGGGGACTTTTCTGAGAGCTCCCATCTAAGCAGCAGTGACCCTGGGTGAAGGCTCCCGCTGAAACCTCCCCTCTGTCTGTGTGACCAGTGACCATCTTAGCATTCAACCGCCCCTCCCTCAGGGTGGGCTCACGGATGCCCATCTCCTCTCCTCCCAGGCCCTGGGTGCTCACCCGCCGGTAGCCACTAAAGGGCAAGTCGACAGGCAGGGAGAAGACGTTCTCCACAAACTGCTGGTAGACTTCAAAGAGGTGCCCGAGGTCCTCCTCGGGGATGCTGAAGCCCAGCAGCACTCGGATGGCCATGCGGAAGGTGAGCTTCTGTGCCTCCTGGTACACGTTGATGGCCTCGGGGTGGCTGCTCCAGGCACGTAGTGTGTCCTGGATCACCAGCTGGATCTTGGGCAGGTAGCTCTCCAGGGCCTCGTGGCTGAAGATCTTGGAGAAGACCTGGAAGGCAGAGGGTCAGATGGACTCTGGCCTGCCCGCTCGGCCCAGCTGAAGCACCGTTCCCACGACCGTGATCAGGGAAAACTCCAGGTCCTTACCCTGGCCAAGCTCAAGACTTGCCGTCTCCAGACACAGTCCTCTGCTGGCTCCTCTACTCTGAACCCCCCTCCTACTGCCCACGTCGTGGAGGGGAGGCAGGGGAAGGACGGGATTAAAACATAGTTCATAAAGTCGGGACATTCAACATCACTCACAGGGTGACCTGAGCTGGCATTCCTTTCTGAAACCCCAGAAAATCATGTGCTCCAAATAATGGCAAAGCCCGGGGACTGGGCAGTCCAGCTGCCAACAGGTCTGCAGGCAATGTGGCCATACCAGAGTGGGGGACAACACAAGAGGGCGCTGGGCAGGGCTGGAGGGGAGGCTGCCCCTCCACTGCAGAGGCCATTCCCGAATGCCCAGGCCACGGGGCAGACATGCCCAGGAGGAACAGAACACAGGTGAATGGACTGGACAAGGAAGAGGTGGAAAGCAGTAAGTGGCTCTTTTACTCCACTGATGGGAGAGCAAGAGAGTCCAAGGCTAGACTGCAAGCAGGACTTCCTGAGACCCAAGACTGCTCTCACTCCCTGGGAAATACCTACTGGGTAGAGATCGTAGGGGGTTTGTTAACTGTGCCATCCAAATGTCTTCAGTGTGGCCGGGTCTGGAGGCACGGGGATGGGGGCAAGACTTCCCACCTCAAAAGATCAGAAAGCCAAACAGAAGGCCTTTTAATTTCCCACATCTTCCCGGTCCATTTTAAGTAGCCAGTGAGTCCCTGTTTCCACCTCCCTCGCTTGCTATCCTCCTGATTCCTGAGCAAGTTCCTCAGCCTCCCTGCCCCCTCCTCACCCAGATGCCCCTGCGCATAGTTTCACGCTGCTGCCCGGGGTGTACAGCAGAGGGTAAGATGTTAGTTTATTTACTGTTGGCCGGTGGGTCACACGGGCAACCAACCATGCTTAGCCCCGACCCCCAGAGTCCAGAGCAGAAGGGGGTGCCCCCACCGGGGCC
>NW_020174420.1:721517-727955 GCF_003031525.2 Neophocaena asiaeorientalis asiaeorientalis | reverse complement strand
GGGGGGGGGGGGGGGGCGCGGGCAGCGCAGAGGAAGGAGACAAGTACTCCTCTAGCCGCACCCCCATCAACCCCACGCAAACCACACACACGCGCCCACCCTCCCCTCCTGCCCCCAAACACAACCACCGCACAAACTGTAAATGTGAGAATTTCCCCTGCAGTCAGCTCAAGGAGGAAAAGGTAACATTTTCCTGGCCTCAGCCCTGCATGGCTAATGGGAGGGCTGGTTTGCAGAAATAACAGTGCTGGCCCTTCAGTGGCCCAGCCAGGCGTTCACAATAGCACTTTCATTCCGAAATTCCCGGTGGGCAGAGGGAGGGAGGGAAGGAGGCCGGTGAGGGGCAGAAAAGCCAGCACTGTCTGGGGCTGCCCCTGCTGCTAAGGGACGGCTGAAATGTAGAAGGATGAGGGGAGGTGGCCAGGGGCAGCCCAGGCCTGGCCAGGTCACTCACACCTTGCTCAGCTGTGAGGGCCCCGGGAATTTCCAGGGCCACCTCCCGCCAGGGTGCTCTCTGCCTCAGCCCCACCCCCCTGGACCCTAGTGTCCTTAGGATGCCAGGTTCCACTCTTGGTCTAGGAGTTTTACGGGTAGGAGTGGGGCCCTGCCCCAGAGCCCATCACTGGCCTGCTAGGGGCCCTTATGAAACAGCAAAGAGCCCACAGAAGGAGCGGTAAGTGGTCCGTGGGAGCCAAGCAGGCTCACAAGGGATGCAGGATGATAATGGCTGCCAGGTGTCGGTGGGGAGGCTGGAGGTAGGGCAGGCAGGGGCAGGGGGGCCATGTCTGGCCAAAGCCAGCCAACCTAGGTCAGAGTCAAGGGCACTGCCCTGGAGGGAACGTAGCAGGGGCTGGTCAGGGCCCCCAGCACACAGGACACCTGGACCCAAAGGTGGGCATGTGGAGGGGGAATCAAGCAGAGGCCCATGCCGACCAGGACCAGCCGAAGTCAAAGCCAGCTAGGCTCCGAAGATGCAGTGGGTGGTGGGAAAAGGCAGGCTGGGCACCCAGAAACCCGAGTTTTATTCCCGGATCATCCACCAACTTACTGTGGGATCATGGCCAAGTCACCTTGCGGCCTCATGGTTTCCTCATCTGTAAATTGGTAAGGTTGAACCAGGTGATCTCTGTGGTCCCTTTCAATGCACAGATCTCACGAACACCAGTATCTGTGTGTCCCTAAGTAGACGCTATCCCCTCAAAGAAGCCCAGAATCTGGCACGGCAACAGTCACCTGGTGAAAGTGCCTGCCAGGCCCCCACTCACACACCTCGTATGCGCTACGGTGGCTCAGGAAGGGCCATCCCAAGGTTACCAAAGGCGGAGCTCTGAGGGACCCCACTGCACCCCGGGGAGTGGCCAGACAGGACCCAGGGACAAGCCTTGCCCTGTCTGTCCCAAAGGTTACATTCCCTGCGCCCTCTAGCGATGGCCGGCTGAATCGCTCCTTCTCCAGCCTTGGGGGCCACGGAGAGCAGGAAGGACCCAAGGGGACCTGGGACCGGGCAGAGCGATTCCAAGGGCAGGGGTTCCACACCTGACCTCTAGGTGGGAAGGGGCCCTGAGCAAGGTCAGGAGCTGAAATGACTGCAGGAAAGCCTGCACCTGCAGGCCCCCCAGGGTGGGGCTTCTGAAAGAATTTCAGCCACGACCAGGGCTCTTACCTTGACCCAGAAAGGAGTCTAACTGGATGCTCTGGGGTCCCTTTCCTCCTGGCTGTCCCATGATTCTCCTCAGAGGCCCCCAGAGGTGGAGAAACTACCCAGATGAGAAGCCGAGCAAAGGCAGATTGCGGGCACTCCAGGCTCAAGGGGCTTTGCTCGGTGGTCACCAAGTCCATGCCCCTGCCTCCCACTCAGCTGTTCCACAGGCATCAGAGCCTCCCAGGCGCCGGGAAACTCCAGGGCCTCATCCCTGGGACCGTGCCCAGGGTTAACAACGTGGGCACTTCCCAAAGCCAGGGCAGTCCAGAAACCACCGCCCACCACAAAGGCCAGGAGGAGGCGGAGGTGCTGCCCAGGGCACAGGAAGGCCTGGGCACGTGGGGGCGATCAGGGTCAGTACTTGGGCACAGGTGAAGGCACCGGCGGAGCAGCTCATCGTGAAGAGGGGAAGGGTTCCCAGAGGCCCCAGAGCCCACGGCCTGACCGCAGTTGCAGCAGGAGCCAGGGCTGCTTTGTTTCCCTCTGGGGCTTCCCTTGGAATTCCCACAAGTGAGCCAAGAATGCTGGACAAAGGTCACCAGGAACCAGCCTGGCTCGGGCAGAGCCCTGCACAGGGAGAAGCAGGTATGGACATCCCATCAGGGTTGGCACTGGGGAGAGCAGGGCAGAAGTGCACGGGAGACCTGGGAACTCCAGGCACATACCCCGACCAGGACGGGCTCTGGCCTTGAAGGATGTGCTTGGAAACCCTCCCCCAACCTCTATGGGTTTTCCCAACAATGCAGTTGGCTCAAGAGCCCACATCCTGGGTTCTCGCTCTCCCTGTGTAATAAAAGCTGAATCCATAACCAGGGTCGGGGGAACCACCAGGGGGCTTGTCAAGGCTCAAACTCCGTATAATTGTTCCTACAAATGTCTCCCCCACACCCCCAGGCCTCCCTCCCCACTCCTGCCTCTTAGCCAGCGCCCTGGGAGGGGAGTCGCTCACTGGACCCCCATGACCCTGCACGCTAACCCGCTCAGCCCGATAACCTCCCCTTCTCAACTGGCAGCTGTGGATGGATGGAGAGAAGGATGGGCAGCCTCAGAAGCAGGAAGAGCCAGAGAGGGGACCCACTCCCTGGTCCAGTGACTCAGACTGGGAGGAATGGAGGCAGCTGCCCGGGAGGGTGGGGGCCTAGGCAGGCCACCCCGCCAAGCCACCAGGGCCGCGGCCTGAGGAGTGGAAAGAATAACAGAGGGCGGGCAGCCGCAGAGGCAGCTGTCCGAACAGCGCAGGGGTGAGGCCAAGGTGCGTACTTTATGCTCAAGTAGGGGGAGGACAAGAAAGGACGTCATCCCTCAGCTGCCTGGCATTTCCACTGGACCTCCACTCCACCCTGGCTGCCTCCAGAGCCAGTCCCCACTCGGCCCCTCTGACTGGGAGAGGCTGGCCAGATCCCCCAGCCTGGGTATGCCCCTTCTGGGTCCCTAGCATCTGTGGGCAGAGTATCTGTCCCCAGCTCGAGTCCGGCTCTGACTGTCCCCCCAACTCTTCTACACACAACAAAAGCACATTGTGGACGAGGGGAGAGAGCAGCACTTGCCACATACCTGCCGGGCTCTGAGTTCTGTCCAGACCCTCCTATCCCTCCTCCAAGCATAGAAAAACCCCCTGAGAAAGCTGAGGCCCGAAGAAGGAAGGGCTTTCCCAAGGTCACAGTCTGGGGCACAACTGGCCACACTCACCAGGGTCCCTGAACACCCTGCCTCCCACCAACCCAAACCCCACTGAGCCACCCTCCACCAGTCCTGGGGGCTCTTGATGTATCTAAGAGCTAGAAGGGGACGCTCCTCTAGGGCCCAAATTTATTCTGAGGGTAAGGCCAGCTGTTTCGGCTACTCTGTCAGCCCCTGGAGGCACACCCGCCCTGCCCTTCAGCCCCAGGAACCTGGAACAGATACAACTGGCTTAGAGGGATCAGGGCCAGAGCAGACCCCAGCCAAGCCTCCCCACTTCCAGCCAAGGCCACAACTGTCTCCCAAGGCTGGGAGAGCGAGCATCACAGCATCACAGCCTTGGACCCCACCCTGCCCTGGGAAAAGGACGCGGAGGGGGGTGAAAGGGAGGGCCCACACCACTCACCCCTGCCTGACACAAGGGCACGCAGAGGGAGGAGCCCACTCCCAGGCGCCCTGGTGGCTGGCCGTGGGCACCCTCCCCCGCTGACCTTCAGAGACATCCGCTCCTGCCACCTGCCCCCTCAGCAGCCCCTGATGCTACAGTAATTTTTGGTGAAGGACCTCCGCTGACAGCACAAAGGCTCCGTGCCTCTGCCAGGGGGTGGGGACAGAGCTCCCAGTGGCAGGGCTGCCTGGCCATGCCACTGCCTTCCCATCCCACACAGGTGGAAACTTCTGCCCTGAGCTGAGCCTGGCAGACATGACTTTGAAGCCAGAGGCTGTGCAGTGGTTCAAAGGCCACCTGGAGCCAGTCTGAGCCAGCCTCCCCCAGGACCCCATGACCATGGGCCCTCTTGGCTCTGCCCTCTTGCTGAGGCACCTCCTGGCCTCTCCATCCCGACATAAACCCAAGCCTACAGAGGATTTCTGAGGCGAGTGCGGTAACCCTGAGCCTGAGCTCCTCCCCGAGCCAGGACGGGGCCCAAAGGCCAAGTCAGTGAGGATCAGTGGGTGGGCAGGCCAGGCTTCTTAATTCCTATCCCCACCTCAGCCACGGGCACAGAAGTCCCTGACGCCAGGGGTCAGGGTAGGAGGGGCAAGAAGACCACTCCTAGGGTCTCTCCAGTCCAGAGTTCCAAAGCTAAGTTCATCCTTGGGATGCACTCCAAGTTCTCTGACAGAATCTCAAGGCCACTGCCTGAAATGCCCCGAAGATGCTGGCCCTTTGGTGCAAAGAGGCCCAGCCCTATCTCCAGAGGAAAAGAGGAAATGCCTGATCCTGGTGTGTGGGGTTGGGCACTGGATGCTTCCAGAACTACCCATGACAACCACCCCCCTTCTCTGGTAACCCTCCCGCCCCATCTTCCCTATCAGACTCCATCCACCCTTCCAGGGCAATTCCCAGCTTCTTTGCATACAAAGAGAGATGCAGTCCCTCCCCCATGAACCAGAGACCTCCTGGCCCCAGGTAGGGAAGGGGTAACAAAGGATGAGGGACAGAATCTGAGGTCGCAGCTATAGGGACACAGGCCTGGCTTCCAGAGAGGATTCTGTTAGATTGGGCGAGGTATTCTGGACGTTCTCCCTGGCAACCCTACCCCTCCCTCTTGGCCCTAGACCACCAGGGCAGACTGGACAAACACCTGGAGTGCAGTGGTGGCTGTGAGGAACCCCTTTCCCAGCACACCTGGTCAGACCTCCAGAGAAGGGGTGGGGTAGCAGCCCCAGTGGAAATAGTGACGGTCCTAGCTCCCCGCCAGCGGGGCCTCAGCACACCTGGCCCCCACTTCCTGCGAGTACATCCTAACCAGGCTGGGCCTGGCCCAGCAGCCCGCTCTCCAGCCAGGTCCCTGCTTGCAGCGTGGGCTGGCTAAGGCAGTGTGAGTGGCACAGGGCAGTCCCCACCCTGGCCAAGTTGGGTCCACTGGGCATTGGGTCCAGCAGACTGGCCATTCTCTCCAGGACCAACCTGTGTGCCTCTGAGTACTCTCTTCTCATCTCTCCAGCTAGATTCTACTTCTTAAGGGCAAGGACCAAGTTTCTAGCTTCTATGCTTGTATCTAATCTAAGGCCTGCTACTTAGTAAACTTAAGTTTATGGAACATCGATTAGAGATTTGGCGGGGGAAGGATATTTTCATCTGCCCATTTAACATAGGACCCACACACATGCCACATAGCAAGCACACAACTAGCACACAGAAACCCTGCTTTGGGTTCCCAAGCCTCTATCAGGCTGAGCTGGTTTCTGGCTGCTCCCTTATCCGCAAGGTGCTAGAGGGCAAGGGTGCCTGAAAGAGAGAGACTATCTATGCCTCATCTGTGGTCCTCCTTTCTGGCCCCACCCAGGTCCCACCCCCTCACCCTGTCCCTCACTCCAGCTTCCTCCCCTGTGTATTCCTCCAGCAGCATTCATCTGTGCCCCCCTACTTCCTCCCAAATGGATAATGTAAGCCAAAACCTTGGAGCTTTCCAGGAGGGCCCTCCCCACCTGGAGGCCCAAAGCCAAGTCAGGCAGAGGGTGCAGGGAACTGCAGGGCAACAGCCTCTCCCCAAAGCCCTCTGCACCCCCAGGGTCTCACACTCAGGTCCTGACCAAGCCTTCTTCCCCCCAGCACTCCCTCCCCACCTCCACCCTGACCCTCAGCTTCTGGCAGCCCCAGGTGGGCAGGGCTGAGGAGGGCTCTACTTGGTGGCTTAGAAACAACTCTTCCCATGGATGCGTGTTGCAGGCCCTGCCCTGCCTTTTCTTCCTTTCCCGACCTGGTTCAAGTCCCTCAATCTCTCCAAGCCTCAGGCTCCTCTTCTGTGAGAAAGGGACAGTAGTTGCGTTCTTGTCAAAGTCTTTATAAAGATAAAATGAGAAAGCAGCCACATTCTTTGGAGCTGGGTTTCTGAGGCTCAGGCTCTCTCCTAACTCTTTGAAATACGCTTTTGGTGGAGTCACAAAGACTAAGAAAAAAAGGAGTGTTCGGCATATTTGAAGAGCCCCCATTCTTGAGCCTACGGGCCCCCTCCCAGCCACTCCCAAGAACCCTCCCATCTGACCCCGGGCTCTGTTAGCTGCTTCCTGCTCTAGTGAAGCAGATGGGAAGACCACTTCAAGAGCCCCTT
>NW_020174420.1:716178-721507 GCF_003031525.2 Neophocaena asiaeorientalis asiaeorientalis | reverse complement strand
TGGTGTACGTGCTGACCAGTCCCCTCTGATTTTTCCTCCTTTTATCTGTTCCGGAGAACTACTCTTCGCAGGCAGTTCGGAAGACGACAGATTCTACAGGATGAACTCCCCTGTTCACACACAGACGTCCGGAGGAGGGGTGTGCCCCACCATGGCCCTCTCCTGTCTCCCAGGCTCTGCCACTTTTCCCGGAGATCAGAGGCTGCCTCTCCCTTTCCTTTAGGTTTCAAACTGGGTGAGTCCTCTGACCCAATGGAAAAAGTGAAGGGAGGGAGGTCGTGCAGCGCTGCCCCTCCCCACCCCCGCACCCCAGTCGCGGCCGCTTTAAGCCGGCGGGCCGGCGCCCCGCCCGCCGGCGGCTCAGCTTTCGGGTTACTGCAGTTCAAACAGCACGTGCCGCCCGCGCTCTGAGCCGCAGCGGCGGCGCTGCCCTGGGAGGGGGCGGGGAGGCTTGCCCCTTGCGCGCTGGCTCGCCTCCTCCGCGCCTCTTCCAGGCGCTCGGGAAATCCACAGGATAAAGACCCACTTTCTCTTCCTCTTTATGGGAGGGGGTAGGTGCGCTTTGATCCCCCGCCGCGCCTCGGCTCGCCGAAGTTCTCCCACCCCTCGCCCTTCCCCCTCTGTCCAGACCGGTGCGCGCAGTGGCCCAAATTTCACCTCACCCCTCCCAAGCAAGGCCCAGCAACCTCTGCCCACAAGGTGCCCCCAGTCCCCGCGCCTGCCCGCGTCGCCCTTAAGCAACCTGTGGCCGGGAAGCTAGGTGTGATTTTAGAACGATCCGTCAACAGTCCTCGGAATTCCAGGGGACGAAAAGGAGGAGCGCTGGCCACCGTCCGCCCTCTCTTTTTTCCAGGTTTGTGGAACACGACGTTGACAGGCGTTGGACGCCCCTGTCGCCGCATGTTCAAGTTGTCCAAACCAACCCCCAATTAGCCACCCGTTGGGCCTGGCAGTGCGCACGGCTTGGTGGCTTACCAAGAGGGCAGACCCGGAAGAGGCCTGTACAGGCCCTGGATCTGGGATCGCAGCCGTCTAGGCAGGGAGCTTCGGGATCCTCCCACATGGTGTGCAAATGGGGGCGCGGATTCTGGTAGGAACGTCCCCGAGTCTCCAAGAACTCCTTACCCCGAGGGAGGTGCACGAGAGAAGAAGATCAGAGCACGGTTGCGGGGCTCTTGGCCTAGAGTTCTTACCTTGCGCTTGTTGCGGTGGATATCGCCGATGGAGTTGGCCACCGTGTTCGGGCCCAGCAGCATGCGTGTGCTACGTGGCCACTCGGTGCTCACGAGGTGGTGCTCGCCCATGAGGATCTTGCGTACATTCTCCGCGCCCGTCACGCGGATCAGCGGCCGCCCGAGCAAGTGCGTCTTGAACACGTTGCCATACTTCTCCCTCCGCGACGACTGGAAGCCAGAACCCTGCGGGTGCCACGCAAAAACTTTCTCAGGGCCCACATCTCCAGATGGGACACCAGGGAGGCCCAGCCTCGAGGGCCCGCGGGGGAGGGGCGGAGGATCCCACCCGGGGCACCAGTCCCCTACCCCCCCCACACACACGCATGCACGCACGTAGGTTTTATTTTTCGCAGCATGCATAGGAACTGGGGCCTAGAGGATAATCAATAAAGCAAGGGGGCGAGAGGCCCAGGGCAACCCCCCGGGGGGTTGTTTTTTAGTAATGACTTGCGGGAGGGAAAAGATATCCTGGACTGCAGGACCAGAAGCTAGAACCTCCGCCTCCCACTTCCCCCGCCTCGCGCTCGGGAGACTCTCGGAATAAATATTTCCAGGCTCCCGGCCACGGGCTGGCGAGACCCTGCGGGGTGGCCGCAGGCCAAAGATTATTTATAGCGGCGAGCGGTCGGTGCCCGGAGGCAATCACTACAGATGGGGGTTGGGGTTTCCTTCGTTCGCTGGTGTGGGCCACGAAGGGACACGGCGGCCCTCTGAGGGCTCCGCAGGGTCGAGTCATGGGCCGGCAGCCGCGATTTTCCTAATGCAATACGCCCTGGAAATAACTGAGGAGGACTTTCGTCGTCGCCCTGGAGTTTGGGACGCGAGAGCAGAGGAAGGCGCTTCCCGATGGGCGGGGTAGGGCTGGGCGGGGCCGCCGTCTCAGGTAACCGGATCCCCGGTGGCGGCAGCGCGAGCAGAGTGGAGCCAGGCCCCGGCCCGGGCCCGGCGCTCGGAGGAGCTGGCTGTGTCGGCCCCACGCGGGTACCGGAAACAGAGGGGACCTCCGAAGGGCGGGAGCAGGGGCGTCCCGCTCACCTTTGACGAAGTAGCTCGCCACCCCACCCTGCATTAACCCTTCTCCGGCCAGGGCAACAGCCGGTGAGAAGGGGAGGGGCGCCACCTGTCAGGCCGTCCCGCCTGCCCGCCTGCCCGCCTGCAGACGTGCGGATGCCGGCTCCAGACCTGTGGGGTCATGCACTCCCCGAAGGGACACTCCGCTTCCTCTTTTCCCGGGTTGGTCCCCCTCCTCACTTTCCCTTCTTCCACGGAAAAGCATTCGCCAGTTAGATGTGTACACACCCCAGCCCTGCCGAAAAGTGACTCTGCAGAACCCGGAGCCCTAATCACTTTTCCACGTGTGCCTCCGGCCCGGGCGCGCGACAGGGAGCGAGCTCGGAGCGCCCGCGCCTCCAGGAGGGGGACTGGGCCGCGGGGGACACCGCCCCACTCCCAGGTTGGCGGGTTGGGGAGAACTCCCGCCACCCTGCCGCGGTTCTAGACGGCGTCTACCCCTTTAAGAGAAATCAAGGCGAGGGTGGAGGTGCGACAAAAGGGGGCAGAGAGCGGGGTTCCCTCCCTCGGTCTGCTGTACCGGTCTCTCTCACTACGTCTGACTCTCCTCTCCTGCGTTTCCTCTGTTTTTCTTTTCTTTCGACACAAAAGTTGGGTTGTGAATTTTCCGAGGTCGCCGCCGCCTTTCTCCCGCGGCACCCCCTCCCCCGCCTCTGATCTGCCTAACTATAATTAAAGTGCGTTTTTTGTGGCATTAATAAAGAGTTATTTGTCCGCCGTTTCCACGGTCTTCACAAAGAGGACTTTCATAGGGGCGGCCGCTCGAGCCGCGAGTCCAATTTATACAAAAATGTTGTATTTTTAGCCCTGGGCTCTGTTTAGATGGCGCACGGTGGAAACGGAGAGCCCTTGGAGGTCCCCCCGTAAAATCTGATAAATGACTCCGAAAAAATAAAGCTGGGATTCAGAGGGCTCCCATTAACCCCTTCAGTGCTTCTCTACACTCATCTCCCATTTCCTTCTCACCTCAGAGTCAAGGGCCCCGGGGGCGAACAGATTGGGTGGCGTAGGCCTGCTTCCCCCTCCCCATCTTACGTGCGGTGTGACAGACCGCGAATTCTGCAAATTGGCTCTAATACGGCAGGGGCCGACGCCCCTGTGAATATATTTTATTTCCTAAATTCTCGGCCAAAAGCCTAGACCACCGCCGCAGTTAACCCTTTAAGTGTGTTGGCACGGGAGAGGCTCTGGGGATTTCTTTACGGCAGCGGGGCGGGGGGAGGTCCCATTGGTTGAAGTGAACCCCACCTTGTTGCACGAATAGGCCCCCAAAGAGATGGGCTGATACCGGGACTTGGGAAAACCGCAGGGCAGAGGAACCTCGCGTGCCCCTCCCGCCCCAGCTCTGCTGTCAATTGGCGCGGGGCGGGGCTGCGCAGGGTGTATGTGTGTGTGCACGCGGATTACACGCGTCTGTTAATTTCAAGCCAAGCTTTCGCACTTCTAAACTCACAGGTCTCTGCGTTCACCTCCCGCCTCCGCTTTCCCGGGCCGAGACTGTTTCAGTACAGCCTACCTTCTGCTAACTCCTAACAGCATCTGCCGGACAAACACGCGTGCACACGCCCACACAACACACCTTCCGCGGTTAACCCAGAGGACTCCCCCCCAAAGAAAAACCTGCTGTGTATCGAATTGCAAAAGCGATTATCTAGCACTTGAGGATGTTAATTCCAGGTTAACCTCCCCATTACCTACCTGGGTCTGGTCCCCGACGCGCCCACCCCCGTTATCACCAGCAGTGCGGGTTGTGTGGCGTCTCACACACGCCTCTCCCAAGTCACTCTCCCCTGCTCAACTGTCCCCACCCCGTAAGTAAATAGACCCTTCTCTCCGAAAGCCGAGAAACCTCGGGTCTCAGGCTTCTCATTTTCCTTGGGTTACCTCCTTCCTCCCCCACCACAAAACACACACACTTTCTCAGACCGTAGAACGGGGCTGTAGTACCTGGCGTGGCCGGTGACGCGGCGGGAACACAGCCCGGGTCTTAAAGGGGCAATCCTGGCTGCCACTGGCCCACTCTTTCTTTCCCTGACTCAGTTTTCGGGTCCCAGTGACACCGCCAAAGCCCGGGAAGTCGACGGTGACTGGGGCCTGGAGCGCGAAGGGGAGGCGAAAGCGGCTCACGACTGGATGCCCCCTCCGGCTCGCGCTGCGCGGGGAGCCCCCATGACGCTCGACGCACCCCTGTTGAGTCGCTCGCGACTGGAAAAAGTCGGTCTTGGGAGCCCTCTCGGATTCGGGAACCTCTCTTACCAGCCCCTTGAACCTGCGCACCCGGCGCCAGCGGGCTCGGAACCACTCCGCAGGCGGGCAGGGGAAGCCCGGGCGGCTCAGGCAGAGAGGAGGGAAGGGGCGGGGCGGGGACCCGTGCCTTCAGGCTCCCGGCGCCCCCTGGCCGGCCCGCGGCTCCATCCGCCTGGTGCTCGCCGCTAGCGGACCCTGGAGAGCAACGGAGCTAGAGCGCCCTTACCTGTAGCAGCCAGTGGCCGGTCTCTCCGATGAGCGGGAAGCCCATGGAGCCCTTAGGGATGGGCAGCTTGCAGCTTTTGTCGCGGGTGGCAGCCCAGCGCAGCTGCCACAGCTGCTGCGACACGGCCAGCAGCAGCGTCACCGACACCAGGCACGCGGCGAGGGTGGCCAGCGCCGACACCAGCTCCAAGCCTTCAAAGAGCATGTTGGCGGCCGCTCGGGGGATTGGCTGTGCTGGCCGCGGCGGGGGAGGGGAGGGCCAGACGAGAAGGGACGGGAGCGGCGGGGGAGGGGAGGCTGCCGCCGGGGGTCCTGGCACCTCCGGCCGAAACAGAAAAGGAGCAAGGAGCCAAGGGAAGGGAAGTGGAGGCTGCGAAGGGAGCGGAGACAGTGGGGGGAAATCGCCTAAAAGAAGAGAGAGAGGAGACACGAGGCGACTCGGAGTGTAACTTTGTTTGTTTGTTTGTTTGTTTGTTCCCTTATAGCGGACTTAGGGGCTGCTGGAGGGGTGATGAGACGAAGCCGTGAATCAAGCTGGTGGATTAGCTCTC
>NW_020174420.1:715712-715863 GCF_003031525.2 Neophocaena asiaeorientalis asiaeorientalis | reverse complement strand
TAGCGGAGAGAAAGTGCGATCGATTTGTCAAAAGTTTTCCCCTCAGATTCCTAGGTTAAAAAAAAAAAGGAAAAAATCCTGAATCCCCAAATTCCAACGAACCCAGAAACTTTGGGTGCGAGAGGGAAGGCTCCCCGGCTGAGGCGAGTGG
>NW_020174420.1:709883-715693 GCF_003031525.2 Neophocaena asiaeorientalis asiaeorientalis | reverse complement strand
ACACACACACACACACACACACGGTGTGCGCTCGCACGGTGCCCGCTTGGCTGCTAGGCTACTTCCCTCCCTCTTTTCCTCCCTGTCGGGCCCCGGCCCCCTTCCCGCATCCCAGGCAGTCCCGCGTGGGCTGTCGCCCCAGCAGCTGAGGTCTCAGGCGGACTGCCCCTCGACTGAGAGGCGCCAAAGGCCCCTAAACCTGTGCTTAGGGTCTCCAGCTCCTATCCCGCGGGACCCCGCTGGCTCCTATCTCCCGGAACCCCTCAATCCTCTCATTTGCCACTCCCACTCTCTCCTAGCCGGGGGGTCCTCCATCCCGGCTCTGGGCATCCTCAAACCTCGGAGGCCAAGGTCCCTTCCCTCCCCCCCCATATGTCTCTTACCCTACAGGACCCCGAAGTTCCCCTCTCCCCGTGCGCGTCCCGGGCAGCTGACGCCGCGGCCTTCCTTTCGGACACCTCGAGACCCCCTAATTTGTAGTCCCCTCCGCCCCCCCCCACTGCGTCGGAGGAACCCCGATGCTGGTCCGGTGAATGTCCCGAGAAGAGGACAAATGCTGCGGCCCCTGCACCCGGAGGCGGGAGGTGTCGGGTACAAACGTTCATTGATAAATTAGCAAATAAACACGCCAGGTGAGCGCGGCCACCTTCTCCCAGCCGGCCGCTGAGGGCCCAGCGCGCGTGCCTGTGCGAGGTGTGCGTGTGGCCCGGGGCCGCAACTGTGTGCGCGCGCGAGTGTGTCCCCGGGTCGGCCCGACGTCTGTGGAGCTGTGTGGCGTGTCTGCGGGTTTGTGTGTTCTCTCTGGTGCTGTATGTGTGTCTGTGCGTCGTGCATCCGTCTGTCATCTGGGCTGTCCTCCTGCGTGTCTGTGATACATGGAGCTATGCGTGCCAACCCCGACACGGTCTAGCTGGTGCCTGGCTCGCCCTCTCCCGCACGTCCTGTTTTCCCCCAGCCCCCTTTTCTCCGTCGTTCACTCTTGCACTCCCAGAACAGAAGACCCAACCTTCAGTTAGGATGGCGTGTGTGTAAACGAAATTAGATTCCCCTTTTAACACCTCCCCTGCATCCAATACGAGTTCTATTTTAGAGTTCACCAGAAGAGAACGTGTATGTGTCTAAGGGGCGAGCATCTGTGCTGTCCCTCCCCGTGTGAGCCCTTCCGAGGTTGATGTGGCGGGCGGAGATTTAAAAGCTCTCTTGCTTCTAGCGCTGGGTCATCTCGGCTCTCACTCTCTGCCCTGGAACCCCACCTGGTGGACAGTTTTAGCACTACAGATCCAGGGGGGAGGCAATTCCTGCTCCCCCCCCCTTCCCTCTGTCTCCATTCACAGGGAAGATCAGCCCTAAAGGGCCTGCTTGCAGGCTCCTAAGTGGCTCCACTCCTGCTTCAGTGCCCTCAGACTTCCACCTCAGGCGGCTTGGGGCCCAGACCCTCACAAAGTCCCTGTCAGGACCACCGTGACCCCAGAAATAGAGAGCTGGGGCACATCCTCACAACAGGGAGGTTTCACAGGACAATCAACTCTGGATTGGGTACCCAGGGGCCACGAGACCAAAACCACACCGTTCCCTTTGCTGGGGGGTGGTGGGTGAAAGTGGGCAGGAGTGGGGCTGGGGGAGATTGTTGAGGCTCTGCTGTTTTGAAGAGCCCTAAGAATATAGCCTGACCCCCAGACACAGCACTCCTCCGGGATGGCAGAATAGGCAAGGTGACCCTGGGGAACCCATGTGTGGAGACATCAACCTCTGAACGGATGGACACACAGCCTTATAGAGATGCAAACAGATGCACAGGCAAATACTGAGAGGGCATGGGCGCGCACAAGCGCACACACACACACACACACACACACACACAGGAAGACGCAGGCACGTACACTTAGAGAATCATTGTCAACAAATTCACACAACACCAGCCTCCAACCTCAAGAGACCACAGGAGGTGTCTGCTCTGCAGGGATCACAGCCCCAGAAGTCTCCACGAACCATCGTCTTCCCCTCCCCCGCTCCTACTTCACTGTTGGCTTTTGGGCACTTTCATCCTCTCTTCCTGTTCAGGTGGGAGTTGGGAGGGGCCCTGGGGGAGTCATTCTGAGTTCTTATGGCCCAGCCACCAAGTGGAGTCCTGGGGAATGTCCATAGGGACAGCATGGCTTCACAGCAGTAGTCGCTGGATTTCCTGATTGGAACCATCTCTCTTCTCAAATCCCAAAGAGTACTTAAGAAAAAAAAAAAAGAAAAGAAGCCATGGTATTGTAATTCTCTGCATTGCCGGAGGTGCTGAGGAGAGTAGGAATCGTAGGGCTGTGGAGCAGCCTTGTTGAGTGGGGCTAGGACAGAGAAGGGTCAGCAACCAGCTTCACCAGTCAGATTCCATCCGAGGACATTCCTTCATCCGCTTCACTTGGACTTCCGACTTTGGTCCCAGACCAAGCCCTGATCCAGACCTCAGTCTGACCCCTAACCCTGACCTAAAACAGACCCCTGAGCCTAATCCCAGGTTGACCCTTAATCCTGGTCATAGAGTGACCCTGTCCCTGACCCCAGACTGAACCCCAGTCTTCTCAAGCATCATCCAACCCTACCTTTGGCGAGAGGAGTATGTCTGGCCCCTTGTGGACTCCCCAGAGATGGGGCACAGCTCAACCTGTGAGGCTCTGGGAGCAGAACTGGACTGTAGGACAGAATATCTCCCTCCCACCCCCTGCTCCAACTACAACCTTTTTCCATGGGGCTTCAGCTATTGCCTGAAGTGCTCTGAAGCCTTGGTTCACAGCTTGCCTCCCATGTCCCTGTAGCCTTACAGTTACCTTGAAATCAGTCAGAACAGACTGGGGGATCAGTCATGGGAATGCTGGTTCAAGTGGAGCTCTGCCTGGATGAATTTTGCAATGCTTGGCAGAGGGGCTGGGAGAATACAGAGGGCAGGTATCAGACACTCTTGGAATATGTAGCCAGTGGGGCAAGGCACAGCCTCTGTGCCCTCTTCCCGGGCTCAGGAAACACCCATCAACAAGAACAAATCTGCTCCTCATAGAGGCACAGAGCTCCCCAGGAGTATCCCAGCCTTTCTATGTCCAACGGAATAAAGACATTGCACTTGCCAAATCCCTTACATGTGTGCAGCCCTGTAGGGCCAACAAATGTCTTCTACAGCTACTATTTTATTTCATCTCCACACAGCCCTGTGAGATAACACTATTTGTAGACATTAGACCCTCTCCCCCATCAAGCACGCAGCCCCATGAGACGTGAGATCCTGTCCCACGTGGCAGCTGCCCCTTTGTTTAACATCCGTGCTTCTGACCATTAAAGCTGACAACGGGGGGGAGCTGTTAGTTTTACACTTAATTTTGCATAGTTGGGGCCCTGAATTTTTTAAATTGATGCGTATTTACTTCCTTTCCCCTAAAACTACCTCTGCTTCCTCCAACCATAGCCAAATGGAAAGGAGCAAAAGCCCAGGATAAAAAGTAGGGGTGGCCAGTGGCCAGAGCAGAGACCAGGAGGCTGTGGGCAGGAAACAGGGCTGGTGTTCAGGGCTCTAACAGGTTGCAGGGTCTTGCCGGCCTCCCGTTGGGCTCATGGTGGTCTAGCCTGAGGGACGAAGCTGCCCTGTCCTGCCTCCCTGGCACCAAAGGACCCTTGGAAATCAGCTCTCAGCTACTCATCCTCCCCAGGGCCTCAGGATGGTCCCCATTTCATTCTAAGGCCTCTTTATACACACCTGCCAGTGGCGGGACCCCTTGCCTGAAAAATTTCAAGTCCAGTGGGGAAGCAACATTCTGTTTCTTTCTGAGGGGCAGTGGAGGAGAGGGCTTACCCTGTGCCACCAGGTCCTGCTCACACATGCTCCTCCGCTGCTTCTCCAGAACTCGAGAAGAAACAGCTACCCCAGCAGATCAGCAGAGCCCCTTTGGCCCTGGATCCCAGCTGTGGCCCCAGATATTCATCCCGAGGCCTGTTTGCCCTTCTCTCACGCTGTGCCCTCCCTCCAGATCGGGCACCGCAAGGCTGGCAGTGCCCCTCTGGTGACCAATCTTCAAGGACAGTTTAGAGGACAGTCCCTGACTGTGCCTTGGCGATTCTGATCGGGGCTGGGTCCCCCGCTGTCCATGCCGGTCGGGGGTGAGGACTTAACCCAACTCGGCTTGGAAATCACCACAGTGCCACAGATGCTGCCTTTCTAGAGCCCCCAGAGGCTAAGCTCTCCTCCAGCCCCCGCCTTGCAGCGTCAAGGGTTCCGTGGCTGTTGTTTGGAACACCTTCTGGCCCCCTCAAAAGCACCACCTGCCGCGTCCCAGCCTGCCTGCCCATTTGGAGCCGCCATCCTGCTATCGGTGGTGCTTCGGAAGCAGAGCTCGATTCTGGATGCTAGTTACTTATTACTTAAAGGTTTCCTTCTTCTTCTTCTTCTCCTCTGTCCCCTAGTGTGACTTGCGCGCACCCCACCCCCAGTATCCTCTCATCATTGGCTCTTTAGACTTTTTTTGTTTTCGTTTGGCTCTATCCATGATGACCCCCATCCAAGCGTCCATACCTGGCAGGGCCAGATGCAGGCACAGTCTGGCCCCTCACTCCCAGCTGCTCAGAGACCCACAGCCAGGGCCGAGCCCCTCACCCACCCGCCTCCTTGCGGTCCTGGGAAGGGGGAGGCCCTCAGGAAAGAACTCTCTGGCTTTCTCCTTTGCCTGGATATGGAACAAGCCTCACCCCGTACCTCAATCTCAGAAATCGCAGCTTCAGACACTTGCCCCAGAAGGAATTTTTGCAGAGAAATGAAAATACCTGCACCCTCCCCTGTCAGAGCTCCCACACCCAGTCCCCTTCCTCCCATCCCACACCCAACCCACACGAAAGCAACCCCAAAAGGGACTTGCCGATGGAGAGAACGAGGTAGGGACGAGGAACGCAGCTGGCAGTGTCCAAGTCGGCACTGCCTGGAAAAGAGTAGGCTGCCCGGTGGCGATGGGACACCGGCAGTGCCCCAAGCTGGCTCTGGCTGGCAGGGACACTGCCGCAGCGACTGCGTTCCCTCAGGCCCGGGGAGCCAAGAGCCCTTTATAGCCTGAAACCTGCCCTGGCACCGCCCACTGGGCGGTTGCAACCAGGCCTGCAACTAGGGGAGTCGCTAGGAGCTGGGAGGGCATCCGCCCCAGGACCCCAGGGCCAGGCCCCACGCACAGGAATCTGGGATGCCACCTCCTCCCATCCCAGGCAACTCCATGTCCTGGTATGTGCATGAGACTGTGTGTGTGTGTGTGTGTGTGTGTGTGTGTGTGTGTGTGCGCGCACTCACGCGTGCGCTCGTGCTTAAACTTCCATTCAAAGACCTCAGATCTCTTTCCCTCCTCCTCTTTCTCTGGCGGTAACAGTTTTTGAAAGGATGGGGAGAGCAGTGTGTTTCTGCTCAGTTTATCAAATTACACTCAGTGACAAAGGACTGAAGTGCATTTTCTTGAAGGCTTGACAATTAGAGATCCAGGAAGAAAAAGGAAAGGCATGACAGAGAACCCAGGGCTTTTGTGGAAGGTAAAACACCGATGTCAAAGGCGGGGATGTGGTCGGGTAGCTCTGAGTGAATTTGCCTTCATGTTCTTTGGTGTTGCAAACTGTTTCCCCCACCCATCAACCTCAGCTGCAAAACTCCCAGGGAGCCTAGAAATTGCAAGATTGTTGATTTTTAAAAGGAACACTGTTCAATTTCACATGGGCTGAGTCAGACAAGCTGGAGCACTGCTTCCTCCCTCCAGGGCTGCCCTTCCCAGCCCCCCATGCCAGGGAAGCCTTCTCAGAGAAGTCACTCA
>NW_020174420.1:707567-709756 GCF_003031525.2 Neophocaena asiaeorientalis asiaeorientalis | reverse complement strand
CAGCCAGCTTCTCTGCTGGGGTCTGGTTGGGGCAGGCTTTTCCTTGCCAAAGTTCTGCCCTGCACCTGAGCTCTGAAGATTGCTAGATGGAGAAGGATGAACTGTCAAGGCAGTTTGGAGCCTGAAGCAAAGTACAGGGGGTCATTGGACTGCTTTCCCAAAGGTTTTCATTCTTTGGGGGTAGAGGGGAGGGCAGCAACCCAGGTTCCCAGCCACAGGTGCAGACGAACGAGTCAGGAAGTGTATCCCCTTATCCAGAGTTCTGAGACAGTGCCTGAAACAAGTCCACCCCTACCCAACCTTCCATTCCCAGCTGGCTTTGGTCCAGAAGCCACCCAGCAGGCAGGCCGGCCGACTGACTGGCAGCCCTGCTCAGAAAGCTCAGGGAGCAGAGCTAACCTGAGAAGCTAGTTGGCAGAGCTCCCCACCCCCGCGTCCAAATCCCTTCCTCTTGCATGAGACCATGGCTCCTGCTGACTCTCTCAGGAGAAGGAGGTGGAGGAGATACAGAGCAGGGAGGCTGTGGGGCTGCCCACCTGAGCGCCCCCCACCTCTCTTCTCACCTATTTACCACCATCCACCCCAGCTCCAAGCTAACTCAGTTTCAGATGCCGCAGCTTTCATCAGTTTCCTCCCCAGACACTCGTGGGGGTGGCCACAGATCAGAGGAGGAACTCCCAGTAAGATGCCCTGTGGTCCAGATTGTTCTGACGGCCAAGGCTATTCTAGCACGTGCCTGTGACCCCTTCAGGATTTCCCCTGGTCCTCACTGCCTGAGCCTGACCACTCTACGGTACCAGGAGATTCTTGGGAGGACCTGGGCCCCTCCTACACATTCTTTCCATCAGCAAAGCGCTATGCTTCCTCTTCAAAGCAAGTTTCAATACAAGTCCCCTGGTCTCCCACCCCCTGCAACTAGATTGCCACCCTGAAATCCCTTCTGTATGGAAAATCTGTAGCTCCTCTGACGCTCTCTTTAGGTTTTCCTCCATTGGTTTCATTCCTTCCTCGATGTCCTGCTATTCCAAATCCATTCATTCATCATACAGCAAATAGGCAGAGTGGCTTATAGCGAAGACAATGGGTCTGGAATCTATGAGACCTGGGCCCCAAATCTGCACCGCCACTCGTTACCGTGAGCACTGCGCTTTCCCTATTTGAGCCTCGGATACTTCTTCAATGTGGTATATGGATTAGAAGGAAATAAGGGTTGAGGCAGATATCCCTGTTAGGAGACTGGTGATAACTCAGGAAAAATAACAGTAGTAACAATAGTGATAACAATATCACAGTAATAATAGCACTTCCTATGTGTCTGGCGCTTTTGAAAGCACTTCACATATATTATTTCATTTAATCCTCACATCAACCCCAGGAGGTAAATACTATATTCCCACTCTAAAGAGGAAGAATCTGAGGCACTAAGTGATTTGACAACTTGCCCAAGTGAATCCTGCTGCATTTTGGGTGTTAGATTTAATCTCCTCTAGAATTCAAACCCAGGGAATCCGGATTAGTCTGAGCTCTTAGCCAGTAGGCTAAGGACAAAACCAAGCTAGCAGCAGTGAGGATGGAGAAAAGTGGACATATTTTAGAAGTGTTTAGAGTTCCAGTAAAAAAGGTGACATATTTGGCAAATGATTTGGTGGGGAGGGAGGAGGGGTGTTAGGATTTCAGGCTGGGTAGCTGGGAGCATGGCGGGATTATCTATTGAGTAGAAGAAGCTCAGGAGAAGAGGGAGGCTTAGGGGACAAGATGATGAGTTTGGTTTTACCCTGGAAGGTCCTGTATAACTAAGGGATATTCAAATGGAGCTTTCTGGTGGACTGTTAGAGGCGATTTAAACATCATCGGCATTCAGGTGCTAAAGGAAGACAGGAGAGTAGAGAAGCCTACACAGAAAGAGAAGTGGGCCTAGGATAGAGCCCCAAGGAACATCAACATTTAAGGCACAAGAGGAGGAAAAGGAGTCTGGGAAATAGGGACCTCTTTTCTTTGGCCAAAACTCATGCCTTCCTTAACCTCACCCGAGACTGATTATCCTATTTGTTTGTTTCCCCTCAGCACTTAGAACCTCGGGGTTACCAAGGAACTCAGGTTAGTAATTTCACCCCTGCCTAACCCAGGGACACACACACACACACACACACACACACACACACAGAGCTTCCTGACCTATGAACTCCCAT